>NC_055999.1:1245981-1555624 GCF_018446385.1 Zingiber officinale
GAGGGCGAGGAGTCTGCTCAGTTTGCCTCGTCGTCTGACGCGTTCGGAGCCAGCGGACGGGTTGCTCCGATGACATGGTTGCTTCCGCAGTTCCGCTCCCTCTGCCCCTGCAACGTCCACGGCCGCCAGCACTACACCGTAAGCGAAACGCAATCTTTGATTTGAGATGTCCCGCGTAGATGTCTCCGTTTTGAATTTGTAGAAGAGACCGATCTACGAACTGTAAAAGATCATCTTCCAACTCCAAGTAGTCTGCCTGATATGTGATTCATGTTTCTTACTAGTATAGCACGGGCGTAATTTTTCGACCTCTGATGTTATTGTGTCTGTCCATTCTGACTGCCGTAATGCACTATTTGCTAAAAAAAGTTGGTTAATTGGCGATGACTATGAAGTAGTAGGACAAATTAGGTTTTCATACTACAAATAACAAATAACAGTGCATTCACTGAGAAACTTGGATTAGTATTATAGGAACATGGTACAAAGCAAAAATGTCTGTGTACGTGAAAAATATTGAGAGTTGTGTTGGGCATAGGGAGCTAGCATAAAATAATGTTAACAGCCTTTCTAATGTGGCTAGTCTCAAATAGTTGACAGTCATGTTTTCTTGAGATTATTGTTGTAGTAATACTTAGAAACATGCAGTTTTTGAACCTATTGAGAATGCCGACTTTGGAAGATTTTCCCATGTGACCATAATCGTGGGAAATTCAAAATAACCTTATTAAACTAATTGATGAATTTATCTGTGCAAGTTTATAGCGCATTGCACTTCCCCAGATCATGTGTTTGGACCAGTGCAGAGTGTAGATTCAAATGTAACTTTGTAATTTTTTTTCCTAAAATGCATTAATTTAAGAAAATTCAAAATTACGTCCTTCATTTATATAATTGATGCATTTGTTTGCAACAATTTTTAGAGCATTGCAGTTCCTCACTTGTTAGTTTAATTAATTATGATGCCTAACATTGCTTTGATGTAATTTAATCATTTGAAGGAAAGTTCTATTCATCCACCTACCTATGTTAGCTAGCAGTTAGATGACTGCTTGTTTTTGGTACTAAGGATGTATATGCTGTCCTTTAAAGTCTGAGGCCCCCCCATGGATCTATCTCAGCACTTGTTGACTTTTTTATTATTGAGTTCATTGCCTTATTTGATCTAGTTTGTAACATTTTTTTTTGGTTCCAATTCTGGTTGCAGCTAAGGCCAGAGATTTTGTCCATCTCCAGATTCATTGTCTCTTATCCCCTACCACATCTGTAATTGATTTTGGGCAAATAGATAAGTTAGAAGCTCGTTCAACCTCCTCTCCTTCATGTGTCATTAAACCATTAGCATATGTTGGAGCTGTTGGCCCACCAACCAAGGTCAGTGATTGATATGCAAGGTACTTTAGTTATGAAAATAAATTTTCATTTCCCAAGATTTTAAGAAAGATTCAATTTTAAAGGTTGGTCACTATGGATGTGACATCAAAGCTTTGGCATTTTTTTTGAGGTGTAAATAGAGGAATAGGAATTCCAATGGTGAATGAATAATTGAGAATTTACTTGGAGATTATAAGGTGAAAGGAAAATCTTTTAACTTAGTCCATGCTTTTTGCTTTTTGCTTTTTGCTAATCTGGATAGTAAAACCTTGTGTGGCAATATTGAGAAGAACTTCATCAATGAAAATGTTCCTCAAACTATAGCCTGACTAATCATACAAGGAAAATGAAGATTATGCAAAAACTTCATAGCATGTAGCCTCTATGACTGACTTCCATGTTATGTAGATTCAAGAGGTCCAAATTGAATTGTCAAATTGGATATTAGATACCTGTGTGCTAGTATTCATGGTTGTTTTTTTGCAAAATCCTTTTGAGGAATTTTACTTTATGGTATTCCTTCAAGAATAAGTCTAAGACACGAATTTAAATCTTGTTTTTGTATAAAGTGGCATAGGTGAGATCAATTGATTGGGTTGAAATTATGTCAAGGCCGAAACATTGGAGGCAGTGGTGATACTTGATATTTGCATGTGTTGTCCGATACAAGCAATACAAGGATCTATCTGGTTGATACGCAGCCTGATATAATTGATACAAATAGAATGCAATCATTATATATATCAAACACAAAACAGAGTTGTAAGTAAAACCAATCTGGAAAGAGAAAGTTAAATTATTTTGATTTTATATATAGCTTTACTGCAGTTACGTTTCAGAAATTAACATTAAAAACATGAATATAATCTCATATTTCAAGTTTCAAATATTAATCCTTTTGAAGTTGATTCATCACATTGAGATTTTTCACATATTTGTTTAGATTAATGTAAAGGAAAATAAAAGGCCGCATTAATGAGTTACAAAGCAAAAGTAATATAAGTTTATCGAGAATAGTTATACAATGAATCAATATAGCCTTGCCTATCATTTTGTAATCTGCATGTAACTTAAGCAAAATTAGTCTTGAAATTTTTGAGGCCTGAGACTTCTTATGGAAGGTGGGAGGAGGTTGACAGGTATTGTAAGTCACTGGAAGAGTAGAATAAACAAGAATATAAATCAATTTATAACCTTATGGAAGCAAATTATAGAGAATATTGTCTTGTTAAGAGAGTTTAGTATGTGGTTGATTGGAGAGTCAAGAGAGTATTTCTATAAGAAGTTATATAATGTTAATTTAACATATGTCAGCATTGTTAGATTGGTGCCTACCTGTATTGTGCGGTGATACAAGTCAATGCTTTTACGGGATGATCCAGGCTAGGATTGTGACTGCTACGAAGATTGAGATTTAAATTCGTTATCTGGAAGAAAGTGGATCGTGCTATTAGCACTCTATTTGTTTCTGAACATGTTCCTTTTTTATTCTCTTAAGTTGATTAAGATTTCTGCAGCAATTTTGATCACTAGCAACATCTCTTCCACTTGGTGTGTCCAGACTGGAATTCAAATGACCTTGGCTTCAGATAAATTGCTCTCGGATGAGGAGGCTGTAATATCTGCAGCTGCTGCTGAAGCAGTTGCCCTTGCTAGAGAAGCACTTGAACTTGCAAAAAATGCAGCTAAGATGATGGGGATGAATCCTTTTGTAGAAGTTGAGAACTTAGAAAGTTCCTCAGATGCTGAGATAAAATGGCTTGAGAGGATGAGCCTTATAGGAACAGAATTGGGTGGCACCAACCATTTTGCTGATGCTGAAACAGAATATCCTCAAGCTAATTTTAGTCCAGATCAATTTTTGCATACAGATTGTTTCAGTTTCACATATAGTGAGTCCCAGATGACAGAGCATGCTGAAAGCATTGCTGTGGGTTCTGTGCGTCTGACTGAAAGAAGAGCCAGAAGAGCAAGGGCAGCAGAGAAGGCTACTGCTGGTGTTACTTCTCTGAAGTCTGGGTTGTCCGGAAGGAAAAAGCGCAGTATGCAGGAGGTTGATTATTCAGATCCCTTGCGATACTTAAGGGGAACAACAAATACAACAAGGCTTCTCACTGCAGCTGAAGAGATAAGATTGTCAGAAGGAATTCAGGTACAAGTTAATGCATCAGAAATTTAGATATGTTTCATTAATGCAAATGTCGAGGATGATTGAATTGCATAACTTTTTGATTTTATCTTCTTTTGGTGGTCATCTTTGTCATGAGTTACAATAAATCAATGCTATTTCATGGAGTAGTTGTGGTTCAGTTTCATGCGTTGATATATTTGCATAATATCCGAACAACAGGAATTCCTTTTTTTCACTCATGATTACGATGAAACTTTTCAGTTTTCATCTAGTTATGGTGAAAACAGAATCTTCTTCACCTGGTTTAATATTTCTGAAGAGCTAGAAATAGTCACGTTCTGGCATTTAGGAACTAGAACAAAGCTTGTCTAGGATTTAGGGGTAGCATAGTGGCCGCGTTTAACATTTTGAAGACTAGCAAAATATTTATCTCGGACAATTAAACTACCTTTCCCATATGTTATTCTTATTTAACCTATTTTTGTACTGAATTCATCAGGATCTGCTAAAACTAGAGAGGCTGAAAGAGACTCTTGCTGAGCGAAATGGTTGTCAACCAACCTTTGCTCAATGGGCTGCAGCTGCTGGTGTTGACCCAAAATCTCTGAGGAAACGCTTAACCCTTGGCACCTTTTCCAAGGATAAAATGATCACAAGTAACATTCGGCTTGTTATTTCTATAGCAAAAAACTATCTTGGCACAGGACTGAACATTCAGGATCTCGTTCAGGTGCTTGCTTATATTGCTGCTCTTACAGTTAATAATTCACTTTGTGTTGTATTGTATGTTTTACCTCAGTCACTTTGATTCAATATAAAGCTAGTTATTATTTCTTTAAAAAAATTGTTTACTATATAAACATAGCTAATCATTTTGAAGAACTTTATGTATGTATATATATTAAAATACAATCTATATGATGTAAAAGGTATTATTAATTTACTGGATACGTTGGTTATGTTGTGATGAAGTGTCCAAAGTGTTAAGCAGGAAGGATGCAGAGGCCTGGTGAGGGGTGCTGAGAAGTTTGATGCTTCCAAGGGGTTCAAGTTCTCAACGTATGCACACTGGTGGATAAAACAATCAGTACGGAAATTTCTTTCAGAACATTCCAGGACAATCCGCTTACCGGTAGGTTCACTGAAAACTCTGTTCTTCAAAAAAAATGGTAACAAGCATATCTTAGTGGAAAAAAATTGTAAACTAAATGTGATCAAAATGATGCATATACTTGTGTTGAAATTGAAAATAATATTTGTCTGCTTAAATGTTTCTCTGATTATCCAGACAAAGGAAAAAATTTATTGATATGTTCTCACAGTATCACATGGTGGAGGCAAGCTATCGAGTAAGAGAGGCTGAAAAACGACTGCATAGAGAGAACGGAAGGCATCCTGGTACTGAAGAAGTTGCGGTGGCGACTGGATTATCTATGAAGAAACTTGAGGCAGTGATGCTGACCCCTAAAGCTCTGATTTCTCTGGATCAGAAGATTGGATTCAACGAGAGCCTAAAACCTACAGTGAGTCACATTTTCTTTGCTTCAACCTCATTGTACATTGTAGTCTTGTTTCATCCTTTCTTCACACTCCATAGGACGTCATTGCTCATCCTGATGCTGAGACGTCCGAAGACATGCTCATCAAGCAATTCATGAGGCAGGATCTTAACAAAGTGCTGGATACTCTAAATCCAAAGGAGAAGCAGGTCGTCAGGTGGAGGTTTGGACTAGAAGATGGAAGGATGAAGACACTGCAAGAGATTGGAGAGTTGATGGGAGTGAGCAGGGAGAGGGTCCGGCAGATCGAGTCTAGTGCCTTGAGAAAACTAAAAAGCAAAAAGAGAACCAATAATTTGCGGCAATATATAGTTACTTAGAGTCCCATTTGTTTAAGCTCCCAATGTAGTTGCAGCACATTCTTTTCCTTGCAACAATATATCAGACCTCTAGTTTTTTTAACTTCAATCTTTTTATGTGACATTTTTTTTTAAATAAGTAAAATTTAAATTTAAAGAAATTGAGAACTTGGGAGGGAAACAAAGAATAGGCATGAATATAAGGAATTTAATAAAGGCCCTTGCTAAGCAATTAGGCATAAAATAAAAAATCTTGTTAAAATCACAAATGTAGTGTTCTTAATAGAATGTCTACACAGACAATCTAGTTGATTAATGAGTATCCTCTACTCTCCACGTCAGCTGCATTTGTCACTTTTTCAACCATTCTTAGATTTTTATCATCTAAAGATACAATAAAAACAATTACTTTTTTCATAAGTATTTCTTACTTCATCCCTAAAGAACTACTAATGATGTTCCATTTATCTTTAACATCCCAAGAATTCAATGAGTAGTTTGCTTTTAAATTATTCTTTATCGCGATATCATTTACGCGATAATTTGTTGGTAGCGCGTTAAATTGAATGTATACTTAGATTCAAACTTCCTGTCGCAGACGATAACTAATGTTCCAATATTCGATCGACCGAATCATAGATCTTATTAGCTTACAATTGTTGCCATCAATTGTAAGCTAATAAGTACACCTAAATGAAACCAAACAAAAAAAAAATTTAATTGCAATTGTCAAATGCTAAATAAAGCAAGCATGTATGTAATATTGCGTGCTAATAAGAATTTAAATGATTAAAATATAGACAACTATATTTCAATGGGCAAAACAGCAGGAATATTACAAAATAACTGAACCGATTAATTAAAGAGCATATTAATAATCAACAATTAGTCTACCAAAACCTTATTTTAATAATAATTAATATTATTATAAAAATTAGGAATAATTAGTTTTCCTTTTAAAAACTTGCAAAGTTTCGTTTCCCACTGTATAAATCGCCCATTTGCTCTTCAGGTTGAGCAAGTCTCGACGGCGAGGAAGTGAAGGCTCGCTCCATGGCACCCTCCGGCGACCAGAAAAGGAGGAGCTCCATCGCGAAGATCCTCTTTACCTTCGGTTTTGGCGGAGGCGCCGGTTCTTCCTCCTCCTCCTCCTCTGCCCCCGCCGGCGCTAACCACAAGTTCATGGCTTCCGACGTCGGACTCGGCATCATCGCCTCCATGATCGACGACTCCTGGAACCGGACGGGTCCCCTGCCCGTGGCCGGGGAGAAGCGGCGCCTGCCGACGGCGGGGGAGATCGTGGACGAGCAATCGGAGACGTACACGTGCGTGATCGCGTACCGGGAAGGCCAACCCGTGAGGAAGCGGGTCTACTACGGGGACGCCGCCGAAGTCCGCGACAAGCTCGTGCCCTTCGAGCTTTCGCCGCCGCCGCAGAGGACTCCGCCGCATTCCGCCGATTTCCTCAGCCAATGCTTCCGGTGCAAGGGCGAACTCCGCGGCAAGGACATCTACATGTACAGGTAACTACGAAATCAGGAGAACTTTTAATTCCATCAATATAATCAGAAATTGCAGAAAGAGAAAAAAAAAAAAGTTTATAAGATTGTTCCTTTCCATAAGATCGTTCCCTCTTTCCATTTTGTTTTCAGATAGCATTTACTAATCCCCTTAACCTAAGTTGCCATCCATCCCTGAATGGGGCTGGCTATAATTAGGTCGCATTGATTCATTGCTGATTTCATTGTCTTGCAGAGCGGAAGCTTTCTGTAGCGAGGGGTGTCGAGGTAAAGCCATAGTACTCGATGAGCTCGAAAGGAGTTTTAGGAGAGGAGGTAAAACGGCGAAGAAGATCGATCCTCCTCCTCTTCGTTCATGAGGGCACTGCGATTTTTACAGAGAAATGTTCGTGCCGTTCCTCCCAAAAGAAGCCCTTTTTTTGAGAATTTCCTTTTTGTCAAGGTTCCGCTTTTTTTTGACCCGTCGGGACAAAACGTTGATCACAGCGCAATTTGATCATACATTTTTAATATAATTTAATAATGTTTTATAATAAAGTAATATTTTCTATCAATTTCTCTCTCTCTTTTATTTTTTTTAAAATTTATTTTCTCATTTAATCGTAAGTTTTTATACCCTTTCGATATATTGAAATTCATTTTCTTATATCTTTCCCCCGATCTGTTTTAATCCGCGTCGCTCCTTCTCGATGGCTCGATTCCTCTCCGCCGGAGCCCTAGCGGGAGCTCTGGCGTCGTCCTCCGGCCTTGTTGTTAACCGATCTTGTGTCTCGGTCGTCCTCGGCCTCCGCCGCTTCTCCAGTCGTCATGAGAAGGTGCAGCTGTTCGAACTGGAGATCGACGGGGAGGGCTCCGCGTCGGAGGTGGAGGTTCTGGGCATGCGCCGCCTCGAGGATGCCATCCGTGCCGTTATAGTCCGTAGATCTGCTCCCGATTGGCTGCCCTTCGTCCCTGGCTCCTCTTACTGGGTGCCGCCCCGCAGTAATCCGATCGCCGATGAGAAGATGATGCCCTCCATCGCTGCTCGTGGCTCGCCATCCGCCGCCTACTTTTATGAAGGTAACGAAGCAAGTCATTTTCTGGCTCGTGTTTCGAACTAGCTCTTGTTCCATTTGCTGGCCTCTTTTTGTAAAGTTCAAGTTTGCATTCTTTGGAATCCAGTTCGTTTTTCTTGGAGTAATTCCAGCAATTGAAATTTCAATTGATTCGGGACCAGGAGTTGCTGGGTGATTTTTTTTTTTTAAAATCCCATCTTATTACTTATACAATGATCAAATCAATTTAAAAGTTCGTGATAGGGCTGCAAATCCAACCGCCTTAGATGGGGACTGCATAACAGCCGCCTATGACTGCATTTAACATATATGGTTAGCATGTGCTGTTAAGAATGTCTTATTTGATTCATTTGAACCAATTTAGATGGAGCCGAATTGTTTTGAAATCCTAAATTACCCTATTGGCAGCTTGTAACTTGTAAATGTTAACTTAAACATTTGTTTTTATCAGTGATAAACACTTTAATGATAAACACTTTAGATGGCAATTATATGAATTCTACTTGTGTATATCATCTATTTTATATTGTTGATTAATATTGATTATTATATTTCGTGTGTGTGCGCGCGTGTGCGTGTGCGTGTGCGTGTGCGTGTGTGTGTGTCTATATTACTTTTATGCGGAAGTATGAATAGGATGGTGTCAATTGTATACCGCATGCAGTGTACAATGGGTCAATTGTATACCACCTACATACACTTTTAAAACCTGATTAACAAGATGGCCTCTCTTCAAAATACACTAGAGGGAAATAAATTTCAATGATGCGTATTATAATGACAGGATGCATCTTTTAGCAAAAGAAACTAAATAAACGAATATAATTGTCAAAATTGAAGAAACGGTTAATTTACAAGAATAATAAATCTTAAATAACGTTTAGACAAGATAAGGTTGTAAATGATAATACAAAGTATAAATGAGCATGTGTGCAACTTATCAGATATAAAGACTTGGAGTCCCAACATACTAGATATAGTGTCCATTGTTTGAAATCTTGTGTACTAATTGAAATTGGCATGGATTGGCACGAAGAGATCATTGATACTGCTAGTCAATTGTGGTACGAGACAATACTGACCTTGTCTTATCCACTGGTTGGGATGGAGGCCTTGCTACAGTTTCAACTGCCTATGAGAAGCTTTGGCTCACTGACAGACTACCAGTTTTTCCAAACGACATGAAACTTTAGCTTCAGAAGTGGATGAAGAAGGTATGACTGCTGCTGCTGACAAGAAGGTTAAATGCGCTCGAGTTTACGGTTTCCTGTGTGTTTTGTGTTGTCATTTGTGCTGGAGGAAAGGAGTTGGGTCAATAGGGTGAATATATTAAGGGTTAATAAGTTAACAATGTAAACTTAATATTATGTGGGTGGTGTCAATAGGTTGACAAGTTGATATCTTAAGTATATGAAATTTTAATACAATTACACAGTAATAACTTACTAAATCTATAATATATATTAAAACCATTATAACTTGGCTTCCTACTTTGCTGCCAACGTGCATTGCAGCTTCAAAATTGATGTCCGCATGAAGAAATCCATGTGTTATTCTCATTTGTTTAATTGCCCGTGAGTTTTTACTACCCTATTAATTAATGTGCACAATGTGTTAGCATGATTGCCAAGTATTAAATGGGTAAAATACTTTGGGACTTCTAGCAAATTTGTTATTCTTATTCTCACTTATTCATGTAATTTTATCTTATTAATTTTTCACATTGGCCATATTTTTCTAAGAGTTGATATGTTTATCCATACATTTGATCTCCTTTTTGTTTTATTTTATTATTGTGATTTAATTGCACATATAAATTTTAGATTAGTTTAAATAAGTTAATAATTTTCATTATTAATATTTAAGAGAAGGGACATGATAAGAAATCAAAATATTCAAGAGAAAGTCAGGATTGCACCTATAGAGGAAAAATTCTGAGAGACACATTTAAGATGGTATGGATATGTACTTAGGCAACTAATAAATATACCAATTACGCGATATGAGATTTTGACAAATCTTGTTTTTGCACTTTCTATGTTTATTTTCTATTGATCTCAGAATTTTTGTAGAACTTTTGTGTTTCTTTTTGTCATTTCTTCTCTATTATGTTCATTTAGTTTGGCAGAATAAGTATCTTAATACTATTATCTTGTTACTATTGACTAATGTGCTAATGAAGAGAATAATTTAGTTTATATTCTTAAGAAGCATGAATCTCAGCAAATATTCTTCTAGGTAGGATTACTTGTTTAGCTACCATCATGGCATCATATGCATATTAGGTTACCAAACTGCGAGGCCTTTAAGTCATCTCTTCCTGTTTGTGTTAATGATAAACTTTCCTTTGCTATATCTTATACTGTCCAATAATTAGTATTACTGAAGGATTTTTTTTTTCTAACCACTAACCACCACCGAAGGAGTTTTTGTTTGTTTTGGACTGTTGATATCAGATCTTTAATTTTATATATACTCCATTATACTTTTATTTGAATTATGTACAATGAAACATATATTACCATTTTTTTCAGTTGACATTATTTCAATCATATTATGTATGTTTCTCTATCTTGTTTGGAGCACTGAAAGCTTTCTTTTCTCATTCTATCCTTGTGAGTTAAATATGGAAGATGAATCAGACAAAATATGAAGCCAGGCTAACAATACATGCTCCATTGTTTCACAAATTTAGCACTTGAAACAATTTGTTTAGAGTGATTAATTTTTTTAGATAAAATGTAAATAAACTACGGAGGAAGAAGTGATTTACCATTCCTGGGAATGGTTCTTTACCAGTTACTGATTTTGCCCCTTCGTTGAGGCAATTAAAATCCATCTATGCTTTCAAAGTTTTTTCCAGATGCAAAAAGATCTTTAGATTGTTTGACTACCTTAAATAAATGGTCAATATAGCAAAAATCTCTATTTACCACGTGACCTGCTTTTTGTCTTACTTAATTAATTACACCTTCTGTGAAAAACAGGTACGCCTCTACATTCAAGAAAGAAGACCCAGGAGAGGACCAATGCCCAATCGGAGGATGACGAAGAAAGCTAACTATTACCTAACATTATTCATTTGCGGTGAGAGCTTTAGTTGTTGTTGTTATACATCATAAAACCAGAGAACCAAGTTAAACTTACTCCATTTCCAAGTATTTGAGTGCAATATATTGATGGAATACCAATTTGCTCACTACCTAAGCTATATAAATGTCAAACCGCGTGTTCTTAAGATTCCATATCTAAATTATTGGTTTCTTGTTCGGAAGGCTCTTTCCATAGAACAATGTCTATTCAAAGCACTCCATTTCCATTGTTGTAAGAACGAAGCTCTTTCCCTTACTGTTGTTGTAAAAACGATTGTTTTTTAGAAAATGTGAGATGTAGTCAGTTCTGCCCTTACCCCCTGATGAAACATTTTACAGTCATTAAATTATCTGTTCGAACTGTGATTAAATTTCTGGGATCATGGTGAAGATGTGAAGGCAGAATGGGTAATAGGAAATGTTTAGAAAAATGCAGTAAAAATCACGGTGTAAGATTTCTCTCCATGACTCGACGGGACAAGAGTGCGCCCACGAACGCAACATTCAAGGGGCAAATTTGGGCTCCATGTATCGTATCAATCAATTACCTCTTTTGTTCCTCTCCAATCCGTTCCTTCGCTCGATCTCCTTCTTCTCATTATAAGTCAAATCTAGTACTTGTGTGCATATGATGGAATCCGTCGGAGACTTGCCTTCGACTCGGACTACTTCTGCAGTCGGCAACGACGACGACGGAGAAGAGCCATTGGAGTCCACCAACAAAACTTCTAGTCGTGAAGCTCTAGCAGTCGTAGAGCACTGCTGTCTCACGCCCAAGTCAGGGGAGACCGGCGGCGCTGATCCAGTATGCCCACCGGCGCCGAAGAAACTGCCCTGCCGTCTGCAGCCTGCGAAAAGAAGACGCAAATCCGTACTGCACAAAGCTGATAACTACTTCCCGGTGCCGGACGATCTCGCCATGGTCTTCATACCCATCAGGGCCAAGAAAGCTAAGAGAAGCTCGATCAAGTAATTCAATTCGCATGCACATTCTTTTTTTATTTTAAACTCCTTAATAAAATCAGTCCCCGTTCACAAGAGATTATCTTTTCTTTTTCGTTAATCATTCTGTGTTAGATATGTTCTTAAGCTTCTGCCTTGTTAATGTGGTTCATTATCAACTAACTAAGAGCTTTCTTATCTTGAAAATCTGATTCCTTGCTCAGTGTTTATAATTGAAGGTGAATTTAACTATATATAAGTTTATGATTCAAAAAATCGAGTGATATCTAGATCAACCTTTCAAAATTCTGAATTCTTTCTCTCTTATCCGTTGCAGTGAATCTCATTCAATTTTCCATTAATGCTCCTTCACATTAAGCGTTGAGTTACAGTAAAATAGCCAGATCCTGCAGTATTGCCATGGCTGTGAGTGATTGGGATAGTAATTTACTGTTATGAGAACTTAACTTACTCATGCAGTGATCCCTATCAGTGGATGGATGCATGAGACACCTGGCTATTCATATCATAATGCGATGATGACCCACCCTGTCCAATTATTGTAACATTTCTCTTTTTTTCCTTTTTGTTCTTTTGGATCAAATTAATTAATGTTTGTGAAGTGTGACCATCAAATTTATTGCATGCATGTCCTGGCTCTGAGCTAAAAATAGTTACTGCAAATACAGAAGAATTCCGCAGGAGATGGAGTAAAAGATGATGGGACACTTATTATTGCACAGATCCAAAGTACCCCAAAAGGTAGATGCCATCAATGTAAATTATATTATCATTCGTAATTTAAACAAAATAAAATCATAATGTAAAATATTGTTCATCACTCTTACACTAATAGCGTTTAAGAGAAGTTTAATGGCAGAAGAAGATGTAGAATCCTAAAATATATTACAGTGAAATCATATATATATATATATATATTATCAGTGATTATAGAATCATGTTCCTAGTATTCCCATGTTTGGCTGCTATCGTAAACTACTATATTACAGTGTTCCTCATGCAATGGACAAGTGAAGGAAAAGCTGGCATGCTTTTTGTCGAAGTCGTTGGATTCATGCACATGAATTCTCGCACTGTTTGGATTTTTGTTTTTCATTTTGTAATTGATAATGATTTGAGGTAGATTTTAGAGGTATCAATTGGGTGAATTCGGATCGGATCGATTCATAGTAAGGATATTATAAAAATTCTAAATCCGAATTTGATCTGAGTCTAAATTAACAATCTGAAAATTCTAAAAGATAAATCAACCAACACAAATAACAAAAGATTTTTTTTACTATTATATATATATATATATATATATATATATATATAGAGAGAGAGAGAGAGAGAGAAATCTTATGCTGCGGTGTCTTATGTGCGGTTTTACTACGATACTTGCCACGTCAACGAGAAAACATAAAAAAATCAACGCTCAGGAGGCAGACCGATCAGTCACCAGACCGATCAGGAAACGATCAAGAGGTAGAAAAAGATAAGGGGATCGGTCTGTGGACCGATCCACCTATAGCCTAATCGGTCCACAGACCGATCAGGCTTCGAAGCCAACTCTCACATAGAGTTGGTTCATCGGTCTGGGGACCGATCAGCCTAGGGCGATATCCTGCACAAGGAAACTATTATGACGGAGCTCCTGATCAAGTGAAGATTGAAGCTATATTGTCTCTTGAGCCAATTCTAAGGCATGTGAACTTCGGAGCACCTTTTTGTTTTCTGGAATTTTTAAAGATTTATATATATATATATATATATATATATATATATATATATATATATATATATATATATATATATATATATATATATTTATCTTAATATTTCATCATTATCCTACTAATTACTTTTTATTTAAACACATATGATTTAGCTTTTCTTTATACTAAGATTTTAAAGTATCTTAATTTTCAAAATAAATATTCTAAATTATAAATTCAGATTAATTGGATCAACCTAAATCTAATTCGAATCTAATCCGATTTTAACATAATTCAAAAATCTTCAATCCTAATTCAACCCTAATCTGTCTCACTCTTTTTTTTGGTTCGACTTATTTCTTTTGACACCGGTAATTGATTTTGAGTTATAGATGAAAAATATTTTTTTATATTGAGATGCATTTCAATAAAAAAAAAAACAGGTAAATGGGTTCCTTGGTAAGTGAATGAATTAATCCCCTTGAAGTGATCAGATCAGGTCAAATCCAAATGCTTGACCGGGTCGGACCCTTGCTCCGACCGGTTCTTGGGATTTCAATTTTGGGTGCAGAATCCGGGTACGTCGCTGATTTATTAAAACACGCGTTAAGGCCCGCCTTCTTCACCCAAGTTCTCACGCCTCGCGGAGAAAAGAGACGGATCGATTCGACTCGAGGAACAAGTTCGGCGCTCATGGCGTACGTCGATCACGCCTTCTCCATCTCCGACGAGGACATCTTCATGGGCGACTCCGGCCGTGCCAACCGCAACCGCCCCCCTGTCAAGGAGATCGCCTTCGCCGTCTCTCTCCTCGTCTTCGGCTTCGTCGGCATCGTCGTCGGCTCAATCATGGCCGCCGACCGCATCGGCGGCGATCGCGCCCACGGTGAATTTCATTTTCGCACTGCCAATTTGTTTTCGCCTTCTGCTTTAGCTGAATTCTGATTTCTGTGGGTTGGATTTGGATGGATGGGCGGATTAGGGGTTTTCTTTGCGATACTGGGGTCGGTGCTGTTTCTGCCAGGGTTCTACTACACGAGGATAGCTTATTACGCGTACAAGGGTTATAAAGGCTTCACCTTCGACAACATTCCTACGGTCTGAAGGTGGTTCTGAATCTTTCAATCGTGAGGGATTCGGCTCTGTATGGCTTCTTCCCTGTATAAATTACTTACTCGAAGCTGTACTAAGTCTTTATCTTCTCTTATGGTTCCATTTTATAATTGGTCAACTTGGTATGCACATCCTGGTCAGATATAATGTCTAAATGCTGTGGTTCCACATTGTCAAATAAAATACTCTTTAGCATGTTAAATACTTTAAGTCTGTTTGATCGTCAATCACATGTTAGCATTGAATCAAATCAAGCCTTTTAAGCACTAGTTAAATTGTCCAAAGGAAGTTTCTGATAGATACTATCAAATGTTATAGTTATTCTTTGACAAGTGAAAATTGTCTTGATTTAGTTTGCAATCCTGCTTATTTTCTTGACAGATCATGCTGTATGTGTCTTGCTATGGTTTCTCTTCATGTTGTCCCTTTTAAATGTGATTTAAGCAGTTAAATTCTTTGTTATCCTCTCAATTATGATTCATCTCTACACTGTTTGGACTAGAATGCTTGTGTTGTTTGGGACAAGAAAAGAGAAATGAGTTATTGATTTCTCTTATTTACTTGGAAGAAATTAAAGAGGACTAGGAAGGAATTTAATTTCATCCAAAGTTCTCTTCTTCTTTTTTTTCAGTTTAAGGATCGTTTCTTTATGATTACACCAATAAAATAAGATGGATGAAATGGAGTGGAAATAAGACAATAATGTTTCTTTTCTTTCGTCTTAAACTGCTTCACTTCCCTCCTACTTTTTCCAGGCTTAGAAACAAAAGATGGCTCACGGTTCACTTGGGGCCTAATTTAGAGGCTATCTTGTGGTTAAAACGAATATATAATGATCTGGGATGTGGATAAGAAATATAAACTGAGTTGTTAGTTTGATGTGAGCCTGTACTCAACATTCTTGTGTATGCTTCTTTAATGCTTTCTCATTGCGGTAGACACAATGTCAACAGATAAAAACTATGTTCTCCTTTTATTAGTTGATGTCAATCTATTTATGTGCATCTCCAGGTGTTTGACAAAATCAATATGTTATCCAGAGTTGATTAAATTTCATTGCACTGGAAGAAAACGTCAAACCGTTCAGTTGGGTTGTTTTTATTGTCCACATTTTTTTTCTCCAATATATTATCAGTTGGGTTGTTTTTAACCAGAGTTTTGAGCATAAAAACTAACATGCCATCATTAGGTGTAATGGAGTTACTATGTCCTAAATCCTACCGATGGCTTTTGAACAATCTCTAATTTCTTCAGTTAAAAGTTAAAACCCTTGGATAATACTCTCTCTGTGATTGTGAGGCTAATGAATGATGTGCTAGCTGGTTCTTAGCCACTGAAGCAAAGGACCAACTTGATTTCTAAGTATTAATTGTGCAAGTAAAATATAGCTCATGAAATTTAAGTATTTTAACTTTTCAGAGAGATGCGACTTAATTGTACACTTGGTAAGTTTTTCAAGTAGTGTGGATTTAAATCCATGAAGAGTTCTGAGCTACTGTAACTACAATCGGAGCACACTGCCCAGGGAAAGTTAAGACAAACAACTAGGAACTTGAATTCATTCCTTTTTTTTCTTATTATTCCACTGGCTAGTAAATAAGTTTATGTATTCCTTATCTATTGATCAACTGAGTTGCTTGAATACCCTTCGATTGTTGTGTCTACAACGCGATGCAGTTTCAATAAAATAAGTCGATTCGAATTATTCAAATTATTAATCTAAAAATTCAAATGATCTCTATGTATATGAATTTAGGAAGTTTAACTAACCTTACAAAACATATATAAAACACAAGCATCATATTTTTGAAATTGGGGGAAATATATAAGCTTTTTCAAGTTAGGCCAAAACATCCCGAGGAGAGTTGAGAAGCCTTCCTTGAGGGAAAGCATTGTTGTATCAGTCCAAATCCTCAAGCAACTTTGTGGGCTTGTAGTAGCATAGGTAGGGGCGAGAGAGATTTAGAATATCTTTGTAAAAATAGGCAAAAATCAAGTTTGCACTTCTTTTTTTTTGTCCCCTAAATGGTCACCATTTTAATTTTTGTTTATCAAAAGGGCATAGCATTTAAGAAATAGTAACTATTATATATATATATATATATATATATATATATATATATATATATATATATGTTGTAATATTTATAGTTTCAAAACTGTTATAATTATTGTAGTTATAGTAGTTATAATTTTGTTACTACTATAACAATTGTAATAGTTATAGCTTGGTAGTTACTATAATATGAAAAATAATCTTAATAAAGAGGATTAAAATTCTTCGGAGTCTCTTATTAGATTAAACGATATTTTTTAGATTTAAGATTAGGATATTATGAGTAACCCCTTAACAAATGTAGAGTTTTGAACAAGCTTCGATTTGATATATTGTGTCTCGTGTTTAATTTGAGTCAAAAGTGATGAAGAGCAGATCCTCTGGTCCCCTCTTGATCCCCTCTACAATTGTGGTCAGATCGCAGCTGAAATCCGATCGTAATTGGTTGCGATCCCTCCATGGGTTTACCTTCCCACCCAGATTGTAGTTTGGGTTAAGGCAGGTGGCAGGAGGCCGCCAGCGGTGGGCGAGCCACTCCCCTTCTTGGTGCCATACAGTCCGTTCACTGCTAGCGACCTCCGGTCGCTTGCCTCGATCCAAACTATAACCTAGATGGGAAGGTGAACTCAGGGGAGATCATAGTCAATTTTAGTCGGATTCCTGTCACAATCCGATGTGTAAATTATGGAAGAGACCAAGAGGGGATCGGAGAAAAGGGGACCAGGGAAAAGGGGACCAGAGAATCTGCTCTGAAAGTGATGACCTCTCAAAGTTTATCTAAATATTTATATGGTAACAGTTACAAAATCATAGTTGTATATAGCTGCTTAAATTATATAGTAGTTATAGATTTGTACAACTATAAGGGCATCTCCAATGGGGGATATTTAGAGGAGATATTTCTCCAAATATCTATTAGTATTAGCCCTAGTACCAATTATAAGATAATTGTAAAGTGCTTATTTTGTATCATATTTCATTATTAATAAAAAGGCAAAGCTGATTATTATATTTATTTCAGTTCAGTGCCGATTGAATAAGTATAATAATGTCCTTGGGTAGTAAGTTCTTATCTACAACATATCAATTGGTTGAATTGATAGTGAGACATTGTAGATATACATGGAACATTACTTTTAACTATTCCTAGTCAAACATTAATATACAAGGACAATATTAATGCGTTGAGACTAGCATGTAAGTCAATAGATGACTTAATCTCGCAAGTCATGGATATGAGATATCAGGTTGACACATGGATATATATTATAGAATATATGCTGAATGACCCGCCATGAGAATGTTTCATGGATCGTTATATGAGTGTCATAAACATTCTCATGTGACTATTGGTATAAATAGTCCTTAGACCTGAAATCCTTATGGTTCCCTATATAAGGAGTTGTGTACTTTGGTATCGGCAAACGTCACTTATAACAAGGTGGACAATAAAGTTGATCACTGGGTATGCAATGAATTATGCGGAGGGATATGAGTGATGCAGATGGAATCTATCCCTTCCATATGACGGAAGCGATATCTGTGGGCTCCTTGATTAGTAGAACACAAGAAAGCATGGTCATGCGCAAATTAGTCAATATGAGATATTGAACTTATTTGACTGAGTGTGTCTACTTAGAGATCAAGAAACACAAAGGTTGATAAAAGGATGACACGATCTATGCCTCATTGATCAATCTAGATATCAAGAATAGAGGGACCAAGTCATACAAGATAATAGTCACAGACAGTTTAGGTCGGATCTCGACTTTCTCGTCACTTGGGTAGCAATGATGCTTTGCTAGATGTCACTCATTGCTTATGTATCTAAATGTTGATTTGAGTACATTGTCAACGTTACGAGAACCTATTGAGTCATACACAAAGAACAAGTAGATATGGAGATGAGTTCATTGGATTAAGTCTAATATGAATTGGATTTATTGAGTAAGACTCAATTGAATCTAATTATTGGATTAAGTCCAATTCAAACTAGATTCATTGAATCAATTCGAATGATTGGAATGATGATTCATTGAATTCGAAATTGCATGAAAAGTAATGAGTTAGACTCATTCGGTGAACTTGAGTTCACCAAGGAAGTTAAATGGTCAAAATTGAACTATTGGATTGAATGGTCAATTTTGAGCCATTGGATTGGAAGATGAAAGGGTAAAACTCTTTGGTATTCATGAGATGGATATATATATCATTTTGGATGATATTTTCATTATGTGAAAAAAACTTTAGTCTTCTTCTTCCTTCTTCCTTCTCTTGGCCGAAACCCCTTCTTGTGGTTGCTAACACAAACTTAGGTGGTTTCCATCTTTATCTTGTGAGTTTGTGAGACAAACGAAGGCAAAGCTTGTTCGTGTGGATATCGTAGAGGCGCGAACGTGTGATCGTGTTGAGATCGAAGCTGTCTGGAGTTCTTGAGTACGCATCAAAGGTATAACCACTATCATGCAACTTAGTATAAGTTATTTTCTTTCCTTTTCGCATGGATCTTCTGGAGGAACTAGATGTTTTCTGCTGCGCTTTCGCGTGTTTAGCGTCCTAGTTCCTTACAATACCCCCCTATCAAATATCCCCTATTGTAGGGGATATTTGAGAGGTGAATAGAAATCAACGAACATAACTTTATGCTCGGTGATTTTATTTTAGGTGACATGCATGCAAGTGGGCCCCACAAGGGGCAATGATTACTTTATTGAGATATTTTATTATATAATTTGAAATATTTGAGAGTAAAATATTTAGTTGAAGGGATAATTGATTGTGAGATATGGTATATCAAAGGAGTGGGATATTTGATTAATACGTGGACGTAGAAATCATAAATATTTGGAAAAAATATTTAGTGTTATTATGGATGCACAATTATATGGCTATAGATTTGTAACTACTATTATAGCTATAGATTTGTAATTACTACCATGTGCGGTCAGTTCTTGATTACAATTGATTTAGCCCCACGGGGTTATTCGGAGTGGTTAGTGCGTAGCAGATTGCCCAATGAGATCGTGAGTTCGAATCGCGGGGTAGTCAGGGCGTAAATCCCTGGTCCCCGTGTCCTACTTCCCACTGCGCACTAGCTTCTCCGGTTACCATGATTAACCTCCCTCGTGATGGCCTTGAGCAAGGTACGGTGGGGGCGCTGGGGGCGAGCGTTAGCGTCCTCTTTTTTTTTTTTTTTTTTTTTTTTTTTTGCCCATTGATTACAATTGATTTAAATAGAAAATATAAATGGGAGTTAGTAATATAAATATTATAGTGGAGGATAGCTAGGTAAATATACACGAGAATGGGTGTTTTTTGAAAAGGGAAAAAATCAAAATGAAACATAATTTAGCTTTTAAAAAACATTTTTAACGATTAATTATTGATGCGTTACGTTTATTAAATTTTTTCCGTTCTTGTCCCAGACGATAAAAGTGTACATTTTGATAGCCAATTTGCATCTGGATCGGGACTTTGGCGAGGCGTAACTTAGCGACGGGGACTATGGCAGCGATCGTCCGGCGGATCGGAGTGATGGCGGTGGCGGTGCTTGCGGTGGTGGTTTTCCTTGTCCCGTCGGACGCTTCCGACGCCAAAAAGTTGTCTTTTGTCGAGAAGACGGTCAAGAAACACGAAATCGTCATCTTCTCCAAGTCCTACTGCCCGTAAACTTGCCTCCCACTTTAAACCCTAATTTGTTTGATGAAGCTAATAGGTTTACCCTATTTGTGGTTGCATTTGTTTGACCTTTTGCACACAATGACTGTTATTTTGCTCATGAATATTGCAATTTTTTACTCAATTCCCTGATCGTTCGAGCTTTCTGCATGCTGATTTACTAGAACGTTTATTCATGATCTAGGGCTTGTGATTGGGCTTAGTCGTCATCCCCATGAATCTTTTATAGATGTCACAAATTAATTGGTTTTGGTAGTAAAAATAAAAATAAAAATATTGCCTTAATATATTGTTTGACAAATTAGCAGACATTCTTGATGGTTATTAGGCTTTTGTCGATGATAGGTTAGGAAGTTCTACATAAATATACAGATCTGGACACTCTTTGTTCATTTGTTTTGTTGTTAAATTTTCCAACAGGGGGAGTTAACTGCAGATGCTCATGAGTTAGGGCTGTTCGATTCTTTTCAAGACTGTACCTGCTGTACTTGATCTTATGTTATTCCTTGTTCAAATAAGATCTAGATTTCCATATGCCTCTATATTGAAAATCACCATCAAACTTTGCTTGTTAGTTAAATATATATACTGTAATAGCTTAATAACCCAAGTTCCCGAAGTTGGTTGACATTTGTAGATGAATAAGAGAAAGATTACTAACTTCCAAGCTTAGCAACTATTCTTAAGCCAATCGTTAAATATAAGCTGTCTGGCCGCAGTTTAGCAATTCTTCTTCCTTCCTTACTCTTTTAGCAGTAATTGTTTGATGACGATTATCTATTGTATGCCGTGGTTGTTTGGTATTTGACTATTTGATTTTTTTTTACACAGGTTTAGCTTGTCAGTTGAACTGTAATTTACCTTGAATATTGCTATTTCTTGCTCAGTTTCCTATTCCTCTGAGCTTCTATATGTTAATTGTCTTGGAAGGTGATTTATGATCCAGGTCTTGCAATTGGGGTTAGTTATAATCCTCATCAAACTTTTCGACCCAGAAAATATGGTTTTAATTTTTAACATGCTTTGTAAGTGCAGTGCTGCAATATAGTTTTCTTGTGTAATTCTAGGATCACAGTAGTTTAAACAACCATAACTTGGACTCAGTTCACCGCTGACATGCTCAACTGTTAATATGTTGGCTGACAGGTATTGCCGAAGAGCAAAAGGTGTTTTTAAGGAACTGGAAAAGGAACCTTATGTTGTGGAGTTAGATCAAAGAGGTTCGCTCGTTGAACTTTCATTTCTTAATGTTAGCTTTTGACTAACATTTACTCTGTTATGGCTATTTGATGAATTAGGTATCTGTGAGGTAGGAAGGTTCCTACAGTTATATTTAAGGGGAATGAGATGTGGATTCAAATATTGTGCACTAAAATACACTAAAGGAATCCACACATTTATGTCTCAAATCGCCATGGAATTGTCTAGATAAAAAGCATAAGCAAATGATGGAAATTAAAGAATCTTCAAAATACAATAGCTCCTTTTACATTTTGAACTCATTTAATTTAAATCTCAAGAATCACCCAAAGCAAGATTTGTTGGTTATTTTTATTGAATAAACATATGTCAAAAAAAAATTCTTCACAATACTTCAAGTCTCATATACTCTCCAGCACAACAATAAGTTTGCTAGGCTCTTTCTTTTGGCACTTGGTTTATGTTATGTGAAGAATAAGTATCAATTTTTTTTCTCTCTTTACAGTACTTCAAGTCTCATATACTTTCCAACACCATGATGAGTTCGCTACACTTTCATTTCGCACTTAATTTGTGTATCTAAAGATTGACAAGTTTGAGCAACCCATAGTTGTATTCAATTTTCCACTTACCATTGTATATATTAACAGATGATGGTCCTGAGATTCAAGATGCCTTGTCCGAGTTCGTCGGTAGGCGTACAGTGCCTCAAGTCTTCATCCATGGAAAGCATTTAGGTGGCTCTGATGGTAAAACATGCTCCTCTAGCTTTGTTTCAATCTTTAACATAGGAATTGTCTTCTTATTCACATACGAATTGTTGTTCTTAATGCTTTTAAGATACTGTGGAAGCATATGAAAGTGGGAAGCTTCAGACTCTTTTAGGTATTGACACAACAGAAGATCTTAGATGAGGTTGTGCATTCCATTCCTACAATCATTACGTGGATGTTGTAGGACTCCCAGAATTTATGGCTCGATATCACTACGAAATCTTCAAGTTTATATGCCAACAATGTCGACTCCTCAAGTGTATGCTCGATGATCTTGTAATCACAATAAATTTATAGAATGCTTCATACCTAATTTCGAAGAAATAAACTGAATTTTGCACATTTTTTGTAAAAACTTCTTGTGTGTCTGAATTGGATGTGCTATTGTTATAAATACTAATAATCCTAGACTAGAAGACCATATATCTAAAAGCTGTTTAGTAAATTTGCTATACAAAAATGCTATTGAGACGTAAAATTTAGTACATACTTAGAACTTGCTACTTGAGTAATCAACTTGTTAATCGAGTCCTAGCAATCACTGCTCTTTGAATGTTCTTGGAAAGTTGAACATTGGGACCACTAGGGGTGTCAATTCGGGTGGGTCGGGTCGGGTTGGGTCGGGTTGAGTTTTTTTTTTTTTTTTTAACCCAACCCGAACCCGACCCGAACCCGAGTTCAACCCAAAACACCTCAACCCGAACCCGAACCCGACCAACCCGATCAACCCGAACCCGACCCATATAACCCGAAAATCCGATTCAAAACGACTTTTTTGGGCTATTTTCCCTATAATTCTTCACTTTTATCTCAATATTCCATCATTATCATACAAACATGATATTAATATACATAAAAACATCTAAATTTTTAAAATAAAATTTGATTTAACTCTAAAAACCCACAAAACCCTATATTTGCTACTTGAGTAATCAACTTGTTAATCGAGTCCTAGCAATCACTGCTCTTTGAATGTTCTTGGAAAGTTGAACATTGGGACCACCTTCTTTTCAAAGAAACTTGCCAAGTTTGATTTATTTATTTAAAAAAAAAAAAGGATCCATCCTTATCCTTCCTCGGACAGTCAATGCCCGAGCTGACTAATTTGGTCAATCGTCATCAATTCCATCCTAAATTTTCCATCACAATGTTTATTATTCCCCCCAACTCGATCCCCTAAATCGTCATTCCACATTCATAGTCAAAGTTTGCGTTAAAAAATAATGAAGTCTGTAGAAATTTAACATCATTAAATCTCAAGCATTGAAGTACTGAAACAGGTTCATTTAGAAAAAAAAATTTGGTCTGAGATTGAAGCTTGGCATGTCTGAACTAATGGTTAATAGTCATCTATGATTCATCTTCTTTATATTGACCTAGGGACACTTTTTTTATTATATATAATTTAAGTGTCTAGAACTTGAGCTCAGCTAATCTTGGAGAGTAGAGTTAATTTCTAAGAAAATGTTGAGATGGGAATGCTATCATGATACATACCACCCATTTGAAAGGATGATGGGGCATTAGGAAACTGCCATGGAGACTTTAATGAGGTTAGTTGACCTTTTATTCCACAGCTGACCGAGTAATTAACTCACCTTCTCAAATACCCCAATGAAACATTCCAAGGCCTTGCTTTCTCTAATTTACTAGATCTCTATATCAGACCGCAAGGAGATTAATTAAGCTCCTCTATCTCCCCCTTCAATCATCATGCAATTAGCAGTCGAATGCGATACCAATCTCGCACTCTCAATAGGCAGAGGAGAAGAGAAGCCCTCCGATTGTCTCGCCTTCTTCCCGAGCAGCCAAGAGGGCGAAGAGGCAGACGGTCGAGCCAGGAAGCGGCCGCAAAGTGCGTCGAGATCGGAGGACACTGAAGAAGAAGAAGAAGCCAAGAAGGCGAGCAGGATGAAGAAGCTGAGGCTCAGGAAAGAACAAGTAGCATTACTCGAAGACAGCTTCACTGAGCACAACATCCTCAACTCGGTCAGTACATAATTTGTTGCTAATTGCATGCAATATGTATGGATTATAGATCATAGACAATTGGTATTTTGACAGAAACAAAAGCAAGATTTAGCAAGTCGGCTAAACATTCAACCGAGACAAGTGGAAGTCTGGTTCCAGAACAGACGAGCAAGGTAATTAATCTCTATTCACAGTAATTAAGTAGTCCTTAATTTGCAATTCACTGGACGCAACACGCGTGCGTGCATGCAGGACCAAGTTGAAGCAAACAGAGGGGGAATGCCAATCTTTGAAGAAGTGGTGCGAGAAGCTCCGCGAGGAGAATCAGAAGCTGAGGGAGGAGATAGAGGAGCTGAGGAGCAGAAACGCCACTCATGAATCGCCGATCCACATGCAGATGCCGGCGCTGAACATGTGCCCGTCATGCCGACGGCGGAGGGCGGCGGAATTCATCGGCAGCGGCGGCGGCGGTGGCGGTAGAAGCAATAGTGTGAAGAAGGGACAGAACAACTGGAGTCTCTACATAACGGGCCAGTAATATGTTGTCTGAAATAATATGTATATATTTTTTTTGTCTTAAAAATATGTTAGAAATAATATGATTATATGTTTACTTTCTGAATAAATCTGATTTCCAAGGAACTAAATTAAACTAATTAAGGTCACAAATAGGAATGAAGAACAGCAAGAACAGCAGAATGAAAAATGGGCCAGATTTCTTCCTAAACAATACATGCATGTACTATAAGAACGATTAAACTAGTCAAAATTGGCTATAAAGAATTCAACGTAGAAAGTAAAAAAAAGTCGTCATTCGAGTCTGATCCACTCATCTTCACGTGGAAACTCAAAACAATTCGTGTGGAAAGAAGATCCAGTGAGTTTACACCACAAATGATTAATTGTTTGAGGGAAAGGAACAAGATGATGTTAAAGGTTGAAAATCTCTGCCATGGAACAAATTAATTAAGAGAAAATTATGGCTTTGATCGATGCTTAAATGAGGAATAAATATAATTAAGCAGAGGTGGGTGTAGATAAATGCCACAGCACAAGCATATGATGATTTCAAAGTACAGCTAGAAGATTTTGACGAAACCTAGTCACAGACATGAATTCAGCAGCAGCAGGTGTTCCAACTGTTCTTTCTCGTGGAAATTTTGCTAGAAAAAAAATACATTCAATTTTCATATTTACTAAAAGCACATGATTATTTTCTATCATTCCTCTCTTTTATTAGCGGTCGGTCTATTGTCCTTAATTTACTGCTAAACTTTTGTCCATTATGTACTAAATTTTTTAATGAACTTATGGCAAAACGTCTCTATCTAGGTTATGTGGCAAAAGGCGAAATCACTCGCCCCCAGCGTCCCCATCGCACCCGACCCAAGGTTATCACGAGGAAGGTAAATCATAGCATCCTGAACGAGCATGTGGCAGGTGGGGTGAGTTGCACAGGGACCGGGGATTTACGCCCCGACTATCCCGAGTTTCGACCCCGCGACCTCATGTGGCAAGCATCCCACCACATACCAACTCCGATGACCTATGGAGTCATCTCTCTATTTAGGTTATGAAACATATGTAGGAGGGTATGATTATATTCAGGATGATGTAAGAAGTGTAATGAATTGTGTTTGAAATATTTTTGAGGTATTTAAGATTATCAATGAGTTTTAATCAAAATTCTCGTTAACGGTGCTATAGTGTCTAGAATTTTAAAATCTTGACATAATATTAGAAAGTAAGTAGGACATATTTAGACACTTTAATGAGTTTATGATAAATTATCTCAAAGTTATATAGATCTAAAAAATTTACATATCTCAATTTAGATTATGAAATCTAAATAACTAAATCTAAAGACATATTTATACTCGGAAGCTACAAATAGTGCCATGATCATGAATTAAAATGATTCTGAGGTTCATAGGGCTATGAGTTAGTTTTTATCAAAACTTACAAATTATTCTATAATGTTTAAGACTTTAAAATCTTGCTATGATCAAGAGAATCATAGGAACCTTTGATGGTATTGGTGTGCGATCCTATTCGAAAACGGAGATGATGGCAAGTTCGGGATGTGACTAGAAAGTTAACAAGGTGAGAACTCCGCGTAGACCTGCAACATAGGAGGTGTTACTGGCAGGCCGGGAAGGGAATCCCAACGATGGCTCTCCGATACTCAAGTCAGTTTTTAGTGAGTAGAAAAATGGAGAATTGTAGCAAAAGTGTGTAGAAAATGAAGTTATATATATCTCCGTCTATAGATGAGAACTTTCTTTTATAGTGTCACTATAGTATTCGTATATGCATATCAAAGCGTAGATACATTTTCCTAGGCCTCCTAGGAAAAGACAAGTCAAAAAATGTCTCTGACATAATTCTTTAAGCACTCATGCAACTCCCTAATATAACAGTCTGGAATCTTCTAAAGTATGATTTGTCTGTCGGACATGCTCTGTTGTCAGGGGTACAAACTCCCAAAAGGATATGATAAGATAGCTAGTGGGCCCATACGCGGTCGACCAACCACTGCTCGGGCAACTAGTCCCGGCCTAGACATAATGAACAGAGCTATTGCCCTGCTTTCCGTTAGGTCGTATTATTGTCGGAGGGTTGCCCTTTGTCCGACCAAGACATTCCTCCTGCTCGGGAGTAGTGGTCCGGGAGGAGTTGCTGCTTGGCTATGAATTAGCCTTAATCGTCGGCTTTCCCAGAGCAGCCGTTCGGACACCATTTGGATCGATCGGGTGGTCATGCCCGGCCGGACAGATGATGCCGCCACTCAGCTTAATTGGTTTGCTTCATGGGTCTGGGCCTTTGACTGCTTTGACTGTGACCTCTATGTCTGCTACTTTTCTTCTACTTTGACCTACTGATGGGGCTCCCTTCATCAACGTATCGCAAATCTTTTCCTTAAGTCTAATCGAAGGAGTCTGCAAATCCGACTGACTAGACATTTAGTGTGGTCTATCATTCTTTCTTCCCAACCTGCTGTGCTTGGGCTCAGAGCTGCCGCTCGGCTGTGATGTCTATTGCTCTAGTGTTTATAGCCGCTGTTCGGCTTCGATATTCTTTGACTCAAGGATTTATAGTCGTCATTCGACTTCGACGTTCTTTAACTCAAGGGTTTATAGTTGCCATTCGGCTTTGATGTTCTTTAACTCAAGAGTTTATAGCCGTCATTCGTCTTCGACGTTCTTTGACTCAAGGGTTTATAGCCGCCGTTCAGCTGTGATGTTCTCTGGCTCAAGGGTTTATAGTCTCCGCTCGACTGTGATATTCTTTGACTTAGGGGCTTATAGTCACAGCTCGACTATGATATTCTCTAGCTCAAGATTTATAGTCGTCGCTTGACTATAATGTTCTCTGGCTCAAGGGTTATAGTTACAGCTCGACTATAATATTTTCTGGCTCAAGGGTTCAGAGTCATCGCTCGATTGTGATATTCTCTAGGTTAAGGGTTTATAGTCGCCACTCGATTGTAATATTCTCTGGCTCAAGGGTTTATAGTCGCCGCTCGATTGTAATGTTCTCTGGCTCAAGGGTTTATAGTCGCCGCTCGATTGTAATGTTCTCTGGCTCAAGGGTTTATAGTCATCACTCCACTATGATATTCTCTAGCTCATGGATTTATAGTCACTGCTCGACTGTGATCTGACTTGGTCTCTCCACTCCCGAATGCATGTGAAGTCAGAGAGATAAATTGAGCCCCGACCATCAAAGGAAGCGAAGCTCATAGCAATACGAGGGATCAGAGCCCGTAGCAATAGGAGGAAGCAAAGCCCCCTGGGTGGAGGGTGCAAGTCTAATCGAGGAGTTGATCCCCTAGTATCTAGTCAGGGAGTTATACCCCTAGTCTCTGATTAAGTAACTAAGTTCTTACTCTCTTATCAGGAAGTTATAGTTGATCCTATGACCGTAAAAAGGGAGCAGAGCTTGCAGCATACTTGATCAAGGAGCATTACCGATAGGCAGAGGATTCGCATTGGTCCCTCGATTCTCGAATAAAAGTGGAGTCAGGGAAAAGTATAATAGAAAACCTAACCTGTCGACTAGTTGAGGCTCCGAGTCAATCTCTCGACTCCCGAATTCTCGTGGATTGAGAGAAAAATATAATATGTTTGTCGAAATCCTCCGAGACCATGATGATGGCAAAGAGTTTCCTGGCGTTATCCATCTCACATTTAGATCAGGAGGAGATTCCCACATACGACGTCAAATATGATCCTATTAAAAAACGGAGATAATTGCAAGCTGGGGATGTGGCTGAAAAGTTGATGAGGCAAGGACTCCTCGTAGACCTGCAACACAGGAGGCGTTAGTGCCAATCTAGGAAGGGGTTATCGATGATAACCCTTTGAAGCTCAAGTCAATTTTCGGTGAATAGAAAATTGGAGAACTATAGCAAAAGTGTGCAGAAAACAAAGTTGCACATACCTCCGCCTGTAGATATGAACTTTTTTTTATAGTGCCACTATAGTGTTCATATACGCATCTCAAAGTGTAGGCACGTTTTCATAGGTATCTTAGGAAAAGACAAGTCAAAAAGTATCCTTGATACAATTCCTTAAGCAACCATACAACTCTATGATGTGACAGTCTAGAAGTTTCTAAAGTATGATTTGCCTGTTGGACATATTCTGCTGTCAACGACACAAAACTCCCAAAAGGATATGACAAGATAGCTAGTGGGCCCATACGCGGTCGACCAGCTGCTGCTCGGCCAAGTAGTCCTAGCCTAGACGTAATGAACAAAGCTATTGCCCTGCTTTTCGTTCAGTCGTATTGTTGTCGGAGGGCTGCCCTTTGTCTAACCGGACATACCTCTTGCTCGGGGGTAGTGGTCTGAGGGAGTTGCTGCTTGGCTATTAGCCTTAATCGCGGACTTTGTCAGAGCGGTCGTTCGGACACGATTTGGGCCAACTGGGTGGTCACGCTTGGCTAAACAGACGATGTCGTCGCTCAGCTTAATTGGTTTGCAATTCATGGGTCTAGGCCTTTGACTGCTCTGACTTTAACCTCCATGTCCGTTACTTTTTTAATCCACTGATAGGGCCCTCTTCATCACCGCATCCGTGTGTAAATAGTTTGTGCCAACATGTGTTGAGATTGTGAAGATTTTAAAAATGTATAGTTCTTAATTTAGATGGTAGAATCTAAGTCTAAGTATATGATTATACTCATAAGGCTTTAAGGAGTATAACTTAATTTGAAGTGATTATGAAATTTCTAAATTTATTAGTGAGTTTTGATCAAAATTAATTGATAGTATAATACTATCTAAAATTTTAAAAGATAGGTATGATAATAATCAAAGGACTCCTTAGTTAATGGTGTTTAATGGTGTTGATGCGTAATTAAATATGATAAACCTGGACTTTTTAATAAAATTAGCTTGTTCAAATTATTTTGAGATGGTAAAGATTCTAGAACTCCATAACTTTTAATTTAGATTGTGAAATTCAAATCTAAGGGCATGTAATTTTTAAGATCATCATGAGTTTAGATCAGAATTCAACAACAATCTTATATTTTTTTAAAAAATACATTAAATTAAATTTATTATATTTTTTACATCATAACATAGATAGATAAATTATAAGGATCTTAGTACAAATATGAAGGAGGTCAGACATTCAATGAACATAAAAATTTTGTACCCATTAAGAATCAATCCAAGAACTTATTTAAATAATCACATACGTAATTATCAACTATGCCAGGTATAATCATATCTTCGTACATGAATTTTATAACATAAGTAGAGAGTTATGAGTTTTTTTGAAATTGATATGACTTTAAAGTATTTTATTACGAGCTTATTAGACATTATATGATAACAGGATCAGTATAAAAAATGTAACCGTGTGGATGAGATATGGCTAATCAACTATTAATGAAAAAAAATGGAATATTACAAAATTATATATGCATTTCGATAAATATAAAAAATCTAAATATGCATTTTAAATATTAAGAAAATCTGACTATATTGACCACGGCAAGCATTAAAGGCAACCTGTAGGCTAGAAGCCGTTTCGTTCGTAATGCAAAGACTTTTGCTTAAAGAACTTTGGCGGCTAAAAAACAAAGCGACCTAATCAACGCTCCTGCACCAAAAATCAATGTACCTTTGTCAGCGGAAAAATTATGAGTGAAAATTAGGATTGTAAATAAATTAAGCGTTCATGAATAAGTTTGATGTTCGGTTTGATAAAAGTTTATTTATGTTCGTTAAATATACATAAGATTAATTAAACAAATAAACTTAAACAGCTCGTTAATCTAAACAAACAAGCTTGAACACATATGTGTTCAGCTCGTTAACGTTCGTGAACAATGTTCGTAAATAATATTCGTGAACAATGTTCGTGAATAATGTTTATTAATAAAATTCTTTTCAATATGCTAAATAAATAATAAAATAAATAAATAAATAAATTTAAATTATCAATCTTAATAACCAATCAAATAATTAAAAGTTTCAAACAATCAAACAAGCTTGAATAGAGAACTTGATAACATCTAAACGAACCAAACTCAAGCCAACCTCAAGCCAAGCTCGAACCAAGCTCAAGTCAAGCTTGAATTGAGAGTTTGATAACATCTAAATGAACCAAGCTCAAGTCAAGTTTCAAACAAGCTCAAGCTCATAAAAAATAAATCAAGTCAAGCTTGAACACTCATTTTAAAAGTTTGGTTCATTTTAAGTTCGGCTCAGTTCGACTCGGTTATCTTATCAAACAAGCTTGAACACCCCAAAGCTTGACTCGGCTCGGTTCGTTTATCGCCCTAGTAAAAATAATTTAAATGACAACAAACAGTAATAAATAAATAAATAGATGGCCGGAATTTAATGATCGTCTGAATACGTCCTTGCTTTTGTCCCAAGTTTCCTAGGCTAACAACCCTGAAGGCCTAACCTAAGCCTCTTCCCTCTTGACCAGAGTGGAGGGTCATGTTCTAGAAAGAAAAGAAAGATCAGACAAATTAATTAGGCCTGCTCAATGTTCAACAGAGTAACAATGTTATTTGTGAAGTTCGGATTTTTTGTCTTGAAATTTTTTTATCCCCATATTTTTTTTTTATAGATTGGATGGATCAGATTATATTTTAAAATATCATGATATTCTTAAGATGTGTGCACGGGCGGAGCCAAGTGATGGAATACCCGGGCTATAGCCCGGGGTCCAAGGTAGGAGAAAAAAAAAAACCTTAGGTTTACTATAGAAAAACGAAAAAAAATTTGGACAATAGTAGAAATCAGCCCGGGTGTCCATGTCGACATAGCCCGCAGCCCGGGTGAATCATCCGGGCTGGCTCCGCCATTGGATGTGTGTAATATCCTTGTTATGTGCAAGACATCCTTAAAATGTAATCTGATCCATCCGATCGGCAAGGAAACACATGGACAAATAAATTTAGAAACAGAGGATTCGAACTATTATATGTGAGATTAGATTGATCATTTATCAGTGTTATCTAATGTCAATTAAAAAAAATTAAAAATAATATATATATATATATATATATATATATATATATATATATATATATATATATATAAATCAAATCTGCATGTCAATAGAATTGAAAGACTCATTTAAGATGGCCGAATTTGTATATATATATCAAATCTGCACTTCAATGGAATTGAAAGACTCATTTAAGATGGCCGAATTTGTCCGCCACTGAAGAATCTCAAACTGGACAAAAACGAAGGGAGTTGAAAGTCTACTAGCAAAGCACGAAGTAGTCAAGGAAAATCTAGTACAATATTTTATTTTGGTTACAAATTAAATATATCTTAGTAATATATATCTGTTAAGATTTTAATTATACATAATTTTTTATCCTAATTAAGAGATCATATATTATAAGATTTAAATGTGTATAATTAATCAAAATTTTATCCTAATATGTTTATCATATCTTTTATTGACTAAATGATAGCAATGAGTTCCCTATAAATAATGACATTTAGGGATACACATCCTTTCAACAATAATAACATCATCTAAAGAAGAAGTTTGGTGTTCAAGTAGTATTTCAAATATTAATAACTAGGGATAACAATCGATCCTTTTTATTCCCATTCAATTATCATATTTATTTAATACAAAGTATGATTTAAATTCTCACACATCTTATTATTTAAAATTAATTTTGAGATTGTTATCATTTTTAGTGGATTATTTTTTAATATATAGTTTTATATTACTATCAAAAAAAAACTTATGTATAAAGGGAACTTCTTACCAAACCAAACAAGTATCAATCATAATCAATCACTATTTAATTTTTGTTAATCTCTGTTCAGTTATGTTTATGTTTAGATCATCAATCATTTCGATTATATCCGGCGGTCAACAAAATATCGGCTGAATTTAATTAATCGTCAAATCGATCTAATTCGGAAGTTCAATTCAGTTTATTTGAGATTTGTTTTTTAAATCTCAATTATTTTAATATATTTGATTCAGTCAAAATTTTGAAATTCAAAAACCGATTAAACCATATGGAATGAAAATGGTTATCATAACATTATTAAATGGATATAAGTATGAATTTGGATATTATTTTTAAAAATAGATATCATAGTATTATAGAATGACAATGAGTATGAGTATAATTTTGAGTATTAATCCTGTCCGAGAGTCGAGTCGGCGGATACTGAGGACGTGGCGCTCTCTGCTAACTCCGTGTAGACTCTGAGTTGACGTGGACTCCCGTGAACCTGCAACAAAATCGAGCCGGGGAGGGGATCCCGGCGACGGTCATCCGACGCTCAAGTCAGGCAAGAAGAAATCGAAGCAGAATAACGAGGCAAAGAGCTACAGTAGATGAGAATGCATACCTCCATCGAAATCTGAGGGTCCTTATATAGGACCCCTGGGAGGCGCGTGCACACTTCTCGAAGTGTGCATGCTTCCCAAGACATACCTCAAAATGGATGTGTCAGGAAAGTATGTTTGACGTCATACCGCAATCGTCCGAGCATATCTATTACATGACAGTGGAAACTTCCATCGTACGATTCTCTGTCCGGTCTGGCCGCCGACCATGTTGTTTGTCGGCAACACCTGTCTCGAGAAGGATATCACCAGTTGTCCCCTCTGTCCTCTTCTGCACCCTGTTACTAGCCCGAGGGATGCTTGGACCCACTGCTGTCCGGGAGGGGACATGTATTCGACCAAGCGGGAAGGCCGCTCGGCCACATACTTGGACGGGAATGTCGTCTTCGTTGATCCGCAGCTCGTCCGAGCGAATAGGTCGCTCAACGCCTCAACTTTCTTGGACTCATGAGCGTCGAAAACCTGATCCGCGGTCGAGTTGTTTCTGTGCCATTCTGGGCACGGTCGTGGTTGATCAGCCAGGTGACCTTCCGATCGGCCATACCTTTATGCTGACTATCTTGGCTTTGACCTCCACGTGTCATTGGCCTCTGTTCCGTACGGGACTCCGCTTTTACTACGGGATCAGGTATCATTTTTAAAAATAATGTTTGGTTAGTTAAATATTTTCAATCAGAATGAACCTAAATTTTCTTTTTTACCCTTAAAGGAAAATAAGAGAAAAAATTAGATATGAGAGAAAGTTGAAAATGAGAAAAAAATATGATGAGAGAGAATGATAAGAGAAAGTGTGATGAAAGAGAAAGTATGATGGAAAAAAATAAAGAAGGGGAAAGTGTGGTGAGAGAAAATGAGGAGAGAGAGCGTAATATGAGAAATTAAGAAAAGAAAAAATATGATGAGAGAGAATGTGTGATGGAAAAAATGAAGAGAGTGAAAGTGTGATGAGAGAAAATGAGGAAATATTGATGAGAGAAAATGATGAGAGAGAAAATGTGATGGGAGAAAAAGTATGATGGAAAAATGAAGAGAATGAAAATATGATGAGAGAAAATGAAGAGAGAGTGTGATGAGAGAAAATGAAGAGAGGGAAACTGTAATGAAAGAGAATGAGAAGAGAGAGAGTATGAGAGGTGATGTTGAGGAGAGAGAAAATATGAAAAAAATAAGGAGAGAGTGTGTAATGGGAGAGAAAGTGTGATGGAAGAGAGAGAATATGAAAAGAAAGTGTGTGATGAGAAAGAATATAGGGAGAAAATGATAGAGAATGTGTGATATAGAGAGAATGAGGAGAGAGAAAATATGATGAGAAAATTAGGACAGAGAAAATATAATGATAGTGAATAAGGAGAGAGAAAGTGAAATGAAAGAAAAATTAAACACATATATTAAGAGTATTTTATCCAAAACATAATTTTCATTCTCATTCTTATCAAGAGCTAAAGGAAAATGTAAATTTTATCAATACTCAAATTTTTTTACTTTTATTTCAAAATTTTAATTCTATTTTCATCAACCAAATATAGTTGATATAAGATTTGAGAATAAATCAATTTTCTCATTCCTAAACGTCATCTTTAAAATACCAAAAAGATAATTAGTTCGGTTTATTTTATTATTTCTCATAACATGAGATTTTGAATTGAGATAATAGTACGAAAAAAGTGTATATCCGATTTGTTATTTTTATGTGTTTGAGAGTATATTGTCACGATTTTTTTTTCTTTCACATCAAATATCTTTTTTTTTATATATATTCATCTTGTGAAAGAGTACGTAAAAAAAAAAAATTTACTTATTTAATCGTATCATAAGGTAACTTTGGGTTTCGACAACCAGTTGAATTAATCAATTTTTTTATCAGTTCAACTTATTCACGGCCAATCTTTATTGGTTCGATTTATTTAAAAAATAAATTTATTTAATTTTAATTAATCGACTCTAATTATATGTGTATGATAGAAAATATATAAAAAAACAACCCTTAATTATCTATATTGCGAAGAAAAAAGGAAAAAAAAAAAAAAAAGACATCCAATCTTTTAAAAATTGAAATTAAGTCAATCATAACAACAATCTATCCATAAAATTTTAAGCGGGCTAAACAGCAAGGAAAAAAAGATTTTTCCAAGTATTGCTACACCTTGTCCGAGCGGCAGAAATAAGCGAGCATTACAGCCGAATAATCGAATCTCAATTTGCTTCGAAGAACTTAATTCGAGCGGTGTTTATATATCAGTTTGACAGGTGCGGCCGAACGATAGAGGCGTGGGAATTCTCAAGGGTTACACTGGTTCAGTTAATTGGACTTGTAACCTCTTTCGACTAGACTTAAGGGAGAGACTTGTGATGCGACGATTGAGGAAAGTCTACCTTGCAGGAGGTCAACTGTCACGGTGAAAGTTAAAGTCAAGGTGGTTAATGCCCAAGAGTCAAAGACCGAATGGAGGATAATTGATTGCAGTAGCCGGTCGGGACAGTCAGACCCCGGCTAGAAGGATACGGGTCCGAGCTGACCCCACCTCAGGCTCGGGATGATACGCAAGACAGTCGACGTTCGATACAGAGTGACAAGACGTTGCACGGGACCTGTCCAAGGATGCAGCGGAGTCCCGCTCGAGCGGCTACCCCGCTCGGCCAAGCAACAGGACCTGGCTAAGGATGTGGCAGAGTCCCGGCCGAGCGGCTACCCCCTCGGTTCCGCAGCGGGACCACTGTAATATCTCTTAATATCCTTTTGGAGGATAGTGTCACTGACACAAAATATAATCAGCAGGCGGATCGTACAGCCGAAGGTTCTACTGTCATGTAAGGGATATACATGTCCCATTAAGATATGGTGTCAGAGGTACTTTCCTGATAAGGTCCTTTCATTGAATATATGAGAGAGTGTGCTCATGCCTCAAGAAGCACATGATGTCCACCAGGGCTCTATATAAAGGGGGTCTTTCATCGACGAATGTACGTGTTACTATTGAATTCCACTATTGTTACTATTACTCTACTTCTCCATATTTTTCAATAACTGACTTGAACGTCAGAGGGTCAACACCAGAAATCTCTTTCCTGGCTCGATTTTGATACCGTTTATTTTGTAAAGCGGAGCAAAGTTCACATCCGATGAGTAAAATTGTCACCTCTCAATTTTTAAGTTTCACAATTTCAGACAGGATCATATGTTATTAATTCTCGTTAATACAAATTTTAAAAAAAAAATCCTAAAAACATGTGAGGCCTGAGTCCACTAATTTTTGCAGCCTCATGCATGGAGCGGCCTGGTAATCGACTATTAAGAAAAAATATATATTACAAAATTATATATGTATTTCGATAAATATAAAATTTTAAATACGTATTTTAAATATTAAGAGAATCTGACTCACTGCACGCATCAAAGGTAATCTGTAGGTTAAAAGCTGTTTCGTTCGTAATGCAAAGGCTTTAGAATAATTCAAAAAACATATGTAATGGGTATTAAATGAGTATTATAATATTTATTTAATATTTTTTTTAATTATGAATGAATATTATAATACTCATTCATAAAAAATGAGAGAAAATATTAAAAAGTTTGAATACCTTTAAATATCCTCTCTCTTAATTTTTTTTATTTTTTTAATTATAAAATTTTTAATATTATTTAAAAAATTAATAAAAGGATGTATAAATGGAGGGTAGAATCTATAAATAATGAGTATTAATGTTAAAAAAATATAAATGTAGGAAATATATTATTATAATAAATATGTGATAGGAGATGATGAATATTATAATAAATTAATGTTACGGATGTTCTAAGTACCCGCCTAAGGAAAACAGCCTTTGCCTGCTAAAACCCAATGCGACCTAATTAATGCTCCTCCAGCAAAATTCAATGTTTAATAAATATATGGCCGGAATTTAATGATCGATACGTCCTTGCTTTCGTCCCAAGTTTCCACGGCTAACGACGCTGAAGGCCAAACCTAAGCCTCTTCCCTCTTGACCAGATTGGGGGGCCATGTTCTAGAAACAAAGGTCAGACAAATTAATTCAGTAGGGCTGTTCAATGTTCAATAGAGTAACTCTACGGACAGATAGTCACAACACTGTTGTGACTACTTTTCACAAATTTACGATTTATTTTTATTGTAAAATTTTTATAGTATCATATCAATCACTCTCGGTACAAATTAAATATTCAGTGTCAATTAAATTTTTTAAAAAAATAATAATAGAAACCTTAAACACCCTTTGTTCACAAGAACTATTTTTTGTTTGTTTACCTGAAAGGAAAAGGAAAAAAAAATCAAATCTTGACTTCAATGGAATTGAAACACTCGTTTAAGATGACTGAATTTGTCCGCCACTGAACAATATTCTCAAACTCAATAAAAACAAAAAGAGTTGAAATTCTACTAACAAAGAACGAAGTAGTAAAAGAAAATCTAGTACAAATGCTAGAATTTTATCAGAGTTGAAATTCTAAAGGAAAATCTAGTACAAATGCCAGAATTTTATCATAGAGCATGATCCTAATAAGCTCGTTGCAGGCTCTATCTTGAGTTGTAAAGATTTTATTTTGGTTACAAATTAATTTTATCTTACGCATATTTGTTAAGATTTAAATAATTATACATAATTTTTATCCTAATTAAGTGGTCATAAGATTTAAATGTGCATCATTAATAAAATTTTACCTTAATATGTCTATTATATCTTTTATTGAGTACATGATTATCTTCTCATGATTCGTCACAATCTCAAGGATTGTCTACATAAATAATCACTTTAGGTTATCTAAATACACTCTTTAAAAAATTTGGAGTGTTTAATTAAGTGGTGTTCAAGTAGTTCTTCAAATATCAATAACTAAGGTAACAATCTATCCCCTTTTTCCGCATCCAATTATCACATTTATTTATAAATACAAAGCATGATTAAAATTCTCACATCTTAGTATTTAAGATTAATTTTGAGGTTGTTATCATTTTTAGTGGATTATTTTTTAATATGTAGTCTTATGTTGCTATCAAATTACGTTTACTTTCAGGTATCAATCATACTCACTATTTAATTTTTGTTAGAATTTCTGTGCAGTTATGTTTGTGTTTGACCTAAATGTTTGTTGTTTGGTGAAACAACCAATTGTCTCAATCTTCTTGATTTATCACATTCACAAAGAAATCATTCAGCAATAGCTAAATTGAATTATACCAAGTCAATATCGAGGTGCCTTTTCCTTATCAAAACCACCCAAGAATTAAGGCTGGATCCTATAATCCAGCATCTACATCTATATCCTTTTCCCATCCCCTCCCACTCTCCATTTTTTTCGCTGGTAGAAGTGAATAAGTTTCTGTCGAAGGGAGAGGATCTAATTTCTTCCTCCAAACTCTCATACATTCAATCAGGATTGTATATTCTAATTTCTGCAATTTCCCCCTCTTTTTCTTTGAAAAACAATTTTTTCGTTTGAATTCTTGCAAGAATCGCATCTTATTCATCATACATTCTTTTCCTCCATCGCATAGTTTTTTACTCTTCTGGATCCATGGCCATGTCTTTGGGTAGAAGAACAGCTTCTGGAATACTATTCACGCCCAGTGGCTTAAGCTTTACGTTCACCGAGAAATCCAGCACTGGAGAAAGAAGCCACGATCGACGACGACGACGACGGCGACTGACCGATACGAACTCAAGCTGCAAAACATGCAAGCAAGCCACGAGAAACCCTGAAGAAGAAAGCACCGCAGCTCGTTGCCCCCGAGCAAATGTCGGAGATTGCACCCCGAGAAAACCGAAAACTCAATCTCACACGGCCTCGGAGAGAACCCCGCTCGGTGCTGCGAGAAGGAAACTCCCAAAAAATGCTTTACAAAACTCGGAACCACCTGCGATCGACGTGCCGTGGGAGGACGATGACGTCGTAGATGAGACAGAGAATCGCTGGTACATCTACGACCCTTACAGGGACATGAGGATGGACATCGATGATATGAGTTACGAGGTCAGTTCAATCTTTCACGCATACATCGATGCTCTGAATTCTGATCTAATTTCTTTCATGAGCGCGCAGGAACTGCTAGACCTGGGGGAGAGAATAGGAACAGTGAGCACTGCTGTATCCGAAGAAGACCTGAGCAAATGCTTCAAGAGGAGCCAATACACCTCCGGAGACTCTGCTACTTGCAGCATTTGCCAGGCAACGAAAATACACATCCTCTGTTTATTATTTTCTATTTTGGATTCATCTGTTTGATCTTTAATTTTCAGGAAGAATTCGTCGAGGGGGATGAATTGGGGGAGGTGGCGTGCGGGCATGTCTATCATGCAACGTGCATAGAGCAGTGGCTCAAGTCCAAGAACTGGTGCCCTCTCTGCAAAGGCTCTGCGTCTCCGAGCTCTGCTTGACTCTCTGCATCAACTTTGAAGAACGAATAAACAGTAGAGAGAAGCCATTTTTTAAAAATATATATTATTATATATTGTACAACATAAATATTCACCTTGTAACAAAGGAGGTTGCAACAAGTCGAGATCGACGTTGCATGACACTAAAAATGACAAATATCAATTGGAAATTATAAAGTAGAACAAGCTACATGACTTATACTGTGTGATGCTGTTGAACCGTGTTAACGTCGACCCCTTTCAGCTGGAACACTGATTCAACGTGTCCCTTGAGGGTTTGCATCTCACGAAACCTGCGAGCAAACAGATGATTTTTGCTTGAAGTTAATCATCACTAATCCGAGCTAGTGTTTCTTGCGAATGCTGATAAATCTACCTCGCAACTTCAGCTCGCCTCTTGGCTTGCTCGGCCATTTCGGTGAGTTCTTTGTAACTGCTTCTGTCGGGCAGATCTAGCGTATGAAGCCCGTGCAGTGTTCTCTGTGCCATCGCCCATCGAGCTTCTCTCTCTTCCCTGCCGTAGTCCTTCTTGGTCGTGAAAGCAATCTGTGATTTCATTTGTGTAAGATCATCAGAGTATATAATGGCTATATATATATATATATATATTTATATACCTTCTTCTCGAGGAGGTTATTCCAAGCCTTTCCGCTAAGAACGTAGCGGATAAAAAACTTGAACAAGTCAAGAGGGAGGAAAGAAACGAGACTGTAAAGCCAGATGACGCCGGTCCAACCCCACCCGATTCCTTTTATCCTTGCAAATCCCCAGTTCGCATAAACAGCTATGACAGTCGCAACCTGTGACAAAGAAATCTCTCTCGTCATCGATTAGGATCACGCCTAGCTCTCGTCGTCGAAAAGAGTTTCTTACCAGTTGAGCACCAACAAAGGCAGAGACTAAGAGAAGCCCAGGCAGTTCGGCAAAGCACCAACTGCGTGCACGCGTGACAAATATAAGAGCTTGGCTAATTATACTTACTTGAAGGTATAAAGCAGACATCATCTCCTCATCATTGTTTCTCAATGATCTAACTTTGAAATGATCCTGCATGTGAATGAATGATCCTGCATCGTTATGTCAATCTTATGCCAAGAACAGAAGTGACCGTCCTCACCGAGAAGAAGTCGGTGTCTCTCATGGCCCAGAAGAAAATAAGAGTCATCAAAGCCAAGTAACTGCCGAAAACAGAGCCGGTAGCAAATATCTCTTTCAATTTCCAGCTATCCGGCATTGGGGAAGGCCTCACACGGTCCTTGGAGATCGTCATGATCGTGCCTGTAGATTCCTAATCAAGAGAAGGAAAAACGAGAGGAAATAGAAAAAAAAGTTGAGAGTCAATCGATCTCACCATCATTGAGGACGGCGATGATTAAAATCATGAAGGGCGAGAAGTCGAACTTCCAGATCAAGGCAATAAACATAAAGCCGAGCTACAAAGGTTTTGAATTAAGGTCACGATGCATGGTCATCGATCGGTATCAAAGGCAAAAGCTTTACTGAAACTTACAACGATGCGAATGGTTATGGAGACAGCGTAAATCTGCATCCCAAAGGATCGAAGAAGTAGCTAAATTAACCATGGACGCAGAAAGAAACAGACAAAATCACTAGCAGTTACCGTATAGTTTTTCATCCTCTGGAAAATAGATCTGCTAGTGAGAACAGCGCTGATGATGACGCTGAGCCCGGGCTGAGTTAGGACAATGTCAGCGGCGCTTCTAGCAGCATCCGTAGCACCGTCGACGGCTATTCCAATGTCCGCTTTCTTCAGAGCAGGAGCGTCGTTGACCCCGTCGCCTGTCATTCCGCATATGTGCTTCCTCTCCTTCAACTTCCTCACGATTTCATACTTGTGTTCTAGTTCATAAAGGATGTGAACCAATTGTAAGGTGATCAATCATGTACTTGATAATTTGATAACCAGAAAAAACTCAGGCCAACCAGGAAAGACTCCGGCGAATCCATCAGCCTTCTCGATTAAATCATCTTCAGAAAACTCAGGAATCGAGGCATCCCTATTCTGATGGAACAAGGCAGAGGCAGGATACATATTCGTTCCCATCCCGAGTCTTCGACCCGTTTCCTTTGCGATAGCAAGCTGGTCGCCGGTTATCATCTTCACGTTGACGCCGAGGTCCAGGGCCTTGCGTATGGTCTCGGCACTGTCATGGCGTGGAGGATCAAACAGAGGCATCAATGCGACAAATTGCCAAGGTCCTCCAGCAGCCTCCTTGGACTTCTCTGGGATCTCCTGCAGCACAGAGGGGGAATAATGTGTATAGGTAAACCAACTGACTGCCAAGAACAGGGGAGAACCTGTGTGGCAACGGCCAGTGAGCGAAGTCCTCGTTCAGCAAATCGATTGATCGCAGCGTGAACGGTTTTGCGGAATTCCTCGTTGCAATCGCACAGGTTAAGAATCTATTCGCAATGAGGAATCATCATCAATGCCAAATTAATGAACCGATCGAGAGAGGTGGAGCAAAGAACTATATGTACCTGTTCCGGTGCCCCTTTGCTCACACGGTACCAGTTTCCATCGGCGTTGTCAATGTAGGTAAGGGCAGTTCTCTTGTCGACGGGATTGAACGGGAGAAAGTGTACTTCTTTTATTCCTTCTCTGGCCTATTTAATTAGGAGACAGCAGATAACAGTACTGAAGTTCTCGTGTCCTCTGTTATTCTTTGGATTATTATTCAAGGAAGTAGAAGCGAACCTCCTTTGGGTCAGAGAGCATCTTGACCATGGCGGCGTCGATGGCGTCCTGGTTCTCAATGCGCGAGGCTCTTGCGGCGAGAAGGACCACCTTGTCCTTGTTTACGGCCTCCATGAATAACTTAATCAGGTTCTTGTCGACGGTGAGACTGTTGAGAGTGAGCGTCCCGGTCTTGTCGCTGCACAAGACGTCCATGCCCGCCATCTCCTCGATGGCGGTCATCCGCTTGGTGATGGCGCCCTGCTGGGATAGCCGGTGAGAGCCGATGGCCATGGTCACCGACAGCACCGTGGGCATGGCGATCGGGATGCCCCCGATCAGGAGGACCAGCAGGTTGTTGATGCCGTCCCTGTAGCGGCGGCGCTGGATCGGATACATGACGATGACTTCGACGAGAATGCCCGAGGCAATGGAGCAGATGCAGAAGTTGCCAATGGCGGTAAGCACCTTCTGAAAGTGCCCCACCTCGTTGGTGATGTCGACGAGGTGTGCCGCCTTGCCGAAGAAGGTGCGGACGCCGGTGGAGATGACGACGGCCTCGATCTCCCCCTGCTTGCACGTGGAACCGGAGTAGACCTCGTCGCCCGGGTGCTTGCTCACCGGCATCGACTCCCCGGTTAATGCGGATTGGTCGACCCGGAGGGGGTCTCCCTCGAGGAGCCGGGCGTCGGCGGGCACGATGTCGCCGAGCTTGATGCTGATGACGTCGCCGGGCACGAGAATCTCGGCCTCCACCTCCTGCCACCGGCCGTCCCTCAGCACCTGATAAGAGATGCGGGGGAAGATCATCGCAAAGTCGATTGCTTTGGGGAAAGAGACAAGACGAGGGCTTGCCTTCGCTTTGGGGGCGAGTTGACTCATGAGGGCGGCGGCGGCGTTGCCCGCGTTGTTCTCCTCGATGAAGCTGATGGTGGAGTTTATCAGAAGAAGCATGACGATTCCGACGAAGTCCTGCCAGTCCGGCGGCTCCCCGTTGCCGTTCGCCAGGGCGATGGCCATGACGGCGGCCATCTCCATGACCCACGAAAGCGGGTTCCACATGAAGCCCAAGAATTTGAGGATCTTGCTCTCCTGCAGCCCATAAATTGATCCGTCCTGCGATCAGCACCAGCTAGCTAGCGCTACGAATCGAAAGGAGGAGGCGAAAGGAACCACCTTTTTCTCCTCGAGCTTGTTGAGGTCGAAGATTTTGAGCCGGCTCTGAGCTTCCACGGAGCTGAGCCCCTCCCTCGTGCATTTGAGCCGCTCGAACACCTCCTCAATCGGGATGCGCTCCTGCAACCACAAGCACCCGTAAGAAAAAGCTGCGACTTTCATTCGATCGATCGACGACCATGGCTAACTTTTCCGGAGATTCTCGTGACCAACGGCGCCGCGTGAATCGACGGCGTAAAGCCACCCCATCTGCTCGTGATTGCCAGTTTAAAGCAGAGCCAGCGACACCGCGAACCAAATCAATGCCACCGGTCCGTACGTGACATTTATAATTAAAGTGTTTTTAAAGTGATCAAAAAAGAACAATTTTTTTTTTAAAAAAAAAACTATTATTATTATTATTATTAAGAACTCATCATTGGTTATGCTTACTTTGACGGAAGGATTGCTTGCTAGCTAATGAAAGCGACGAGAGAGATAGAATCAAATGTTTTAGAATCCTTTCGTTTCCTCTACTTCTTCAATCTTACAGAATAACACTTAATTGTATCGAAGAACAAGAAAAGATAGAGGAAACTATCACTTTATGGATTACCAAATCAACGGTCTCGTCCTTGATAGCCTCCAAGCTTCTTGCATCACCCATCGATCTTTGCCGCACTTCTAATAAGAAGAAGAAGACGACGATGATGAAGAAGAACGAGGGAGAGAAGGGCAGCGAAGCAACTATTCACCGAGCCTTAATTTATAGTCCGCCGTACTCGGCGCCAAGGATCGCCTACTTCATCCAGGACAGGGTTTCTCCTTTTCTATTCCATAACGAAGCAGCGAATCGCGTGAGTCTTACGGATGCCGTCCATACGCACGGTGTATGTTCGGGCGGACAATTGGCAGTTACTTCCGTTATAGAGCAGGAATATGCTCGCAGCGCTGTAAGGTGGATAGATCTTGCCCGTCCGTTTACGGGGGGGTTTACGGATGCCGTCCATCCTGATCCTGATGCGTTAAATGTGGTGACGTTGGGATCTGTGCCGGACACGCGGTCGCCGTATAGTTTATATTTGGAGCGCGCGAAGATTCTCTGCGGATCAACGGATTCTGCGGGAAAGAATATTCAGGTATAGTTGGAGTGGTGGATGGGCAAAGGATAGATTCTGATGGGAATTGTATAACAAAATTATTTTTTATTAAGATTGTCACAATAATATTATGCCAATTATTTAAACTAATATTACACTAATTTTAATTAAGTAATTTTCTAACTATTAAAATAATTGTGATAACACTTTTTTAATAATAATAATAATAATAATGAAATATTTTTTAAAATTTTTTATCTTAATAAATCAATAAATATTTTTTTTGTGCATCTAACTTTATCGTGTATCTATAGAAGAGTTTAAATATTAATTGATTAGAAAAAGAGTCGGATCCTTTGTTCCGAGCTTTCATGTCCCCTCTTTCCCGCTCGTCTATAGAGTTCGGATCCTCTCTCCTAAACTCCTGTGTCTCCTCTTTTTCGCTCGTCGATTGGATAGATTAAATCATATTTCAAAGATATTATATATATCATGGTCCACTACATGTGGACCTTTGATTTGAATAAATCCCACTTATTTAAAGATGTGGTCCATTCAAATCAAAGGTCCAGATCAGTGGACCATCCCCTGGTCCGCAATTTGCGGACCAGGAGATCCCTGCTGAAAGAAGACATAAGAACAGATGAGTTTAGAGAGAGAATATTATCCTTTAAGTACTTACTAAATTATCGTTTAAGTACTTACTAAATTTTATCTTTTTAATAACAAGCATATAATTAACATTTAAAATTTATTTTAAAAAATTAAAAGCATAATTTTTTTTAAAAAAAACGTATGATGGAGACCCATTCAAAGTAATTTGAAATTTGAACAACTTAATATTAATACAATAATTCAAAAAGAATAAAATAAAAAATTATATGAATTGGTCAACTTAAGTGATGTCTAATTGTCTATCTTATCGACAATTTTTTTTAAATGTCTTACATTAAGGGTTTCGAAAAAGAAAGAAAACATTAATTTATGACTAATTCAATTGCTAGAAATACAATCTAAAATACAACAAAATAGGTCACAACAATGGAGAGACGGGAGAGCCGCCGGAGCAACCACTCCAAAAACGAGAAGCCCGCCGCAGCGGTGGCATCCACCGGCTGTTTCCGGTGCTGCTTCTCCCTCCGCCGCCCGACCGCCTCCCCTTCCCACCGCTCGATCCTGAACCCCTCCTCCTCCTCCTCCTCTTCGAACCCGGCGAAACCGCGGCCGGCGCCGCTGTCGTCCCTCTTCCGAGACGGCGAGGCCGCGGCGCACGCCTACTGGCACAGAGCCAAGCAGTTGGAGCAGGAGATACAAAACCTCAACCAGCGGCTCGCGGTGGAGTTCCGCCTCGCGGAATCCCTGAAGAACTCCGCAGTGCGAGAAGAAGACCATCATCAGATGCTGAGGCTCCAAGACGGAAGCTACCTCCGTAAGATCAAGAAGCTCGGCCGGCCGTGGGGGAGCCTGGTCATGCAGGTTTCGACGCCGATGGTGGCCGAGAACGCCGTGACCGTCGAGGAGGTGAGATCCATTTACAGAGCATTAATTCATATAATGCGCAGCAAAGTAGTGATCTTGGGCCGGCACAGGTTTTGAGCGGCATGGCTTCGTGCAAGAGGGAGGAAGTGTGCAAGTACCTGGAGGAATCGATGCCGTTGCAAGACGTGAGCCCGCACCGATCGGGGGAGATCAGGGGGAAGAAAGTGGCGGAGGGATCGGAGGATGACTTCATGGAGGCTCTGCTTCTGAGCGCGATTGATAAGATGGAAAGTTTGGCGGTGGAAGGGCTTCGGATACAGATGGGAACCGGCGGCGGCGGTAACGAGGTAGCCGAGGAGGAGAATCCGGAGAAGGCGGCGATGGCGAACGAGGACCGCGTTGTTCTAGTGGTGCTGATTCAGATCAGGGATCCGAAGGAGAGCTATGAGGCGGTGGGAGAGCTCATGATCGGACTGATCGAGTCAGATGCCGGAGAGGCCGCGGCCGGGAAAAAACTTGAATTGCAGGGGATACACATTGCCGGGATGAAGTGCACGACGGCGGCGGTCGCCGATGGCAGAGACTACATCTGGAGCACGTCGATTAAAGGTTGCAAAGGACTGCACAAAAGCTGCTGCTTGCATCTCGTCAGAAATCCAAACCGTTTTTTCGCACGATAGAAATTGATCGAATTCAGTGACCAAGTTCGATTGTGAAAGCATTTATATTAAAAATATGAAAAAATCTTAGCTTTGATTATGAGACCCAAAAGAAAAGGTCAACCGGACCATACAATCCCTTGACACAGTGATTTACCAGATCGATCACTTGTCTCTGTCTCTCCCTCACTCCCCCCTTCTTCTGCTCTCGTCCTCTTAGTTCAAGTGTTCCCTCCCTGTTTGTTGGAAATGGAACGGTCCATTTATAGACTATATATCATCTTCTTCGATTAAATTGCTAGATAGAAAATTCGACCAAACTTTGCACTCAGCGATCTCCATAATTAGTCGATCATTCGGTTTCCATGGCGCGTCGTCTCTTCCTGATTCTCCATTATTTACTCTTCTGTTCTTTGACGGCCTCTGCCTTCGACGTCACTAGCATCCTCTCGCAGTTCTCTGACTTCTCCACCTTCACTTATCTCCTCGCCCGCACTCGCCTCGCCGACGAGATCAACACCCAGAAGGGCGGCGTCACCGTCCTCACCGTCCAGAACGGCGGATTGCCCATCGCTGCCATGTCCGACCAACCCGACGACGTACTGAAGAAGATCCTCTCCCTCCACGTCATCCTCGACTACTTGGACGCCACCAGGCTCCGCAGGATGTCGACCCACACCGCCATCCTCACCACGCTCTTCCAAGCCTCCGGCCGGGCCTCCGGCTTCGACGGCTTCCTCAACGTTACTGACGTCGACAGAGGCGTCGCGATCAGCTCCGCGGCGCCGGGCTCCCCGCCGGGATCCTACTTCGTCAAGGTCTTGGCGACGCTACCTCAATCCATCTCCGTGCTACAGGTCAGTAACGTCATTTTCCCTCCGGAGACGGGCGGCGCTTGGTCCGACGGCGGCAGAGCAGTAAGTCGCCGGTCCCCAGCTCCGGCACCGAAATGGGGACCTACTTCACCGGTGATGGACCCACCGGGCATGGGCGGCGTACCGCCAACGGCCACTTGGTCAAATATCGTGATTCCACCTAGCGGAGAACTTTCGGAGCCACCGAGCACTGAGCCAGCGATAATACCGGCATTCTCGCCTGAGAAAGCACCTTCCGAGACGCCGTTTTCTCCGAGTACGGCACCTTCTCCGCCGACGCCGGCGTCAATGATCGGATTTCCACCGGGCGAGTCGCCAATCGTGGCGCCTGAACAACCAGATATGCCTACGTGGCCTCATATAACGTTGCCCCCTGACGCTTCCACGCCGACACCGAGCACGGTTGCCGAAGAAGCGCCGCCTGCTGTGTCACCCGACATCGCGCCTATGCAACCGACGCGGCCCCGCATCGGGTTGTCACCTCGGACATCGCGGCGGATGCCACTGGCACCCGGAATGGCACCGGCTCTGCCGACGTGGCCACCGAGTGGGTCCATCGTCATGGGACCCACTGGACCGCCATCTCAGCATACGCCTGATATTCCACCGCGCAGGGAGCCGAGCATGGGGCCCACGTCACCGCAGCACGTTCAACCGCTGTGGCCGCCCAACGTGGCGCCCACCCCATTCGGGTGGCCCATTCCGCGGTCGCCACCTGGCGAAGCGCCTGCCAGATCGCAGAGAACGGAGCCCACGGAGTCACCATCTTCCTCCAGTAGATTGCCACCAGGTGCGGCGCCGCCACGGAAGCCACCTCGGATGGGCCCTGCTTCGACGCCAGTTGCCTCGCGAGTGCCGGAAATGGAACCATTTTCACCGGAGTTTCCCGGCGGGATCGTTAGATTGCCACCTAGCTTAACCCCGTCGGCTAGTCGGCGGCGGCTGATCACGAAACAACCCTCTGAGGGGATGTCGATTGAAACCAACCCGACTTCGACGACGATTGATCCCACATCGCCTCCGAGAACCTCGGAGACACAGGAGGAGTCTCAAGGCGTGGCGAGAGTAAGCGTGGCTTTGGCCATTCTCGCCGTGCTTTTGGGCGCTTTTTGTCTATGAGTCCTGTTTTCTTTGTTTTTTTTTTCTTTTGTTGTTGTTAATGTAATTTCTATGTATGTGCTTGAGCTTGTAAACAACAAAAATTAATAAAAAACAAGAGAAAAAATAATTGTCTAATTGATTTGTTATTGTAACATAGTAGACATATAATCATCATGCAAATTATCTAACTGGCATATATATCAAAACTATTAAAACAAATATGGTGATGTTATACCATTTAAAATTTTAAATAATTATATAAACAATAAGAAGTATGATAATTGGGATTGGGATGTCATTGTCGTTTGCAATCAATTTAGGATCATTATTATGGTATGATACATAAAGGTGGGATTCGATAAGATTAGATAGTCAAAAGTTAAGGGAGCGTGACAGTCAACAGTCAAAAGAAAGAGGGAGTTAAATCCCTCACGTCATCAATCATATAATTCCTGGTCCGATAAAGGCAGGGCAGGTCCCCAAGATATGAGACATAAGATAGAGTTCGTACTCTTCCTGACCTGTTCCCCGACTTATCGGACTTCTCTAGCTCGGGTCGTGTAACCATGCCTGGTACTTTTACTAAAATAACTCCCGGCCGACCCTTTAGTGACCAAGGCATGAAAGATGATTTTCTCGCCAAAACTCATCCTCCTCATCAAGACTCAAGTCGGGCGATACATCTGAACGACCAGCTCGAGCTATCCGTAGCTACACCCGGGCAGGGCGGAAAGCACTAAAGACAACAATGTCAGGGAATTGTAATCTCCTGTTAGAAAATAACTGTCATTCGTTAGGGAATATTTCAGTAGTCTGCTATCACCTGCAAATGAAACATTTCTTCCACCAAGAGGAGGCCGACACTCGACATTTTCTGACAACATGCAGGCTCTGAAGGTACGCAGCGTTATATAAAAAGGGAGGTTCTCTCCCTTAGATATGTAGGCACACATTTGCACTTGTCTTCTACAGTTCTTTTTTTCCTTCGTACACTGTTCTTTTAAGGAAAAAGTACCTAACTTGAGCATCGGAGGGTCTGCGCCGGAGAATTTTTCCCTAGTTTCTGGTCTCTAACGCTCCGTGTGCTTATTCAAGTGCGCGCAGAGCCTGAGTACCACCAATTTTGTGACCACTATCCCTGAATTCCACGAGGGGGTCCGTTTTCCGGTGCACATACGCTAGGTGTGACAAAGTCACCTCTCCGTCAACACCAACATCATCTTAGTCGGCCTTCGTCTGACTTAGATTCTGAACATGATCAAATTTGGCGCCGTCTGTGGAAATCTCCTTCACCTGTTCTGGAACGTGACAATGGAGGACACTAGCAAGAACAACGTCACCTTGACAGCCGGAGAGTACAAGCTGTTTAAGAAAGCCAAGAGGTGAGCGACTTCCGAAAGGCATACCACTGCTTTACAACCACACAAGATGCCTGCAGTTTCAAAAGACCTGACCCACGTTTCGGACAGGGGGTCTAAGAGGAAACAGCTCGAGGATTTTCCCCGATCTTTCTACCGCGACCCCTGCTTGGAGTATTATAATAAGAAAGAGCAGCATCAGGCCTCTACGAAACCAGAAATCAAAACATTGCCTTAAAGGCAAAAAAGGACGAACCAGCTTCTGAAACATCCCTCGATGATGATGAAATGACATTTATGGTAAAAAAATTTTAAAAAGTTTTTAGATCTAAAAAAATGTAATGAAGTGCAGGCAAAGAAAAGAAGAAAAACGAAAGTGAGATGCTATCACTATTGTTAGGACCAAAAGTAGCTAGAGGGGGGGTGAATAGCTCGTCGCGTGCCCGGTGTTCGGCGTTGCTTGTTTCTTCGAAGATGTGCAGCGGAAAATACAGAAACAAATCACACAACGCTAACACGGTTGGTTTACTTGGTATCCACCTCACAAGAGGTGACTAGTCCAAGGATCCACACCTACGCACACACCCTCCACTAATAAAACTCTCCTTTATGGTAACTACCAAGGGCGGAGAAGCCCTATAAGACTCAATACAAGAAGAAAGGGAAAGGTAATAAAATACAAGCTCACAAGCTTATAATGAGTGCAAAAGCTCTAACCCTAGTTTCTTCTCCTTGCTTTGATCCGCCTCTTGACTTGGAAGAACCTCCAAGAACCTTCAAGAACTGGCGATCTCGAGCTTGAGAAGAGCTGTGGAGGAGCTGGTGAAGATCTGAAATGAATCGGTGAAATTGTGTTGAAGGAATCGCACGCCAACAGCTATAAATGACGCCAACGGTCGAATCCCAATCGATTGGATTGCTCCCAATCGATTGGGGAGGCTTTGGATCGATCCACGGATCGATCTAGAGTGCCTCTGTGCTCTGAAAAAATGTCTGGATCGATCCACGGATCAATCCAGCGCTTATCGCGCGAAGCAGCAGCGTACCAATCGATCCACTGATCGATTGAGACCTCTGGATCGATCCACTGATCGATCCAGAAGCTTTCTGTTCGCTGGAAAAAGCCTGGATCAATCCACTGATCGATCCAGAGGCTTTCTGTTCGCTGGGAAAAGCCTGGATCGATCCACTGATCGATCCACTGACCGATCCACTGATCAATCCACTGATTGATTCAGCTCTTGGTTTTTACCCAAAACCAAGTCCCAAGCCTCCCAAACCAACATCCGGTCAACCATGACTTGTTGGTACATAAAACCTAGCATCCGGTCACCCTTGACTAGCTAGGACTCTCTCACCAAGTGTCCGGTCAATCTCTTTAACCCACTTGAACTTTTTTCTTCTTGCCATGTATCCGGTCAATCCCTTTGACCTACTTGGTCTTTTCTTCCTTGTGCCAAGTATCCGATCAATCCCTTTGACCTACTTGGACTTTTCACCAAATGTCTGGTCAACCTTGACCCATCTAGATTTCCCTTGCCTGGCTCCACTCACCAGGACTTTCATACTGCCTAGCTTCACTCACTAGGACTTTCTCTTCTGCCTGGCTTCACTCACCAGGACTTTCCAACTGTCTGGCTTCACTCACCAGGACTTTCCAACTGCCTGGTTTCACTCACCAGGACTTTCACCTAGCTTCACTCACTAGGACTTTCCTCGTCAAGTATCCAGTCAACTTTGACCTACTTGACTCTTCTTCATCCACACTGATCAGTCCCTGATCAGACTCTTCCCACATAGACAATTGCACCTACATTGTCCATGTGTCTATCTGTATTGTCAAACATCGAAACCATGACCAAGACTCAAGCTTGGTCAACTAGGTCAACCTTGACCTGACGGATATTGCACCAACAATCTCCCCCTTTTTGATGTTTGACAATACCTTTAAGTTTGGACCATTCTGAGTTAAGTTAATCCCATAGCCTTAACTCCATTCATGCGAAAGTATGAATGTTGGTTCCCTTCATTCTCCCCCTATGACCTCCCCTATAGGTAATGAAGGCCTAACTTAAACCACACATTCTCCCCCTATTGGCACACATCAACCCATCTTTGAGCACACATCAACTCGTGCCTCAATTTTGGGCATACTTCAACAAATGCCCCATTGTTGAAAACTCTCCCCCTGAAGAGTTGCTCATCGTTGTTCACAACTTCACTCGTTGTGACCAACACGATAATGAAGGACTCATTCCCATCATTTTCAAATAATGCTCGCTCTGGAGCATTAACATGGTCTAATGACCCAAATGAAGGTCCCATACCCTTCATTTATCCTTAACCCTACATTCTTCCTCAATGTAGGCAAATGCCCATCCTTGAGCATTATCCACTTAACGGAAGGTTAACCACCTTCCAAGGTTCATGAAAAATAATTTTCATGCCTTTAAAGAGTCCCTCCCTCTAAAGACATGGTGGTAACTTCTGTCATTGCACCAACAATGACTTGGAATCCCTAATCCTTTAAGAAACCCAAATTTAGAAGCTTTGAGGTTCAAATATTCAAAATTTGAAACAAACCTCACCCTAGACTTCAATATAGTCTTCCTTAACCAATCCATCCTTGTTTTCAACACGAAAACACCCTTTTTATGTATACAAATGTATTTTGAGGGGTTTGGAATGGTTACCTAGACTAACATAGGTTCAAAATGCTGAAATCAGGCATTCCCAGCCAAAATCAGCAACTTGGATCGATTGGAGTTGGGTTCCAATCGATTGAACCTCTCTGAATCGATCCACTGATCGATTCAGGCCTTGTGGATCGATCGGCTGATCGATCCAGCAAGCTTCTGTTCGCGAGAAGCTTGCTCCCAATCGATCGATTGATCGATTGAGACCCTCAATCGATCGGTGGATCGATTGAGGTCTGATAGTTGCTGAAAAATGATTTCAGTCACCTTCAGAGGCCCCTAGAAAATTCTACAAAAATTCAAAAATCATGAAATTTCGTGTAGACATTGTTTAGGGTATACTTTATCATGGAAAAATAGTTTTCTATGAAAATACATCATATTTTCAAAGATTGACACAAGCTTGAAAACTTGCTAAAACTTTAGCGTATTCTTCAAGTTTATGTTTAACTATTCAATGGTGAGTACTATCAAAAGATAGCCTTCACCAAGGTTTTCCAAAATCATTTTGAAAACATTTTCAAAACCAATTTCCCACCATGTTCCTTGGGCTTAATGCACATGACTTGTACATTAGCTTTCCCAATGATGGAAAAACACATAACTATGTGTTTTGATGAACTTAAAACTCAAAAGAATGCACTAAATCAACATATTGAGTTTTGTTCATCATCCTAACATCTCACTTGTATCTAATGTGCACTAAAACATATACAAGTCATCTTATAGGTCTTTGTGAGATGTGAGATTTTGGTTTTGCCCTATTCTAGGGATCATGCATATCTATCTAGGCATTTTAGATATATTAGACATCCACCTAGGATGTCACTTGTTAATAAGTGTTGTTAAATGCCATTTGTCCTTAATTACAAGGAATTAACCTTAATGCATGATTATGTTATGACATATATCAAAAGGAAATAATTTTTTTTTTAAAAAAAAATGTCCTATAACTACATGATGTATGAATGTCATGACATGGTATTTTTGGATTTTTCATAATAAGACATGAATGCAACAATAGACATGATGTCATGGCATATGATGGGCAAACAATCATGGCAAGGTTTAGCATAAATAAAATATACCTAGATTACCTACCTAAGTATCCTTAACCACTTAGCTAAACTCTAAATATACTACTTGTTTTTACTTTAAAAAGTTAACCTAGATTGCCCTAAATGCTTCACATAAATGCCAAAACCTAAATTGACATTTCTATTTCTCTTGATTTGTTTATGCCACTTAAAAATTAAGCATATCCTCAAATGTTGGTATATTTCATTTTTCCTCAAGAGTAAACACGTAAATCAAGGCCCGGATTGCCTTAAATTTTTAAGAGAATACCAAAATCTCAACTTGGTATTTCTCTAGGTTTTCTCAATTTATGCCATTTAAGATAAAATCAATTTTTCCATCATTAGGCACATTTTACTCTTTCAAAGAGTAAATAATAATTCCATTTCATTTTCAAAGGTTAACAAAAACCTTGAAAATGCTCCTTGAGTGTCAATTTCCTCACAGTTTGGTTAACTACCATTCTAATCGGAGTTGACACTCTCTAACCCATCTATGGGGTAGAGAATATGCTCTTAGGAACCCAACACCTATTGGTGCTCCTTGGATGCTCTAGGTACTCACTAGGGATTACTTCCCTAGATACCTTCCTAGTGACCTTGTTGGGCTTCTTAGAAGCCTTGGTCACATTTTCTAGGTCAACTCTAGGGATAGCCTCCCTTGTGACCTTGTTAGTGACTTTCTTAGACTTCTTAGAAGTCTTAGTCACATTTATCGTAAAAATACTCTTAGGGATGACTTCCCTAGTATTCTTGGCTTGACCACTGGACCTAGGGTTTGTTCCATAACTATATGGAACTTTATGGTACGAGGGCACATCCTTCTTAGCCTTTGGTTTGTATCCCAACCCTCTATGGCCATTTGATGGCTTTGATTTTCCTAGCCCTAGGTATTGCTCATTTTGCCCTTGTAGGATATTTTCCATCCTTTTTAGGGTCTTTTCCATTTTATCAAGTCTTGACCTCAAGACTTGATTTTCTATCATTAAATCCTTAGGTTTTGGTCCATGAGCATTTTTGTTCTTGGGCATGTATCTATTATCCTTAGTGTTCCCGCCCAAAGTGTCTATCTACCTTCCTAACATTAGGTTTGGTAGTTTTGGCATGTAGGGCCACATGCTTTTCCTTAAAGCCCTCATGCTTTCTATTCTTATGGTAAATTGCATTAAAATGATAAAAATTAGAACTATCATGCTTTTTACCATAATGTAAAGGGTTAGGCTCAAGAAAAGATACCTTCTTCTTTACCTTGGAGGCTCCCCCTTGACTAGTGCCTCCTTGAGCCTTGACCATCTTCTTCCCCTTAGGGCATTGACTCCGGTAATGCCCCCTTTTGATTGCAAGAGAAGCACACAATGTGCTCCTTGCTCTTCTTTGTGTTGGGAATGGTCTCCTTGGGCTTCACCTTGCCCTTTTGTGCCACTTGGCCCTTCTTCTTGGCCAATTTAGGACACTTGCTCTTGTAGTGCCCATGTTCCCTACATTCAAAGCATATAATATAATTTTTATTATTAATTGAAATATTTATACCTTTGCTTGTAGGGGTGACATCTTTTCCTTTGGATCCGGAGGTGAAAGCTTCCTCTTGATCGAACCTTGATTCCCCTCCATTTGATTTTTCTTGACTTGTGGAGGTAGAATCTTCTTCCTTCTCTTCGTCTCTTGACCCGGATGTAGAGGCTTCTCCTTCTTCTTGATCCGGCGTCACCAAGGATCGCTCCCCCTCAATCCTAGAGGTGGAGGCTTCATCATCTTGAATATGAAACAAGGAGTATGCTCCCTCCTTGTTCCCTTCGATGCATTCCCTTGAGGATGAAGTTTCTTGGATTTCCTCTTCTTCGGAAGTTGAGCATCTCTCAACTTCGGAGTTCTCCTCTTGATCTTGCTCCAATGAGTCACCCTCTTTGGATTCTTCTTGGTTAGGTACAGTGGAGGGGATCTCATGAGCCTTTTCCAATTTGCTCCATAGCTCTTTGGCATCTTCAACTTCTCCAATTTTCTCCAAGATGTTGTTTGGCAATAGATTGACCAAAAGCTTGGTCACTTTGCCATTGGCCTCACATCTTTGGATTTGTTCTTGGCTCCATTTGTTCCTTTTGAGAACTTTGCCCTTTGAATTCCTTGGAGCCTTAAAACCTTCCATTAGAGCAAACCATTGCTCTATCTCCATCATCAAGAAATTTTCAATTCTTGATCTCCAAGAATCGAAGCTTGTGAATGTGTATGGTGGAGCCACCCTTGTATCAAATCTAAGTTCATCTTGGAATTGCATCTTGAAGTTGAGCTTGATAAAATCTTGAACTTGAAGAATTTTCTCCAACTTCTTCACCCTCTAGCTTTTCTTGTTATGCTTGACCCTTCCGACGATGATTTCGGTGAAGAGCAACCTTGCTCTGATACCACTTGTTAGGACCAAAAGTAGCTAGAGGGGGGGGGTGAATAACTCGTCGTGTGCCCGGTGTTCGGCGTTGCTTGTTTCTTCGAAGATGTGCAGCGGAAAATACAGAAACAAATCACACAACGCTAACACGGTTGGTTTACTTGGTATCCACCTCACAAGAGGTGACTTGTCCAAGGATCCACACCTACGCACACACCCTCCACTAATAAAACTCTCCTTTATGGTAACTACCAAGGGCGGAGAAGCCCTACAAGACTCAATACAAGAAGAAAGGGAAAGGTAATGAAATACAAGCTCACAAGCTTACAATGAGTGCAAAAGCCCTAACCCTAGTTTCTTCTCCTTGCTTTGATCCGCCTCTTGACTTGGAAGAACCTCCAAGAACCTTCAAGAACTGGCGATCTCGAGCTTGAGAAGAGCTGTGGAGGAGCTGGTGAAGATCTGAAATGAATCGGTGAAATTGTGCTGAAGGAATCGCACGCCAACAGCTATAAATGACGTCAACGGTCGAATCCCAATCGATTGGATTGCTCCCAATCGATTTGGGAGGCTTTGGATCGATCCACGGATCGATCTAGAGTGCCTCTGTGCTCTGAAAAAATGTCTGGATCGATCCACGGATCAATCCAGCGCTTATCGCGCGAAGCAGCAGCGTCCCAATCGATCCACTGATCGATTGAGACCTCTGGATCGATCCAGAAGCTTTCTGTTCGCTGGGAAAAGCCTGGATCGATCCACTGATCGATCCAGAGGCCTGGATCGATCCACTGATCGATCCAGAGGCTTTCTGTTCGCTGGGAAAAGCCTGGATCGATCCACTGATCGATCCACTGATCAATCCACTGATTGATTCAGCTCTTGGTTTTTACCCAAAACCAAGTCCCAAGCCTCCCAAACCAACATCCGGTCAACCATGACTTGTTGGTACATAAAACCTAGCATCCGGTCACCCTTGACCAACTAGGACTCTCTCACCAAGTGTCCGGTCAATCTCTTTAACCCACTTGGACTTTTTTCTTCTTGCCAAGTATCCGGTCAATCCCTTTGACCTACTTGGTCTTTTTTTCCTTGTGCCAAGTATCCGATCAATCCCTTTGACCTACTTGGACTTTTCACCAAATATCTGGTCAACCCTGACCCATCTGGATTTCCCTTGCCTGACTTCACTCACCAGGACTTTCATACTGCCTAGCTTCACTCACTAGGACTTTCTCTTCTGCCTGGCTTCACTCACCAGGACTTTCCAACTGCCTGGCTTTACTCACCAGGACTTTTCCAACTGTCTGGCTTCACTCACCAGGACTTTCACCTAGCTTCACTCACTAGGACTTTCCTCGTCAAGTATCCAGTCAACTTTGACCTACTTGACTCTTCTTCATTCATACTGATCAGTCCCTGATCAGACTCTTCCCACATAGACAACTGCACCTACATTGTCCATGTGTCTATCTGTATTGTCAAACATCGAAACCATGACCAAGACTCAAGCTTGGTCAACTAGGTCAACCTTGACCTGACGGATATTGCACCAACAACTACAATGAAGAAGGACATCTCAAAGATAATTATCCAAAATTGAAGAACAAAGATAAAAGGCAGACCCAGAAAAAGTACAAAAATCTAAAGGCGATGTAGGACAAAAGATCTTCATCAGAATCAAAGATTGAAGCATATGTTGGACTTGTGTTGATGGCAAGTCACCAAGAAGATGACGAAACAAAAATTCTTCCGAAATGAGTATCGAAAGCATCGATGAAAGAAAAGTAACGTTAGAGGGAAGCAGCAATACAAGGGGAGCATCAGATAATGAGATTGATAAGGTAAGTCAGTTACAATATCTACCTCCTAACAAGTTATGCAAGTTTATTAAAATGTTTTTTAAGAATTCCTGTCAATTAGAAAATGAAAATAAAAAATTATTAAACGATAACATAAAACTAAAAGGAACTCAAGCAAAATCTTGTCGATTAGAAGATTTTGACAAAATGAAAATTGAAAATAAAAAATTAAAAGAACAAATAGAAAATTTGAAGAATTCTGCATGTTTGAATTTCGCTACTTCAAATATTAGAAATTATCGATAATTAAATTGACATTTTAGATGAAATCATGCTTAGATTAAAATCTTTATGCATGCTTTAATTTTAATTTAAGTTTTTTTGTATTTTTAAATTTATTAAAAATTTCCAATAAATTGGTTTGTATACGTTTTGTTTGAAATTAATTAAATCTTAATTTTTTCCAAGGAAGGATTTTATTATCTACTTGTAAGAAAATATTTTGAAATTTTTTGCCCGATATATTATTTCTTATCAATTTCTCAATGAAAATCATGTCTTTGGATTTAAAATTATTTCATAAAGTTATTTTTTAAAAAATATTTTTATGATAAAATATCATATTCTCTATCAATTTTTTTTTTTCTGTTATTGAATTTTCTATGATTTTTTTTACAAAATATTAATTTTTAATAGTATTTTTTTTTTCAAAAATCAATCTTAAATTTTTTTTTTCAAAAATATAACTTCTATTTTACATATTGATAAAAAGATGCAAGAATTTTTTATCTCAAAATATCTTTGTTAAGTATTTTTTTTAAAATACATTTTATGCTGAAAATAATTTATTTCTGCTAATATTATTTTCTTTCATCCGTGAAATTTTTATCATTATTTTAGATAAGCATATTTACCAATTACCTAAAATTTTAGAATTTTTAAATGATTAAAAATAATTTTAAAATTATTTCTTCTAAACCCGTTTATAAATTATAAAAATTCAGTTTTTTGAATATTAATTATTTGTGTTATCCTTAGGATTATTACATCTTCCTTGAGTATCGGGGTACCAAGGACTAGAGCAACGTTGATCAAAGGCATTCTTACTACTTAGTCAACATAAAAGACAGCTCATATCCTCCTCTCTCCAGATCATGGCAACTCGATCAATATTTCATTCACATCATTCTGTAGGTGCAGCGGAGGTCGGCAAGATGAGGATGAATTGCCTGAAAAAATAAAGTATATCCTCCTCAGAATTTTCAACTCAAAATAAAAGCAACTATAATAAGAATAAAACAAAAAAGGAAAAAGGGAAACAACGATTAACTTGGTTACAACCAAGAAGGTTGTTAATCCAATGCGGTGAAAAGAGCGCACTAAGAAAATCTTCTTTACTATAGGCGGAGAAGCATTTTTACATACTGAGAAAGCACACAAGTTGTTAGTAATTGATTACAGAGTTGAATACAGAATTGATTAACAATTCCTAGCTCCAGGGGTTTTTATATAACCTCTGGAAAATCTATCTCGAAGGTCTAAGGTGCCTCCAATAGGGGTCCAAATCACCTCCAACGAGTGTATGGATAAAACTTTATCCGAAAGCTAAACGACAATTTGGCCAGGTCCGAGGCGCCTTCAACTGCATTGAAGGCGCCTTCAACTGCATTGAAGGCGCCTTCAATGCCTAATGAAGGCGCCTCCATCAGTGCAGTGCCTCCAGTTGCTCTTTTTCTTTTGCTTCCGAAGCTCCGTTCTTTTGGGTGATTCCGACCAACCGGAATAGGGCTCACCCGAACTCAATTCCCGGCCTTCTTCTCGAGCGGGCTTCCGTCCCTGCTTAACGTCCCTCGAACGCCGCGCACGTTCTTCTCACCCACCGGTGTACTCTTCCGCAGCTCTCTCGTCCTTCAGATGCACCGAACCCGTCGGCTCTCTTCCTGTGCCGTCCTTTTCGCTAGCTGCGTCTTCTGCTCGACTTCCTGCGCTCCTAAGCTCCTGCACACTCAAACACAGAGATCAAACACAAAACATGACCTAACCAACTTGGTTGATCACATCAAAACACCCACGGGGTCCAACACATTCCGGCTATTCCGTCTTTTCAGCTTTCAGACTGGATCAATATTGGTAATAGATGATTGGACTATAAGAATTATTAGAAAAATGACTGATTAAAATAAATAAATTCTAGCTAGAAAAGAAAATTAAAATATATTTTTATTTTTGACATTTATTCCATGGTTGACTAGTTGCTTTTTTAAGTACTTAAAATATGATTGTAATAATCATTATAAGGAATTAAATATGTTCATATTGATAAAAATAATTTAATTTGAGGTAAAAATAAAATATTGATGTTGTTGATTCATGTGATAAAGCAACTAAGTTAATTGTAATAGCTTTTTTTTTATATTAATTGTTCAGTATGTTTATTATCGCGTGAATCATTTTTCTTGAAATATGAATTGAATATTCTTAGATAATCTTATTAGATGACTTTTATAAATTAAATTGGACGAGTGAGTCTCCTATATATGAATCCAAGGTAATCAGAATAAGGATGCACGAAGAGAACATAAAGAAGTCTAGAGGATTTGGTTCGTCAACGATGAATAGTTGTTCGTTCATTCATGATTACTCTTTTAACGACAAACTCTTTTTAATTTCTTCTCCAAAATTAGTAATTTATTATTATTTTTTTATTTCGTACTAATTCCTTACCGCAATAGAAGCAACCGACAAACTTATTATGACAAATATGATAACTTAATATATAATGTTAATAATAATTATGAAATAATAAAAATTATGATAATTGTGTTTATAGTTCGAATATAGTAAAATTTGTGTTGTCGGACAAAGTCGTCGGACCATCCATGCCTTATCAAATTCCCAACGCTATGCACGCTTTTAATAATTAAATGGCGAATCACAAAACAAAGAGTGGAACATTTTTTATTATTAAAAAAAAAAAAAGACAGAAAGAAAGTCGTCTTGGTATCGATCGTTAGCGGTTGGTTTTGACAGCTTTGAGCTCACCTACCAATAATTGCCACCTAATTAGTTGCGACTTACACCAGTCCCAACCAAACCATTCCATTCAGTGGGAAATTCCCAGCGACTCGGAGAGCGACTCCATTTACATCCGGTCACGATCGAGTTCGGACCGTGTCAAAGTCGGACTCGATCAACACGCCGCCCTGACTCGATCAACCAGCGTTTGCGTAATCTGCCGCGCCCAACCGGCCGGCCCCTTGAACACGGAAACGGCCCAGGCTTTGCCCATTGAAAATAATTAAGTCAACCTTTCGACGCTATCATGCCGTCCACGTAGGTTCACCGACCCTAGCCACCGGCTATATTACGCCGCGGCCCTTTCGTATTCCGGCAGGGGAGAGCAGAGAATTCATCTGATTGACCTGAAGCAATCGAGGCTCTTCTTCTCTCTTCGCCTTCTACCTCCGCTGCTGGTAGCACTGTCGTCGGCTGCTGAGGGAATTGCCTCGGGATGGGTTCGATCGCGGTGGAGGAGGAGGTTATTTTCCGGTCCAAGCTGTCGGACATCGAGATCAAGAACGACATTCCCTTGCACGCCTATTGCTTCGAGCGGCTCCCCGAGTTCGCGGACCGGCCGTGCATCATCGACGGCGCGTCCGGGGTTGTGCTCACCTACGCGGAGGTCGACGCCGCGGCGCGCCGCTTCGCCGCGGGGCTCCTCCGGGCGGGCGTCGGCCGGGGGGACGTGTTCATGATCCTCCTCCGCAACTCCCCGGAGTTCGTGATCGCTTTCCTCGCCGCGTCCCACGCCGGGGCCGTCGCCACCACCGCCAACCCCTTCTACACCCCCGGCGAGATCCATAAGCAGGCGGCGGCCGCGGGGGCGCGCGTCATCGTCACGGAGTCGTGCTACGTGGAGAAGATCCGTGAGTTCGCAGAGGAGCGCCGCGTGGCCATCGTGACGGTGGACGACGACGGAGGCGACGGCTGCCTCCGTTTCGCGGAGCTTCTTGCCGCGGACGCCGGGGAGCTGCCTGCCGCGGAGATCGATCCCGACGACGTGGTGGCGTTGCCGTACTCGTCGGGCACCACGGGGCTGCCCAAGGGCGTGATGCTGACGCATCGGAGTCTAATCACCAGCGTCGCGCAGCAGGTGGACGGCGACAACCCCAATCTGTACTTCAACGAAGACGACGTGCTCCTGTGCGTGCTGCCGCTGTTCCACATCTACTCGCTCAACTCGGTGCTCCTCTGCGGCCTCCGGGTGGGTGCCGCCATCCTCATCATGCGGCGATTCGAGGTGGCGCCGCTGCTGGAGCTGGTGCAGCGGTACAGGGTGACGGTGGCTCCCGTGGTGCCGCCCATCGTGCTGGAGCTGGCCAAGAGCCCTCTGATGGACGGGTACGACCTGTCCTCCGTACGGATGGTGATGTCCGGCGCGGCGCCGATGGGCAAGGAGCTCGAGGAGAAGTTCATGGCGAAGCTCCCCAACGCGCGGCTCGGGCAGGTGAGTGCCTCTAGTGGGGCCCGCCGCACACCCACACAATTTTCGACCGACTATTTTCTGCTTATTTTAACTAATTTGGGGAAGGAGTTTGAAATTTGAAATTTGTAAGGGTTATGGGATGACGGAAGCCGGGCCGGTGCTATCGATGTGCTTGGCGTTCGCGAAAGTGCCGTTCGAGGTGAAGTCCGGCGCTTGCGGCACCGTGGTGCGGAACGCGGAGATGAAGATCGTGGACCCTGACACCGGCGCGTCGCTCGGGCGCAACCTGCGCGGCGAGATCTGCATCCGCGGATCCCAAATCATGAAAGGTAATTCCATCTCTTCGATCTTTGCCCCTAGCATAATAATCAATCGATTTTGGAGTACTCAGGCATGTTCCTTCTGTACAAGCTGTTCGTCAGTTTCTTTCTTCGTTCCTCTACTGTCTCATCCTTCTTGTCAATATGCGCGTCGTGATCAGGAACGCAAACAAATTTCATGTGCGCTCGCGTTAGATTGGTTGCCAGTTCTTCCGCCGACCCTGTAGACGTTGACTTGTCAAACATGGATAAAATATGATTCACGCGACCCATTATGCATATTAGATTGACTTATTTTAGTTTAACCTACTCTCTAACAACTATATTCCAGTGAAGAAGCTGCAATGGAGAAGATTTATAGTTCATGTATATGTGTCTTAATTAGGTACTTACCCTCCCCTAACCTAACCTGACCTAAATCAGCAGCAACCTAAACAAGCTTCTGCTAGAATGAACTGGTCAATTGATTAAGAAATTGTTTTTTTTTTTTTTGAAGCGTGCATGATCACATCATGATAGCAGCTGTTCCATCCTTGTTGTTTACTTGACCTAATCATATGGCCAACTTGCTTATCCCATAAACAATCTTAACTTGAAGGCATACGAAATGTGTAGGTCCACCATTGTTTTGCATGATTATCAGGCTGGCTCCCATCACATGGGACATGCATGCCGCACATTCTGCATAAGTTAGGTCGTCCTTTATGTATCAATATTTGGTGGTTTGGTGCTGGTTGGTAGAGTTGGTGTGTCTTAGTAGCCATTTGCTCACCTTGAAGCTGGCTCTCATTATTTGTTACTGATCGTGACATCCAAACTGGAGAGGCCATCAAATATATTCTTTGATCGGATGCTTTAGTTCATTTTGATCTATTAATCCAATGCAGTATTTCTAGACTGACCTGTTTGACCGATTCAATCGGAATCTATTTAGGAGTTATTTCTATGATGGATCTGAACTGAACTCCGTTGTGGAAACAGAATGTCTTATCTTTATAATTACTAATTCACCTGTTTATAGCTTGAACTTGTTTACTTAAAATTTAGTGTGGTAAGTAATATGTAGGAGGATCATACCAACTTTTGGCGCACATAACACCATCGACACATCCTTCACTTTGTGATGCCAAAATTACATTGAGAATTACAACAGAAAATTTGAACTTCCGAAAAGAAGGCTGCTTCGATTAATTTGGATTGATCTTGCCTTTCTGAAGGAAAAAAAAAAAGAAGAAGAAAGGATGACTGAAGTTGAATTGGTGAATTGTGCAGGTTATATCAATGATGTAGAGGCCACAAACAACACCATAGACAAGGATGGTTGGCTGCACACAGGAGATATAGGCTTTGTGGACGATGACGATGAGGTCTTCATCGTCGATAGGCTGAAGGAGATAATCAAGTACAAAGGCTTCCAGGTAGCCCCAGCCGAGCTTGAAGCCCTACTTATCACCCATCCAAACATCGCTGATGCTGCGGTAGTCCAGTGAGTCCTGGACTGAAAATTTATAGTTCATGTTGTTGATGTTGAAAAAGTCATGGTCATGATTGGCCGTCACAACGCTAATGGTGACTTGTGGTTTGCAGGATGAAAGATGAAGCAGCGGGGGAAGTTCCTGTTGCTTTTGTTGTGCGATCGAATGGGTCACAAATCACTGAGGATGAGATCAAGCAATACATTTCCAAGCAGGTACAACTAAAGACCAATTTTTGTTATCACCTTTTCGATCTGTTCATCATATTTGAAGCATTTTAATCAGACTCCGAGTTTGACTCTCGCAGGTGGTGTTCTACAAAAGGATCAACAAGGTTCTCTTTACCGATGTCATTCCGAAGGCGCCCTCTGGTAAAATTTTGAGAAAGGATCTCAGAGCAAAGCTAGCAGTTCTGTTTCCATGATGCCATCCGTTTCGATGTCACAAATTACAAATACATCATCATCTTAAATCTTTAATTTCTTTCCTGCTTTTGTGTTGTTGGTCTGAACATGTTCGGATTGGTGCTCTGATACCAAGAGAAACTATTGGTTTATTATTTGCTATACAAATTGAGTTTGTATTATACTGACGGTGCATGCATTTTGTTGAATGATAAGGTATTCGTTAAACTTTATAAATGAAAAACCCATTGGATTCTGTAACAATTAGTGCAAGAACACAATCTTTTTACCTCGACCATCCACAATCCTCACTAAATATACTGATACAGATTCTGGTGAACGAACTCTTCAGGTGACATAGAAGTCAAAGTTGAGAGGATGGGGTAACGCCCAATCCTAATCAAGCATAAGATTCTTTGTCTACATCTGGACTGGGAACACTAGTCGGGTCCAAAAGTACTTAGTCTTATCAAGTCTGTGTCCCACAAAGGGATAGATAGAGGCTGACCAACTGTGGGATTTTGTGCATGTGTTTCAACGGATATAAATTTGTCCAGGACAAAAGGCATTCAGTCTTATAACATTTCTATCATACGTTCAGCCGAGCAAAAATCGAAAAAGTGTGAGGATGTTTGTATGTGTTAGAATGGGCAAAGTCCGGCCGAGCCTAAAGGCACTCAACCTTATAAAATTTTTAGCATATATTCGATCGAGTGAAGACAAAACGAGTGTGAAGATGCTTGTATATGCTCGATCGGACAAAGACCGGCCGAACCTAAAGTCATTCAGCGTTATAAAGTTTCTAACATACGTTCGGCCGAACCTAAAGTCATTCAACCTTATAAAGTTTCTAACATACATTCGAGGATGCTTGTATGTGCTCGATCGGGCAAAGCTCGGCCGAGCCTAAAGTCATTCAGTCTTATAAAGTTTCTAGCATACGTTCGGTCGAGCGAAGACCGAACGATCGTAAGGGTGCTTGTATGTGCTCGACTGGGCAAGGTCCGATCGAGCTTAAAGACACTCAGTCTTATAAAGCTTTTAGCATACAACCGGCTTAATGACCGGCCAAGATTATATGTAACACAAGGTATTCTTAATGCAGGACCGACTGGGATATATTCAGCAGAAGGTATTCTTAATACATGATCGACCGAGATATATTCAATAGAAGATATTCTTAATGCATCGTCGACCGAGATATATTCAACAGAAGGTATTCTTAATGCATGATCGGTCAAGATATATTCAGCAGAAGGTATTCTTAATGCCTGATCGGTCGGGATATACTCAACAGAAAGTGTTCTCATGATACGACCGGTTTAAGGATTGACCAATATATATGTAGTAGACAAGCAGTCGACAACTTCGTGACAGTCTGACAAATTTATCGAGCAATATTCTCTCGAAGCTTCTTCATTCATTAATCGATTACAGCGATGTATTCTTTTACATATGTCATTATATCAAGAATTCAAGTCATAAACAATAAAGAGGGTACATCTAATATGGAAAAAAGATTCCTTAGAGGATTATTGCACGAAGTCTAGGTTGTACTTGTCTCATCTTCTAACAATCTCTAAAAAATTAGGGACCACCTCACTATTACGGAGGTTATGTGAGGTGGTATAAAAAGAGGAATCCTCTCCGCTGGTTAAGTACGCAAACACAAGCACTTGCATCTGAAACCCTATTTTCCTGCATTTTTACTATTCTTCTTCTATTTTTCTAAGAGAGTTAACTGATTTAAGCGTTGGAGGGCTTAGCTAGGGATTTTCACTCCGAACTTAAGTCACTAATACTTTGTTGACTCATCTCACTATACGCAGGATCATTAAGGAGATCCTTCATATCTTGAGAGGTTCATCGTTTTTCATTCATTGGAGTCAGCGCACCATCTCATCATCTTCAGACGAGATCATATACCACTAGTTAAAGTAAACTATTAAACAGCTAATTTTGAATTAAAAACATATACGAACTGTGCTTCCTTCTTTGATGGTTCCCCCCAATTTTCTCTGTTTCACTACATCACACCATTAATTTGCTTGGCTGAATACTTTCCTTCATCTTCTTCAAGCAATTCCAAGACTTCCACTGTGTTAATCTTCAAGCAAGGGCTTGAATCATTGTCATCTCCCCACAGCAGGAGCCAAACCATGATTCTTGTGTCGTATGCGTCGGAGAAGCAGATGTCGTCGAATTCCCAAGAGTTCGACAGTTGGTCTATTCTGATTCGGCGGCACCGGTTCCTCCTGATGACGCTGACTCTATTGGCAATCTTGTGCACAATCTATCTCTACTTCGGGATCAGTTTCGGTGCGGCGCTAGATTCGTGTTCAGACTTATCGGGAGCTAAGAAGGCTCTCTGCCAAGCTAAAGCTTTGGATGCCGGAAAATTTGAAACCTGAGTGAAACAAGGAGTAGAATGTTGGATTTTGTGACTGTGAATTACGAGCACAGATCTTCTGGATCGAAATTACGATTTAGAAGATGAACCATTATATTCATTGATTGATAGGAATAGATTCCATCTATTAAATAGGTAGGATTCATTCTCATGAACCAATCAACTTATATGATCCATCTTTTGACAGTCCAAAGCATCTTCTTAACTGGTGAATTATTATTTAAGCCAATTCAGATCGCCATTTGTTCTATTTTTAACAAATATATTTTAATATATATTTTTGAACACGTTTTACTATTGATCAGCCACAAAAGATTTTCTTACATAAATTTTATTTTTTAATTTTTTTTTTTTTTTTTTTTGAGAGAGAATCTTCGGTGTCCTCGATCCGCCGTTTGTTGTGACTCTGAGTTCGTCCAAAACACGGTCCACGGCTCGGGCCCGGTTCCGATCGAAACCGAGCCAAAGTTCTCCTAATCACGTCAGAGAAGATCAGAGGAAGGGCGGAAGCTATGGAGAAGGGGAAAGGCCTGGCGCGGCGATGGGCGATCGAGTTCGCGGATAGTTCTTCTTCCTCGCCGTCCGACATCCCAGATCCCATCGGTTTCAGCCGATCTTCTTCTGATCCTGTACTACCCTCCCTATTAGGCTATTGGCACTCCTTGTGTCGATCTGTTTAGTGGTTCTCGTGATCGTATCTGTTTGTGTGTTTGTCTCAGGATGACGCCAATGCTAGCCGGCAAAAGAAGGACGCCGAAGCGGCCTGGAAGACGCAGGTGCTGACGCTTTAGGGTTTTTAATTCTACCTTTTTGTCGTGTGATTGCCAAAACCCCCCTTTTCAGAATCCTCGGTGAAATTTTGCTAATTTAGTGCGTGTTTGTTTTTATGATGTTTGATTTATAATGATAAGAACAAAGATCAGTTTCCGAATTGAGATTAAGTATATGTCTTCAGTCAACTTTACGTAATTTAGTTGAAAAACTTGATAAGCTATATAATGAAATGAAATGTTATACATGGAGAAGATGGATAACTAGATTTATATATCAATCAAGGTGTATAACTCAGTTTGAATTACGTAAACTCTCCCTCTATCCCTTGCGTCTTAACTCTAATTATTCCATTTGCTTTAGAATACAGAAGCCCACGCAAGAAGAGTTTGAGTAATTTTCTTTTTCTCCTTTTTTTGGCTTGGTGACGAGTGAGAAGAAAAAAGAATGTGTTGTGCCTGTCTGCATTATTCAGAATTACGATTATCTCTTGCTGATATTTGCAATAACAGTCTTGGCTCTGGTTACGCCATTATCTGTTGCTCGAGGAAAATGATGGTTTGGCAGCATTTATGCTCAGAATTGAGCTGAGTAATGCCTGCATCTGCTTTTTTTTTACGATTCTGATTCTCAGCTTATAAGTTGATGTCGATTCATAGAAAGATGCTCCTCTGTATGCTCAAATTCTTAGATAAATGGTCAATACTAATTGATCAATGAGTGCTTTGTGATTACTTGTTAATAATTCATTGCTTCTTGAATATTGCTTATCTTCTTGTATTTTTTGGTGGTGATGAATCTTATGGTTAATGTTGTTATGATCAAGTAATCATTTAATAACTGCCTGGCATCTTTTGCTGGTTCTTTGTCAATTTTTAAAGTTTGAACTAGTTTTCCTTTTTTATTTAACCAAACCTTTATTGTCCTTAGCCTTCGTTGTATTTTTAACTTCACTTGTCTATTTAATTTGTTCCACCTTTCCTCTCTTATTGCCCCATGAAGAAAGCTTGGGAAGTGGCTCAAGCCCCATTCAAAAACTTGTTAATGATGGGGTTCATGATGTGGATGGCTGGAAGCACAGTTCATTTATTCAGTATCGGTATTACCTTCTCAGCCCTTTGGCAACCAATAAGTGCTCTTCAAGGAGTTGGAAAAGGTTTGTATTACTTAACATTATTATTATTATTTTGCTAGAGTAAGACGCAAGAGCTCATGCTTCTATGCAGCGTTGATTCATCTCACTAATGCATTTGAATGTATTTACATTGGTTACATATTTGTTATGTTTGTCCCTATACTTCTGGAGATCTACTCTTCAGGACATCCATCCATGTTGATACCTGTTTTACTAGTCCACCAACTTTCCGTGTTGCTATGTCAATGTTGTTTGTCTGTCTTGCAGTTTTTGAACCTTACAAGGACTCCAGAGTCGATACTCTTGCACCTAAGTTGCTTTTTATTGCCCTTAACTTGGCCGCGTTGGCACTGGGTGTCTGGAAGGTAAAATTAGACAAACTGAACTGTGCAGCTGTGTAAACTATTACTAGAAACCTTTAAAATTCAGGTGTATTATTTTTGACAGCTGAATTCGTTGGGCCTTCTCCCAACACACCCATCGGATTGGGTCTCTTCACTGCCACCTCCTCCGGTATGTTGCCTGAAATAGTATTGGGTGAAGAATTCAGATTTAAGAAACATGTTTGATACCAAAATGCTTGTTTTCTGTAGCTGATGATTCTTCTGTCACTATATTCCAGGAAGTCGAATACTCTAGTGGGGGGCTTTCCATGCACTGATGTGTGCTCTTCGGCGTTATTGATGCTGGTGCTAATGGGTCCGTGGAACTCTTTGGGATAGTGAAGCATCATCCAAAAATTTGATCTAGTCTTGTAATTTCATACAGATAAACTCCTACTGGACTTTGTTTTAGTGTTTGATGAAATCAGCAACCTTCTTTCTGATACTCGAATGCCTTGAGTTATTTTTTAAAAAATAAAATCCAGCATTTTCCTACCTTTTTTTTCATGGGATCATATATCTGTTAAAGAACAAATGGTAGTTATTTTACGGTTTGTAGATGAAAGAGGAGATATTGTTGGATGCTTTTTAGTATTGTACATATAAATGACATATTGCCTTAACACTTAAGACTACTATTGAGTTTTTGTTGTACCAATATTGATTATCTATATCTAATTTGTGAAGGTAAGGATACGATGAAGCTAGCAATATTAGACAAGAATTTAATGACTTAAAAAAATTAATTATAATGGAGAACAAGTCTACGTTTTATATTTATTATTTTGCTCATCAATTGCGACTTACACTTGTAATTGTTATTGAAAATCATACGAGAATTTCTATCTTTTTTGCATGTGGTTACACAATTGAATAATATTGTTGGAGCATCATGCAAGTAAAGAGACATACTTCTTGAGAAATAATTTTATAAAGTTATTAAAAGAATTTACAATGGTGATATCTTCACTCGATAAGGTATGAATCAAGAGAAGATATTAAAAAGAGTTGGGAGCACACGTTGGGTTTACATTATAATACATTGTTGAGTTATGCTTTATAATACATTTTTGAGTTTGATATGTTTGTATTCTTCAGTTATTAATGTCTTTTTAGTTGGGTTTACATTATACTACATTGTTGAGTTATGCTTTATAATACATTTTTGAGTTTGATATATTTGTATTCTTCCGTTATTAATGTCTTTTTAGTTGTTGAAGAGGAGGGAAAAGATCACAAACAAATAATATGTTAGAATTGATTAGAAAATATGAATTTATATTTCAGATGCACTTAATGAAGAATATATTGGGAGTTATGAATGATTTGTTGCAAGCTTTATAAAGAAAAAATACATCCTAAATACCATGATCTTTATAAGATCAAATAAACATCAACTGCAAACTATGAGAGACGATGATTGGAAGGATAAATCTTCACTATTATCATGTTGAAATGTTTTATGAAGTGATATATTTGCAACTTCAAGAGTTGAACATTCGCTTTAACGAGATGAACACGGAGTTGTTATCATGTATGACTTGTCTTGATCCAAATTCATTATCTGCTAATGATAAGAGATAATTATTTCAGTTTGCTAAGTTTTATCCATTTGATTTTTCTCCAATAGAGTTAATGCATCTTGAACACTAGCTTGATAATTTTATTTTTGATATATAAAATAGCAATCAATTCTCCGAGTTTGTAGGGATTAGTTAACTTGCTAAAAGGATGACTCAATTGAAAAAACATCAACTATATCCTTTGATATATTTGCTTTTGAAGTTAGTATTGTCATTACATGTTACAACTGCAACTCTAGAGAGAGTATTTTTATCAATAAAAATAATCAAAATCTCACTTCAAAATTGGAAGATGATATGGTAAATGATTATTTGATATCATATATTGAGCGAGATGTGTTTGATATCGTTGATAATGAAACTATTATTCAGTATTTTCAAAATATGAAATCTCAAAGAACGCTATTATAAAAATATACGAAGTTAATATATAATTTTATTATACATTTCATATTGTATTATTATTATTTTAATTTATTGATTTCGTCCCGCCCGATTAAAAATCCTAGCTATTGGATATTTTTCTTTAAAAAAAATATAGGTATATTGATCTTCGGTGTTGAGATCTAACAGTTGGACCCGATTAGTCATCTCGATGATGAGTCGATGACTCTAACCAGTGGAGCTTAGTATGACGATATGGACCTTGCCCCATTTATACTCTCGACATCCCCTTTCGATTATCGAAGTACCCCTTCGGGTAAGACACATACCCTTTTTGATATCGTCGCTACCGACTTAATCTCGTCGGTCGTCGAGTTATCCCTTCGGATATTTATACAACCCTTTTGGGTAAACTTATCCTTAAGGATAAGAGTATTAAAGTTGAGGTGAAGGCTAGACCTGCTTTCCTTAAGACGATATTGTCTTGCCCAGATGTTTACGGTTTATTAGCAATCATGTCCCAAGATACAACGACTTGCGTTTCAAAATAGAAGCACTCAAAATTTCGAGCCTCGTCAAACTTTCAAAGCCTTGAAACTCTAAAGAGAGGAGAGAGAAAAGTGTTAGGATCTCTCGTACGGCTAGAGAGGGGGGGGTGTGAATAGCCGACCCCAAATCTTTGCTCGTTTCTTTCTACAAATTAGGTTAGCAGCGGAAATAACAAAAGGAAACGAAAACAAAACAAACCAAACCTCAACTCGTCGATGTAACGAGGTTCGGAGATGAAACTCCTACTCCTCGGCGTGTCCGTAAGGTGGACGAAGCCTATCAATCCGTCGGTGGATGAGTCCCCGGAAAACCGGCTAATACAATATACTCCTTGTGGGTGGAGAAACCTCGCCACAATATTCTTGCAACAGCAAGAAAGGAATACAACAAGAAATACAAGAAGACAAGAACAATAAATGTAAAAACACAGGTTTTCTTGCCTCCTCGCCGACTGGATTCGTTGAAGCAGCAGCTCCTCAGAACACCTACAACAGTAGGATATCCCAGTCGAGAACCTCACGCGAAGCTTGTGAAGAAGAGCTCAACAAAGCTCAAGCACCGAGCAAGCCTCAGAGAAGAAGAGAAGAGGAAGAAGAAGTAGTGCAGCTACCCTCGACCCCTTTATACTGCGAAGAAGGCAATGAAGAAACTAGCCGTTGCGTCAGCAGCTAGAACCTGATCGATGCGACCGATCAGCCTAAGCGCGTGAAGCTTCATTTGTCACCGATGGTCCCGGACCGATCAGGTGTCGCGATCAGCCCTGATCGGTCTGGACCTCAGGAGGTCTCTGATCGGTCCATAGGCCGATCAGAAGCCTCTCACGCCGATCTATGCACGATCGGTGCGCGATCGATCAAGCCATGGGTGGATCGGTCAGCAGACCGATCCACGGCTTTCTTCTCGCAAGTTGCGTTGCCTCCTGATCGGTCTCCAGACCGATCAGATTATAATCAGTGAGCCACTGATCTGATTCTGATCGGTCACCAGACCGATCAGGGCAAACGCAATATCACTGGATCGGTCACCAGTCCGATCCAACTCCTAGGTTTAGAGTGCCCTCTCTAACCTAGTTCGGAGAACGAGCTACCGAGCCCTCTCCGACTCCATATGCCAAGCTTCACTCACTTGGACTTCTCAACACCAGATGTCCGATCACCCTTGATCCATCTGGATTTTCCCTTGCCCGGCTTTACTCACCAGGACTTTCCACCTGGCTTCACTCACCAGGATTTCCACACTGCCTAACATCCCAGTTAGGACTTTCCCACTACCTGGCTTCACTCACCAGGACTTTCCAACTGCCTAACATCCCAGTTAGGACTTTCCCACTGCCTGGCTTCACTCACCAGGACTTTCCCCGTGCCAAGTCTCCATACTTGGACTTTTCCAGTGCCAAGTCTCCATACTTGGACTTTTCCAAGTCTCCATACTTGGACTTTTCGCGTGCCAAGCTCCCTGCTTGGACTTTTCCAGTGCCAAGTCTCCATACTTGGACTTTTCCAGTGCCAAGTCTCCATACTTGGACTTTTCGCGTGCCAAGTCTCCATACTTGGACTTTTCCAGTGCCAAGCTCCCTACTTGGACTTTTCCGTGCCAAGTCTCCATACTTGGACTTTTCCCGAATCAGGTCAACCAGGTCAACCCTGACCTACGGTTGCACCAATAATCTCCCAAACATCTATTCTTGTCCCACATCAAGAATAGAACTCTCTCACGAGTGTCAAACATCAACATGCAACACAACTAGGTCAACCTTGACCTAAGGTTGCACCGACAATCTTCCCAAGTCAAACATCAAAATACAACTCGAGTCACGTCAACTCGAGTCGGGTCAACCAGGTCAACCTTGACCTAAGGTTGCACCAACAATCTCCCCCTTTTTGATGTTTGACAAAACCATAATCAAGTTAGGTTAACCCGATAACCTAACTTAGGTTTTCAATCATCTTCCAATGTCCAATGTTCTTTCCTTGAACATTCTCTGGACATTCTCCCCTTAGGTTAACCCGATAACCTAACTTGGGTTCTCCAATAATTCTCCCCCTTTTTGACACACATCAAAAAGAATTCCAATGTTCTTTCTTGAACATTCCTTGACATTCTTCCCCTAGCTTAGGTTAACCCGATAACCTAACCTGGGTTCTCCAATAATTCTCCAATGACTACTCTCCCCTTTTTGACACACATCAAAAAGAAAAAGGAGGGTATCAAGGTCAAGAGTTTCTTCCTAATGAAAGTCCCATACCTTTCATTGAAACTCTTAATTTCCCCCTTGATACTAAACTCAACAATCAACTTAGTGATAATCCCATATCACTAATCCTCAAAAGTCTTAAGGAGTAAAAACTCCCCCTAAAAGTCAACTCCCCCTTGACCATTGCACCAACAATGTCTTTGAGAGTTCCAAACCTTTAGAAATCCGAAAACACCACTTCCATAACTGAAATTTCAGACAACAGCTGAGAAATCAGAAATTCGGCACGCCCTGATCGGTCCCCAGACCGATCAGCCCTTCACCAGATCGCACTCGTGCTACTGGAACTCACTGGATCGGTCTGCAGACCGATCCACAATACTCTGGATCGGTCCGCAGACCGATCAGATCTTCCCTGGATCGGTCCCCGGACCGATCCAGCTACTGAAATCAGAACTTCTGATTTTCTCCCCGGGAGAAGTTCAGAAACTCACAGAAAATTACAGAAAATTCTAAAAATTACGAAACTTTGAGGATACATTCCTCATATCATACACTATCATGGAAAAATAGTTTTAGATGAAAATAACTTCCATTTTCAAATCTTGATACAAAGTTCGAAAAGTTTTGAAATAGCTCAAAGTTTCAAAAACTTTGTATCACTTTGTTCAATGATGAATGCAATCACTAAGATGGCTTCATCAAGGTTTTCCAAATCAATTTTAAAATGATTGTAAACCTTTTAATTTAAGACCATAATCTTAGGGCTAGATGTACATGACTTGTACACAAGCTTTCCCTATGATCCTCAATTTCTTGAATTAGGGTCATCTAGGTACAAGGACTATGCACCTTGATCCTAACTCATGATCCTAATATCTCACACACATCTAAGGTGTATCAAACCACATTCAAGTCAATTTGATGTGAGACATGGATTAAGGTCAACTTAGGCTAAGTTCTCATGCATTTTCTAAACTACACTTTGATCTCAATATCAAAATGTGTTTTTATCCTTAAATCAATTTCATTGATTATTAATGCAAGAGATGATGACATGGCATAAAATGGTATCATAAATGAAAACATGTGCCAATGTCATGATGTCATGGCATAAAGTTTGAAACTTAAATAAACATGACATAAAAACTAGCCTAAGCATTATCATGACATTTCAAATGATAATAAAATAAATATGATGTCATGGCATGGCATATGGCAACCAATCATGGCAAGTTAGCACAAATAAAATACCTAAATTCCCTATCTAAGTATCCTTAGCCTTAGCTAACTTAAAATCTAACCCTAGACTGCCCATATATCCCTAAGAGAAAACCAAAATCCCAATTATGGTATTTCTCTAGGTTTTCTTAAATTGTGCCAAATAAGATTAAAATCGATATTTTCCAATTATGGCACAATTTACTCTTCAAGGAGTAAATGATAATTCCATTTCATTTTCAAAAGTTCTCAAAACCTTGAAAATGCTCCTTGAGTGTCAATTTCCTCAAAGTTGGGTTAACTACCCTTCTAATTGGAGTTGACACTCTCTAACCCATCTATGGGGTAGAGAAGATGCTCCTAGGAACCCAATACCTATTTGAGCTCATTGGGTTCACTAAAAATTCACTAGGGATAACTTCCCTAGCAACTCTCCTAATGACCCTCTTAGGCTTTAAAGCCTTGGCCATTTGGGACTCATCAAGATCAACTCTAGGGGTGACTCCCCTTGTGACCTTGGCAATGGTCTTCCTAGCCCTAGGTTTTGTTCCATAATCGAATGGAACATTATGATAAGTGGGCTTGACCATTTGGGACTTAGGTTTGTGACCCAAACCTTTCTTGTCCTTGGACTTGGGTTTTTGACTCTTAAACCCTAGAGATGACTTCTCCATGTTTTTAAGAGCCTTTTCTAAATTATCAATTCTTGACCTCAAGACTTGATTTTCCCTCTCTAATACCTCAAGTTTTAATTTGTCATTTTCTCTTGAGATATTCCTAGGCATGTGTCTTGTTTTCTTGGGATTTCTACCTAGGTTTTCCTTAACTTTAGAAGCGTTAATCCTAGGGTTGGTATTTCTAGTGTTATCCTTACCTAGGCTAACATGTTTAGCTCCTAAGCACATGTATTGGTTCCTAAAGTTAACATGCTTATCATTATTAACAATTGCAACAAAACTACTAGCATGAGTTTTATTAGAATTGCAATAATGAACCTTAGAGATTACCTTAGGGTTTGCCTTAGCTCCCCCTATCGATGTGCTCGGTCTCTTGTCCTTGTGAGATTGCCTCCCCCTCGGACATTGGCTCCTATAGTGTCCCCTTCGCTTGCATTGGAAACACACCACGTGCTCCTTGCCCTTGCGTGTCGGGACTCCGGCTTCCTTGACTTTTGGCGCCGGTGGAGTCTTTCTAACCCTCTTTGGACACTTACTCTTGTAGTGCCCAAATTCCCTACACTCAAAACACATTATATGCAATTTACTTGAACTTAAAGTGTTTGAGTTACCTAGGGTTGAGGATGAATGGATGCTCTCTTCTTCATCCCTCCCGAAGGTAGAAGCTTCTTCTTCGTGCTCCGATCTTGAAGAAGAACTCACTTCCTCTTCTTCTTTAGATGTTGAGTAACCCTCAACTTCCAATTTGCTCCCTTCATGATGTGAGCTACTTGGCTCACTAGGCTCCTCTTCATGGCTTGAAGTGGAGCTCTCTTCATGGTACTTGGCCAAGTTATCCCATAATTCCTTGGCATTGTTGTAACCTATCTTACACAAGATGTTAGTAGGCAATGAAAATTCAATTATTTTCGTTACCTCTTCGTTGATTTCGGATTTGTGAATTTGTTCTCTTGTCCACTCCTTCTTCTCAAGTGGTTTTCCTTCCTTATCCACCGGAGGAGTAAATCCTTCTTGTACACAAAACCAATTCATTATGTTAGTCATAAGAAAATACTTCATCCTTACCTTCCAATACGCGAAGTCGCCGCATTCGTAGAAGGGTGGAATGGTGACGTCTTCTCCATAGAGATCCATTCTCTAGCTTTGCTCCCACGGGTGTTGATCCGATGAAGAGCGAACCTTCGCTCTGATACCACTTGTTAGGATCTCTCGTACGGCTAGAGAGGGGGGTGTGAATAGCCGACCCCAAATCTTTGCTCGTTTCTTTCTACAAATTAGGTTAGCAGCGGAAATAACAAAAGGAAACGAAAACAAAACAAACCAAACCTCAACTCGTCGATGTAACGAGGTTCGGAGATGAAACTCCTACTCCTCGGCGTGTCCGTAAGGTGGACGAAGCCTATCAATCCGTCGGTGGATGAGTCCCCGGAAAACCGGCTAATACAATATACTCCTTGTGGGTGGAGAAACCTCGCCACAATATTCTTGCAACAGCAAGAAAGGAATACAACAAGAAATACAAGAAGACAAGAACAATAAATGTAAAAACACAGGTTTTCTTGCCTCCTCGCCGACTGGATTCGTTGAAGCAGCAGCTCCTCAGAACACCTACAACAGCAGGATATCCCAGTCGAGAAGCTCACGCGAAGCTTGTGAAGAAGAGCTCAACAAAGCTCAAGCACCAGAACAGCAGCTCTGTAGAAGAAGAGAAGAGGAAGAAGAAGTAGTGCAGCAGCAGCCCTCGACCCCTTTATACCTGCGAAGAAGACAGCGAAGAAACTAGCCGTTGCGTCGCAACGGCTAGAACCCTGATCGGTCTGCAGACCGATCAGCCTAGGCGCCTGAAGCTTCTGTTTGTCACCTGATCGGTCCCTAGACCGATCAGGTGTCACGATCGAAGCCCTGATCGGTCTGTGGACCGATCGGAACCTCTCTGATCGGTCCATAGACCGATCGAACTCCTCCCTCCCGCGATCTCTATGCCGATCGGTCCGCCGATCCATAAGAGTGGATCGGTCGCAGACCGATCCACGGCTTTCTTCTCGCAAGTTGCGTTGCCTCGATCGGTCTCCGGACCAGTCGAATTCAGCAATGAGCACGCCCGATCGGTCACCGGACCGATCGAGGGAACGTACATCGGGATCGGTCACCAGTCCGATCCAACTCCTAGGTTTAGAGTGCCCTCTAACCTAGTTCGGAGAACGAGCTGAGCCCTCTCCGACTCCATATGCCAAGCTTCACTCACTTGGACTTCTCAACACGGATGTCCGATCACCCTTGATCCATCTGGATTTTCCCTTGCCGGCTTTACTCACCAGGGACTTTCCACCGGCTTCACTCACCGATTTCCACACCGCCTAACATCCCAGTAGGACTTTCCCACTACCCAGCTTCACTCACGGGACTTTCCAACCGCCTAACATCCCGTTAGGACTTTCCCAGTCATCACTTGGACTTTTCCCGTGCAAGTCTCCATACTTGGACTTTTCGATGCCAAGTCTCCATACTTGGACTTTTCGCCAAGCTCCTGCTTGGACTTTTCCATGCCAAGTCTCCATACTTGGACTTTTCGATGCCAAGCTCCTGCTTGGACTTTTCCGTGCCAAGTCTCCATACTTGGACTTTTCCAGTGCCAAGCTCCCTACTTGGACTTTTCCGTGCCAAGTCTCCATACTTGGACTTTTCCCGAATCAGGTCAACCAGGTCAACCCTGACCTACGGTTGCACCAATAATCTCCCAAACATCTATTCTTGTCCCACATCAAGAATAGAACTCTCTCACGAGTGTCAAACATCAACATGCAACACAACTAGGTCAACCTTGACCTAAGGTTGCACCGACAATCTTCCCAAGTCAAACATCAAAATACAACTCGAGTCACGTCAACTCGAGTCGGGTCAACCAGGTCAACCTTGACCTAAGGTTGCACCAACAAAAAGAGAACCCAAGAGGAGAATTCACAACTTGAGAATTGAGTGTATTGAGTGAAAAGAATGAGGTTTATTTTATAGGGATCAAGGGTGACTCCCAAAAGATGAAAGGTTTCTTCCAAAAGGTGAAAGGATATGGGATGTGTCTTTTCCCTTAAAGCTTTTCACTTAAAGCTTTTCATTATAATTAATTAATTTAATTGATTAATATGATTAACTATTACTTAATCTATTATAAATATTAATTAATATCACAATGATTGATTTTTTAATCAATTAATAAATTGATCAATAAAATTAATTATAATTTCATACCCTTAAATAGTTCCACATACTCGAGTTAACGTTCATCCATGAATCTAATTCATATACGAATCAAATTTCTATCCAATAATATCAGACTAACCCTTCATTAGACATTAATTTCTCATTCACTCAAAAAATTAGTTTACGACAGTCTATGTAGGACCGTTGCGACCGGCTAGAAGGGGGTTGTTGGATAGTCCTGTAAAATAAAAAACAAAACAACCTTTCCTTGAACTCTTTAAGCTAACATTTGTATATATAAAGTAAGATGATAAATTAAAAAGCGAGGCACAAAGATTTACTTGGTTACAACCGATGTGGTTGTTAATCCAAGGAAGATTAAGCTCACTAAAAACTCCTTCAGGCGGAGAAGCTTCGTACAGCGTTGAAGCGCATAAAACAGAAGCTCAACTTTAGACTAAAGCTTACAAGCGTTGGAATTACAATTCAGAGTTCGTTAAAAAGTTTCTGGACCAAGACTATATTTATAGCCTTGGTCGGGGTACCCCGAAGGGGTTCCGGGCGCCTTGGGGGGATAAAACTTTATCCCCAACGTTCAGATCGCGTTTGACGCGATCTGGTCAAGTATCCTAGTCCGGGCGCCCGGAGCCATTCCGGGCGCCCCGGAGCCTAAAGTCAACAGATGTTGACTTTTTCGTCAGGGACCTCTTCTCTGGTTCAATCCCGCCTCGGCCCGGTTCTTCTCCTTCGGATCCGCTCGCTTGGGTGATCTCTGCCATCTGGAAAAGGGCTCCCCCGAACCCAAGTTCCGGTCTTCTCAAACAGCCTTCCGCTCCGGCTTCTCGTCCCTCGGAGTCGCCGCGTGTTTCCTTCTCGTCTACCAGCGTACTCATCCGCAGTCGTCGTCCCTCGGTCGCACCCCGTGCCGACCTTCTCGCTAGCTGCGTCTCTTGCTCCCCGAGCAATATTTCGCTTCGGCTTTCGTCCCTCGGAACCACCGAACGCTTCCTTCTCATACACCGGGTACTCTTCCGTAGCACCTCGTCCCTCGGACGCACTGTGTGCCGCCCTTCTTGCTAGCTGCGTCTTCCGCTAGAGTACTTGTGCTCCTAAGCTCCTGCACACTTAGACACAAGGTTAAAACAACACAGGACCTAACTTAACTTGTATCACACCAAAACAACCTTGGGGTTCCAACAATCTCCCCCCTTTTGATGTGATCAACCCAAGTTAAGCTAGGGACAAAATAGATATGAAAAATTAAACATTTTAATATTGCAAACACGTGTAACAAGATAGAAAAAAAATTAAATTTCAATTTTAATTTTTCAATTTCTACCTCCCCTAGACTTATATTTTTTCTTCTCCCCCTTTGATCAGCATAAAAAATTGGGGTTGCAAGAAAATCTAAGGGTTGACAGTTAGAAACTTTATAAAGATCTATTTCACTGATTTTCTGGACAATATTTGTAAGTCAAGGAAAATTTATAAAAAAAATTTCTAAGTCATTAAGAACTTTTAGAAAATTTTGTAATAATTTTCAAAAAAGCAATCTCAAAATATCAGAGAAAATTTTTAAGTTAAAAATGACTTTTGGAAAATTTATAAGTTTTCGTCATGAAAATTAAGAATTTTCTCAGTAGAAAACTTTATGCATAAATTTTTTTTTTTGGAACATGTAGAAATAATAAAAAAAATCTATGTATTTATTTTTAATTTTATTGCATCATTCTTTTTTTATGCTTTTATCAGAAGGTTTTAAAATTTCATTTTAATTTATTACAATTTCTCAAATTTGAAGTAAGAAAATTTGCACATGTGAAGAATTGTATCATGTTAATACCTGTTAATAGTTTGTCGAGATAGAGATATTTTAATTGACAGGCTATTTCTTTCAGCTTTAAAACAACAAATATTAAACATGCAATAAATTGTATTGACAAAATAATTGGTAAAAATTCGTTTGACAATTTTTCTAATTTGCAAGATTCATTCGACAAAATATTTTGTAACTTGCAAGAATCTTTTGGCAATATTTCTGATTTGAAAAATTCTTTTGACAAAATAATTTGTAATTCGCAAGAATCTTTTGTCAAAACATTTTGTAATTCGAAAAATTCTTTCGATAATATTGGTAAACCGAAAAACTTTTTCGATGATTGAATTTTTGATTCGCAAGATTCTTTCGGCGACATTTTGATTGATTTAACTAAATGTTCAGAAGGTGGAGACCATACCTGACTTACCTTGTCAGCTGTTGATTCTCCCCTTGTTGAATTGCTTTCTTCTAAAGACTCTCCCCCTTTGTCGATGCTTGTCTCGGTTGAGCTTTCTTCATTTGTAGGTGGGTCTTCCGTTATGATTGCTGTCTCGGCAATTTCTTCGGTCTCGGATTGTTCTGTCGGTGGCTCGGTGTCTATTGAGTCATCGGCTTCCAAAGGTTCTTCGTAGAGCTTCAAGAACTTTTCCCAAAGTTCTTTTGCGCTGTTGTATTCGTCGATTCTGTCGAGATCTTCATTTGGTATCATGGTTAGAAGATGAAATTCTGCCTGTCCGTTTGCCATCGATTCGTTACGTTGTTTGCTGGTCCAGAGGCGTAGATCGACTCTTTCTCCGTTCGTGTTCTTCGGTTCTTCAAAACCAAATTTTAATATTAAAGAAATATCAAAGTCTGAGTTATGGTATACCTCCATTTTTTGCTTCCAAACGGCAAACTCCCCCTCGAATGTAGGTGGGTAGTCGTAGGCTCCGTCCATCACTTCGTTGCTTCGTTCGGCGGTTAGTCCTCCTGAAGTGCCTCGGCTCTGATACCACTTGTAGGACCATTGCGGTCGGCTAGAAGGGGGCTGTTGGATAGTCCTGTAAAATAAAAAAACAAAACAACCCTTCCTCGAACTCTTTAATCTAACACTTGTATATATAAAGTAAGCTGATAAATTAAAAAGCGAGGCACAAGGATTTACTTGGTTACAACCGATGTGGTTGTTAATCCAAGGAAGATTAAGCTCACTAAAAACTCCTTCAGGCGGAGAAGCCTCGTACAACGTTGAAGCGCAGAAAACAGAAGCTCAACTCTAGACTAAAGCTTACAAGCGTTGGAATTACAATTCAGAGTTCGTTAAAAAGCTTCTGGACCAAGGCTATATTTATAGCCTTGGTCGGGGCGCCCCAAAGGGGTTCCGAGCGCCCTTGGGGGGATAAAACTTTATCCCCAACGTTCAGATCGCGTTTGACGCGATCTGGTCAAGTATCCTGGTCCGGGCGCTCCGGGCTGCTCCGGGCGCCCTGGGCTGCTCCGGGCGCCCCGGGCGCCCCGGGCTGCTCCGAGCGCCCCGACTGCTCCGGGCGCCCCGGGCGCCCCGGCTGCTCCGGCCGCCCCGGAGCCCAAAGTCAACAGATGTTGACTTTTTCATCCGGGACCTCTTCTCTGGTTCAGTCCCGCCTCAGTCCGATTCTTCTCCTCCGGATCCGCTCGCTTGAGTGATCTCTGCCATCCGAAAAAGGGCTCACCTGAACCCAAGTTCCGGTCTTCTCGAGCAGCCTTCCGCTCCGGCTTCTCGTCCCTCGGAGTCGCCGTGTGTTTCCTTCTCATCCACTAGTATACTCATCCGCAGTCTTCGTCCCTTGGTCGCACCCCGTGCCGACCTTCTCGCTAGCTACGTCTCTTGCTCCCCGAGCAATCTTCTGCTCCGGCTTTCGTCCCTCGGAACCACCACACGCTTCCTTCTCGTCCACCGGGGTACTCTTCCGCAGCACCTCATCTCTCGAACGCACCGCGTGCCGTCCTTCTCGCTAGCTGCGTCTTTCGCTCGAGTACTTGTGCTCCTAAGCTCCTGCACACTTAGACACAAGGTTAAAACAACACAGGACCTAACTTAACTTGTTGATCACACCAAAACAACCTTGGGGTTCCAACAGTCTACTCGTAAAATAGTCGTCTTCTCTCTAATGGTCACTAAACCAATTTTTCAACAATCCCCCACATAAATAGAAATTAAGGATAAATTTCAAGTCTTAAACAAGAGTTTCATCGGAAGACTATTGTATCAGGAGAGGTAGCTTGTGTCTTTGAACCTTCCGTAGTGGAATACGATCGAATTTACTTGACTGCCTAATAAACTATGTCCAGCTCTTGGTGTAAACCAAGACAATTATATCCACACAATAGCCTCCTAGGCTTTTACCAGTTCTCTATCGTGTCCATTTTGGTCATGAATAAAACTTAGGATTTATAAGTGTTTCATTGAAGCGGTCTGTTTTCATACTTATATAGGTGATCTCCTATTAAGAGTATCCTACAATTCCCTATTATACCCTTTACGTTATAATATAAGAATCATTAAGAACTTTTATTCATCCTTTCCTCATTTCATAGGTCGCACCTTTTGTCTCTAGTAATGTGTTTGAATAATTACTCCTAAGTGCCTTGAATCTTGTAGCTTATGTTGGATCATAAGTTTCGCTAGAGGGGGGGGGGGGTGAATAGCGATTAAAAAACTTTTGTAAAGAGTTAAGCAGCGGAAAAAAGAATAAAGAAAAGAAAAGCAAGGCTAACACAAGTTCTTTTACTTGGTTCGGAGCCTTTGACGACTCATACTCCAAGGCTCACATACAAGGGTGCTTTCGATGGGTAATCACTAATAATTCGAAACTTATTACAAAGTACGTACAGGAATTACGTAGTGAAAGAAAGCTGACAGTTAAGAAAATAATGCAAGAAAGAAAACAAAACTTTGTCGGAGATCTTTTCGCAGCATTGCAGAAGCACACGAGAGTGAATTCTGAGTTGTATTTTGGAGCTTCAGCCTTGACCCTCCTTGTATACGAGGTTTAGGGCGCCTGGAACCTTCAAGGCGCCTCGACCATGACGTAGCCGAGCCAACCAGTGAACTCCACGTGGCTCAGTGACGTTGGGGATAAGTTTTCGCCTCTGGGCGCCCGAGTACCTCCCGAGCGCCCGGACCTTGATTTCCAACAGTTTTCTTCCTGCAAGAAAACGTTAGTCCGAGGCACTTATATCTCCTGCAAAACAGAGTGTTAACACAGTTATAATAAACAAAAATAGTGTTAATTAGATTCCATCTCTCCGAGACCGGAATCTAGTCAAGATCTCGACTTAAAGTTCCAAAATGATTCTAAGTTGGATCGGCGCCTCAGTTCCCTTCCCGGGAACGCGTTCTCACAGTTACTCCCCTCCAGTGACTTACCTTTACTTACCTGCCAGACGTCAGGTCAGCTCTTCGACTCGTTAGGACTTCGTGCCAGCTATCCGGTAAGCCCGTCGACCTAGCTAGACTTCGTGCCAAACGTCCAGTCAGCCCGTTGACCCGTTTGGACTTCGTGCCAGCTATCCGGTCGGCCCGTCGGCCTAGCTGGGCTTCGTTCCAGACGTTAGGTCAGCCCGTCGATCTGTCTGGACTTTTCCTGCACACTCGGTCAGAGTGTTAGATCAACAACAAAACTAATTTAACATATTTTGTCATTCATCAAAACTTGGGTTAGACCGTTAGTGTTAACCGCATCAACAGCTTATTTGTCCCTTTTGAACCATAATCTTGAGATTTCCAGTCAACATGGTTGGGTTACCACTACTCGATTTAAATGTTGAGTTTTAGACTCATTTCCCTAGACATACAGTATATTGATCTCTTGGTAAGCCTAACGGATCTACACAATTCTCCATATTCAATGGAGATTCTACCACTAGAGATCTACTAGTGTGTCCTTCTCATAATTTCTTAGATACCATAATGTATCATATATATTGGCACAGTGGTTAACCCCCACATTAGAAGGTTCGTGACCTTTCAATGCCTTATAGAGATTTTTCATTTCTATCTCACTAGGACTTGTGGTTTACCGAGAGGACAATTTCCTCAACAATTGTCAGGATAAATCCAAAACTTATCAACATAGCTTTTATCATCTCCTCACCATTGTTGAATTGATGTGAATGTGATATAGTCAATTATTTAAATGCTGCTCTTCCTTGAGAAACATTACTTGAGTAAGATCCTACATTCTCTTCCTCAATCACCATGGATGATCTTGCTTAGTTGATTTTTCCAACCACATTTCTAGATTTTTATAAAACAATTTAAGGGCCTCAATCTTGCCTAAAAGTAAGTCTCCATAACTCCAATCTTATGACTTCACCGAGTTAAAACTGCGATTGTCTAATCAGGATGATGATCACGATTACACATGTTGTCAAAAAAAGTTCTCAATCTAGAAAGTATACATCACTTAGTCTTCCAATTTCACTCAGCTAGAGTTATGATCATCTAATTGGAGTGTTGACCATGATTGTATTACTCTTAGATAGATACTTGACTCAAGAAGCATACATCCCTTGGTCTTCCAATCTCATCGAGCCAAAGTTACGGTCGTTTGATTGGAGTGCTGACCAGGAATATATTACTCTTCGAGAGATACTCGACTCAAAGAAGTATACATTCTTTAGTTTACCAATTTTATCGAGTCAAATTGTGGTCATCTGATTGGAGTGTTGACTAGGATTGTACTATTCTCCGAGAGATACTCGACTCAAAAAGTATACATCCCTTTGTCTTCCAATCTCATCAAGCCAAAGTTGCGATCGTCTGATTAGAGTGCTGACCAGGATTGTATTACTCTTCGAGTGATACTCGACTTAAGAAATATAGATCCCTTGGTCTTCCAATCTCATTGAGCCAAAGTTGCAGTCGTTTGATTGGATTGTTGACTAAAGTTGTATTACTCTTTGAGAGATACTTGACTCAAGAAGTATACACCCCTTGATCTTTCAATCTTATCGAGCCAAAGCTATGGTTGTCTTATTGGAGTGCTAATCAAGATTGTATTACTCTTCGAGAGATACTCGACTCAAGAAGTATATATCACTTGGTCTTCCAATCTTATCGAGCCATAGTTGTAGTCATTTGATTAGAGTGCTGATCATGATTGTATTTATTCTTCATGAGATACTTGACTCAATTCTTAGTCACTTGCAATACATGTAATGTAATCTTTCTAACTCATCTATTTTGACCTCCACTTAGGTCTTATTAAGTTAGACTCAAGTTTAATTTTTTACTAAGTGGGTTTGATCTTCTATCTGAAGACCTTCATTAGCCCCATTTTTGGATACACTACAACAAAAACCCTCATAGACATCGATTTTCCACCGGTGTCTATTTCATTTTCGACCGATGTCTATGAAGCCGATGTTAAAAGTCTGCCATTTTAGACATCAGGTTAAAACCAGTGTAGTATCACTTAACGACACCGGTCTTCGAATCGGTTATTAACCGGTGTAGTATCACTTAACGACACAGTTTCATCAACGGTGTAAAACCGATGTAATATTGTATGTTAATAACACCAGTTTTGGCAGCGGTAAATGACCGATGTAATATTATTTAACAACACCAGTTTTGCAACGGTGAAAAACCGATGTAATATGTATATTTTTTAACAGCACAAATTTAATTTCCGAAACAATGAAAAACCGACAATAATAAAAAAAATACACAAATATTCACAAATTATATAAATATTCTTCATTCAACAATATCCATAAAATACACAAATATTCACAAATTATATAAATAATCTTCTTACAACAGTATCCATAAAATACCCAAACATTCTTTTTACATCAAAAGCTAGCTAATAGATATCAACATCAAGGTAGAACATTCTTTTAACAACACATCAAGGTAGAACCGCACTTCAAATGTAATCTAGCATGCATTCAGCCCACTCGAACCGCACTTCATCAATTTCAACTATGGAGTACTTGAGATTTGTAAACTGTAAAAACACATAAATAATATATTAGTAGGCATCAAACAACAACTTACTAGGCATGATACAACAACTTACTAGGCATGATAATGGTTGAACAAAGAAATATGACTACACAACAAATCCAGTGAAGCATAGAAGAGCAAAGCTACCTCTGATGAAGCTTATAATTGCAGGGAGCAGTGTTGTCATTTTTAGTCAACTTCTATAAAATCTTCTACCATTGTTGAATGTATGTTTGTAGGACATAAACAATGTTTGTAGGTTCAAGCCGAAATAAATAAATGCTTAGGACATATTTGAAGGAAAACATCAAATAGCAAAAGATGAGATTTTACTATGTATAGCCAGCCGTGGTTATATTTCTTCAAATTTATTAACATATAAAGCAGTGGTATTCAAATTGTTCACACATGCTATTAGTCTGCCAAGAACATCATCAAATTTTAGTAATTCTTTTGCAACTTTAACAGAAGCATCAATTGCTTCAGAACTCAGTTGTATTTTTCCTTCTCATGAATACATCAAGTAAATTAGTTGTGTTTTAGAACTGTGGGAAACAACACCCAAGGTGAGACATGCATAAGACTTACAGAAAAGACATATTGTGGTTGCAGAGCAATCATCTAGTAGAAATCAATTCACTAACAATTATTGAATTGAATCAGAGATGTAAACCAAAGACACGCAGGTCACTCTAGAATAATCATTAACAGTGGTTGAACTGAAGAAAAGATGTAAACCAGAGAGACGGGGGAAAAAATGATTTCTTTATTTATTAAACTTTTGATGAATACCCAAAATCACAGTGAAAACACTTCTTTAAATATCACAGAAATATATTGTATCTGTTCTCACTTATAATTTGTTTCACAAGGCTAATCAAGCATCATAACAGGTATCAATAAACTAGCACAGATGTAATTTTCAATCAATCTTTATTTAAAAAGATAGATTTTTTTTATCTATGTGCACTGCCTGTGATCTAATAATCTAAAACCCAAACGTGTGATTTTCTCAGATTACTTGATGAAATTGAATCTAAATCTGTCATATGAGATCAAATAAACTAATAAAAACCTTTGCAGCATCTATATGCTTGCATGTTCTGCATGACCTGACAGGATTGTTTAGCATAAAAAGAACAAACATGACTATGAAAGGCATGCTATCATCAGCATATAAATAGACTATTTAATGAAGCAGTGAAAAAAAGAATCAAGATGACTATGAAATACATGCTATTCTTGGCAGATAAGATATCTTACCTCTGAACTACTGTATGCACGAAGAACTGTGAAAGGTTGAGGTTTCCCTCGAACATCATAGAATACTGCACGTCCATTATTTGTCCCAGCAGCCAATAGATTACCATCATCACAGTATGCCAGCGATGAGAAGGGTGCCTCAAAAGGCATGCAATATGAGGGTCTTTTTGTTCCAGAATCAAACATATACAACTTTTTATCAAGACCAACTGTAACAATAATCTACAGGGAAAACAAGTCAGGATATAATGGCCATTGATTTTTTATAGAACAAGCACCTCCCATCCAACAAAACTAGCCAAACCATGTATAATTATCCACCAGAAATCCAAATCATTTAATAGATTCCTAGGAAGATAATACCTTGTCACTTGATGGAGAGAAGCAAATACCAGTTGTTGGGGAAGAATGCTGTTTCAACCAAGAAACCTGACACCAAGAGCCAGAGTGAATGGAGATCAATTTTTTAGTGAATGCAGGGAACAAATACAATTTCTCCTTCATTTTAGCAGATTAAGAAATATTATTTTACTAACCTTTGGTCTGCGACCAGTTGTATCCCAAATATGAACAGATCCATCATCCCCAGCTGTTGACAAAAGATGTCGACTAAATCGAGAATAATCAAGTACTCTTAGTACCTGAAATCGCATCACCAATACAGATTCATGTTAAACCAAAAAAGATGTTAGTAGAGCGAAAGTTTGGAATTTTCAAAATATTTGACAGCTAATAACCTACCCATTTGGATCCTTGAGTTCAGCCCGTGTTCCGGAAGCAAGATAATGAAGTATGAGATCCCCCTTCTCGTTGATGGATGCTAAATGTTCATCTTTGCAGTTGTACATTACACCTGTAGTTGTGTCAATATGACCACTCAACCGTTTGATGCCCCTTTTCCTCTGCAGGTCCCATATTTTGACAATATGCCCACTTCCTCCATAGCAAAGATATCTAGAACTTTTATTACTAAAGCTGATACAATTTATGGATTCCTACAAAATAGAGAAAAGTAAAAAAATCTTTAAAATGTTTGATATATTATGCACTCATAATTACACAGATAAGAAGTGTTTTTATTACTTAAACCCATGGCCATATTGTCATTTAGGTCCTGTTAGGCATCAATCAGAATCAGTAAGCTTACTAAAAAAATACAGGTATAGTCACCCAGACTGCGAGTATGCACTAATTTGTCCCTAATCACAACAAGGGGAAACAAGGCTCAGGAGCGGTACTTAACATTACAATGAAACATACAAAAATAACGTAAAGGATTCATATTATTACAATTGCAAATATCAAAACACGGCACAGTCATAAAATTTCTCTTAATTTTTACCATCAAGTGAAAACTTGCAGAATAATCAAGCTGTACTCATTCTATGTTTACAAGCAACATTTTCCATGCTCTGCACTCAAACGCAAAGAAAAAAAAAACTACCTGGAAAAGGAGAAAATCTAGCTTTTAAGTCTCTTATTTCTTCAATGTGTAACATCAGAATAAGCAATTTTTGCAAAGTCATCAACTGTAAAAGTCAAAGTCAGACTTTGCTATATTGGCAGACATTGCTGTACAATTAGATGAAAAGAAATAACCTACCTAGCAAAAGAGATATGCTAGCTATTTTCTTCTTATTTGTTCAACATGTATGCTAAAATTCATAAGGGAGTCAAACGAACAATCACCATTGTTCGAAGAAAATATTGATGGAAGAAAATACCCAGACACAACATAGCAAGAAGGTGGCAATTTCTATCGTGCCAACAGTTCCAGTGCTTTTCTTCTAAGAGAGACAGAGAGACAGGGGGGAAAAAAATGCAGACAATGATTTGAATGGCATCCGGGCATCTGTAAATTTCCAGAAAACCAGATGTATTGATCACAATAGAACAAATTAATGAGCAAACAATGAGCTACCTCAATGTCATCAGCAAGGTCGCTGCCGTGAGAAGGAAAGGATCCCATACTTTGGCCATTTTTATTTCAAAGTGATATCTTTTTATCGTCACCAGCACTAGCAACCACTAGGTCTGCACGAACATAAAGATTAACCTTTAGTAAGATTTTCCCACCGTAAAAGTCAGCCACCATCCGCTGGATTAACAAAATTAACTAAGTTATACAAGAAACAAAATAAATTTGAATGATGAGTCATGGGAAAATTAAATTCTGACGGAAAAATTCCAATTCGATCATAATCAATGATAGCAATTACTATTACCTCTCCCTTTTGCTTCATTCTGAATCACTCTCCATGGACATGGCCTTTAATCCTCTTCTCCTCTGCGAATTATGGAACAGGAAACAAAAGAACATGAGATGTGAATGGGATGTAGGAACGAGACGAGCAAATTAGTCGAAGGTAGAGAGAGAATTTCTACCTTTCTTGATCCCTTCTTCTCCCTGACTACATACCTCTCCTGTGAGAGATCTGACAGCCATGCTCCAGGACTCACCAACTAGATCGAGTTTGTCAAAGAAATTAGAGGAAAAAATTAGTTTTTTCGACTGTTTGATCTTAAAAATCGGATTTTTGGAGGGAATGGAAGCGTACGAGTATGCATTTTTGGACGAATTTGGATCTCTTCTTGGGTCGCTACGGCAGCTTGCACCCCTTCATCACCATGAAGTCCTCCTCCTTCTCCTTGTTCGACAGTGAAACGAAGAATCGAGGTAGAGAGGCTGCCGAGGCTCTTTCGTCGGCGTTCTCGCCCTCGCATACCAATGCCGCCGATCCCCTGGTCGTGTAGCAACGGTCATCCTTATCCGGCGACGACGAGACAGATCGGGAGTTGTGGTTCTCGCTCCCGGCCGATTCCGACCTCCTGTGGATAAATCCGAGCAGTGGTTACTTCCATATCTCACCGCCGACACCTCAAACTAGATCAAACCCTAACTTTTCCGGATCAACCTCCGATCTATTACCTGAGGGGATAAAGAGGCGGGTGCAGGGGGGACTCTTGATCTACGATGCGGCGGACATTCCGAGACGCGATTCCCCTCCGGACGCCAGATTTTGCGGCGGATCCTTTGTCCCTGACCTTGATGCGGCGGAGGAGCTTGCGGCACCCCCATTGCAGAGTGATGCGAGGACCGTTGCAGAGCCCATCGCGGCGGAGGAGAGATTGTTTTTGTTTTTTCCTCCTCCTCCTTCTTCTTCTTCTTCTTTCAAACAGGTAAAGGAAAGTGCTGCAAAATCTAAACTCGAGAGTAAAGAAGCATACATAGAAAGCAACCACCACTCCAGCCACATAATCGGAGGGCAGTTTAATGGAGGCACTAAAGAATCCATGGAGGTAGAGATCTTGCGACGCAAATGTAGCACGTGATCACAGAACAAGGTAGGTTCAAAGATGCCCCTTTCTTTTTTAAAAAAAAATCTTTTAACAGAACCTATTCGTTGGTCGAGGGAGAGGTGGACAGTCCGGCCGTCGCCGTGAAGCATGAGGTTGGAGTCTTCGAACAGTTGGGTGTAGCCTTCCTCAAAGGAGATAGTGGCGAGGTTGGGCAACTCCGAGAGGAAAGCAGCCTCATGGGAAGGGAGCAGAACCGAACACAAAAACAGGAGGAAGTAGAAAGGAAAAGATAAAGTATGGACTACCGGAATGCGAAGAAGGCCTCCTCTTCTCAACCAAATGGAGGAGTTGGAGGAGATGCGGTGTGGTTGGACGGAGAAGCAAGTTCGTCGTGTCTTGATCCTGATCGGGAAAGGATCTAGGAAGGGGGAAGAGGGAGATGAGGCTGAGAGAGATGGTCGGAGGTTTAGGTTTAGGCTGAGAGAGATGTCTCGGTTTAGGTTTACGCGAGAGAGATGGTCGCGCGGAGGAAGGGGCGGGATAAAGATTTAGGTTTGGAGGGAACTTCACAGTGTGCAGATTTTGGCTTGTGGGGAAATTAAAATATTTTATTTTGGTTCATTAACATCGGATTTTAAAAACCGATGTTAAAATTGGTGTCTATTAACGAAAAAAAGGGCGCTCATAGACATCGCATAAAAAACCGATGTCTATGAGCTAAAATCTGCGGTCATAGACACCGGTTTTTAGAAAAACCGGTGTAAAATACTCAAAGACATCGGTTTTAGCATAAAACCGTTGTTGTTCCACTGATGTCTATGAGAGATTTTGTTGTAGTGATAGTATAAACTCACTATCCTCAACTTTGTGACTTTAGTCAACTGACCCCTACAAAGCCTTGACCTTCATTATACTCATGGTATAATTTTGTTGTCCATCCTTTTAAGGCATAGTTCTCACATAGGAAGATTCTATTTTTCCTTGCGAGCAACTCTCACATTACTTGAAGTTCACTTTTAGATGCTCTACAACATCTTAGATAGTAACTTTAAAAGATACATTTTCTTCAAGTAATACAATAACTTTTACTGTCATCGCTTGAAGACGATTACGAGAAATTTCTCCAATTTCTCTCTTATAGGAGTAGGACCCACGGTCGACATAATTGTCAATATCATCTTAAGATTGTTGGATATTTTTCTTTAAAAAAAATATAGGTATATTGATCTTCGGTGTTGAGATCCAATAGTTGGGTCCGATTAGTCATCTCGACGATGAGTCGATGACTCTAACCAACGGAGTTCGGTACGACGATGTGGACCTTGTCCCATTTATACTCTCGACATTCTCTTTCGATTATTGAAGTACCTCTTCAGGTAAGAGACATACCCATCTTGGTATCGTCGCTACCGACCAAATCTCATCGGTCGTTGAGTTATCCCTTTGAATATTGACACAACCCCTTTGGATAAACTTATCCCTAAGGATAAGAGTATTAAGGTCGAGGTAAATACTAGGCCTTCTTTCCTTAAAACGATATTATCCCGCCCAAGTGCTTACAGTTTATTGGCAATTGTCTCCCAAGATATGTTGAGTTTTAATTCAAAATATTCCCATTGTTTTTAGTCCCACATTGCTAAGCTAAGAAGCTTAGAAGGCTTTATATATGGAAGTCTTCCATGCTAGCTTAGTAAAGTTAAGGAGGACCTACACGCATGCGCGGGCCAAGCCCAAATCAGGGGGTTCGAGCCGGAAATTCATAAATCGGGCGCGACGCACGCGATTATCGCGCGCAGGGGGGGGGGGGTGCAAATCTCCAGCTCGTGGGCCTCGCGCTTACGGGCGGCCCGGTTCGTTTTTGCCAGTCCGGTTTAGTTCACCCGGTTCGTTTTTGCCTCTGGTCCGGTTTGGTTCTGTCCGCGTGAGGAAAGTAAAGCAGCGCAGTTCTGTCTGCGTGAGGAAGCGAAGCATCGTGATTCTGTCCGCGAGAAAGCGACGTACCCGCGCGTGAGAAAGCAAAGCGACGTACGCTTTGGTGCGTACACTGCTTCGAAGTGTATAAATACACTTCCTCTGCTCCTTCTCAATTCACTCCAAAAAAGCAAAGCATTCCTCTGCTTTCTTCTTCTTCTTCTTCTTCTTTCCAAGTTCTGAGGCTTGGTTCTGCGATCTGAGGTTGAGTCCGAGTGCGGCGTTCATCTTGGAGTGCACCTGCGAACGGCGCGAGCGGTTGTTGGATCTTGGGAGGATTTTGCCAGAGAGCCTCTGCACCGTGGGCAGCAATCAATTCTCTAAAGACAGTCGGCACGCCCGACGCTTCGACTGGAGATACACAAATTCCTAACCTTACTCTATTACTATTTATTGCATGCTTGTCATTTATTGGTGCAATTATTACTGTATTAGTATAATCAATTTTACCACAATTTTAGAGAATTGATTGTAGCATCAATAAACACGATGAATGATAGGATAACTGGGTCTGATGAGGCTAGCGCCCGACCCGAACGATTTTTCGGGCAAAACTTCAGACGTTGGCAACAACGGATGAAATTTTGGCTTACTACGCTAGGGCTATTCTCCGTTATAGAAACTGACCCTCCTTCGCCTAATGAAGAGGAACCTGCCCGTAGTGCTACCTTAGAGAGGTTTAAGCAAAGGGATTATCTCTGCCATGGGAGAATCCTGTCTGCTCTCTCAGACGCACTATTTGATGTGTACTGCTCAACCTCTTCAGCTAAAGAGCTGTGGAAATCTTTGGATAAAAAATACAACTCCGAAGATTCTGGTTTAGAAAAGTACACTGTGGCAAAATTCCTAAACTTCAAAATGGTTGAAGGCAAATCTGTGATTGAGCAGACACATGAATTCCAAGTCCAAATTCATGGTCTTACTGAAGGAGATATGCCATTACCTGAAAAATTTCAGGTCTTGTCTATCATCGAAAAATTGCCTCCAAGTTGGGAAGATTTTGGCATGACTCTTAAATATCGGAGAGGTAAAATCTCTCTAGAAGATTTGATGATTGCCTTAAATATCGAAGAAGAACATCGGAAGCAACATAAAAATGATGATACAAGAATGCCTATGGATTTTATTCCAAAGGCAAATGTAGTAGTCTCATCTGACAAAAAGAAATTCAAAAATCAGAAAATGAAGAACAAGATGAAACCCAACTCAAAGGTTCAAAAGAAAATTGGAACCAAACCTAAGCCTTGCTGGGCATGCGGACAGGTTGGACATTATGCCAAATTCTGCCCTAAGCGAAAGGACAAGGAGAAAAACCAAAGCAATACGTCCAACATCAAGGCATAAGCAAATGGCGTGACTGCTAGTGACGACACCAGCAATAGGTTTGTTACCTTCAAACCCGAACTAAACTTGATCTATCAACCCAATGAATGGTTAATTGATACAGGTGCTAATGTGTACTGTTGTGCTGATCACTCTGCCTTACTTACTTATCAGGTAATTGAAGGCACTTCCGTGACCATGGGAAACCATTCTGCAGCCAGCGTGTTCGGGATAGGACAAGTTGACCTGAGGTTCACCTCTGGAAAAGTCCTGTCACTGTATGAGGTGCATCATGTTCCAGCGGTCCGTCGGAATTTGATTAGCGGATCAAAGTTAGTCCGTGCTGGTTATGAGTTGAACTTTAAATGTAATAAAGTTGTAATATTACATTTAGGAACCTTTATTGGAAAAGGTTACCTTAATGAAGGTTTATTTAAACTCAATGTAGAAAATGCTACCTTAAATAAATCTACTGATATTGCTTATAACATTGAGTCTTATGATATATGACATGACAGATTAGGGCATGTCAATTTTAATACCGTGAAAAGGATGATGAACCTTGACATGATTCCTAAGTATGCTATAAATGATAAGAAAAAATGTGAAGTTTGTGTGCAATATAAACAAACCCGAAAACCCTTCAAATCAGTTGATAGAAATTCTGATATTTTAGAATTGATCCATACTGATTGTTGTGAGTTTAACGGTGTAATAACGAGAGATCATAAAAGGTATTTCATCACCTTCATTGATGATCACTCTCGTTATTGTTATGTTTATTTGCTGAAAACTAAGGATGAAGCTTTAGATAAATTTATGGTTTTTAAATCTGAATCTAAGAATCAAACAAACAAATCTATTAAGAGATTAAGGTCTGATAGGCATGGAGAGTTTACCTCGAACCTGTTTCAAAAATTTTGTCAAGATACAGGTATAATTCACGAGGTAACTGCTCTCATATAGTCCTCAATCCAACGGTATAGCAGAACGAAAAAATTGAACCCTTGAAGATATGATTAATTCCACGTTAGGCAGTTCCGGGTTACCCAACTTCATGTGGGGGGAGGCTTTATACACTGCATGTCATGTGTTAAATAGAGTCCCCATGAAGTCAAGGGATAAAACCCCATACGAGCTTTGGAAAGGCCGGAAGACAAGTTTGAAATACCTTAAAGTGTGGGGGTGCCTTGCAAAGGTACTAGTACCTGAACACAGAAGGAAAAAAGCTTGGTCCAAAGACCGTAGATGGTATCTTCTTGGGTTATGCTCAAAATAGTATTGCATATAGGTTTCTGATTATTAAATCTGAAATTTCTGGAATAGATGCAAATGCTATTGTAGAACTTTGTGATGCTACATTTTTTGAGAATATATTTTCTATGAAGACGAGAACACCTCAATCTATATCTGGTAACCCAACTAGAGATATACCTTCTTCCGTAGAGACCCCATTATCCGTAGAAGGTACACCCTCCTCAAGTCACTCTAGACTAGATGAATCTAGAGAGTATACAGAATTGAGAAGGAGTAAGAGACAACGTGTGTCTATGGATTTAGGCCAGGACTTTATCACCTATTGATCCTGTCCGAATCGATGAATCAACAGACGCTGGGCACGTGGCACTCTCCTAGTTGCTGACGTAGATCTCCGATCGGTCGTACGGCGCTCCGGCGAACCTGCAAAGAAGTCAGACCGGGAAGGGGTTCCCGGCGACGACCCTCCGACGCTCAAGTCAGGCAAGTGGGCAACAAAGAGGTGACTTCGAATATCTAAGAACGCGTACCTCCGGCGAAGTATGAAGGCTCTTATATAGAGCTGTGGGGAGGCTCGGGCACACCTATCGAGGCGTACACATGTCCTAGTACCATACCTTAGCATGGGCTTGTCAGAGGAACATGCCTGACACCATACTATACAGTCTGATCACCTCTTTGATGGGACAGCAGGTCCTTCCGTCGTACGATTCTATGTATGGCCTGGTCGTCGAACATGTCTGCTGTCAGAAAATGATGTTCCCTAATGTCCCCTTGCCTTTGTCTCCTTTTTCCTAATGCCAAGCATTCATCCGCTCGGCAGGCATAGGTCCGACCGGGCGTAAGTATCGGTCTGACCGGGTGCTCAGCTGAGAGTGTTCCACAGCAACGATGCTTTATGCTTCGGCCGAGCGGGCTATCCGCTCGGCCCGGTGACCCTTTTCACTATGAGCGTCGGAAACCCGCCCATGGTCGGGTTGCCTTCTGTCCGGCCCGGGAAGCTCCTGGACGAATGTCAGGTCGGCCCGGCATCCTTCCGTTCAGCCCGGCATGCTTCCGTTCGGCCCGACATCCTTCCGTTCGGCCCGGCATGCTATCGTTCGGCCCAGCATGCTTCCGTTCGGCCCGGCATGCTTCCGTTCGGCGCGAACTTGGGGTTGACCTCCACGTGTCTTTGACCCTCCGCCCATGAGGGTCCCCCGTCCTTACCACCGGATCACATGCCTCCCCTTCAAGTCTAGTCGAAGGAGGCGCATAGTCCGACTGACTGGACGCCCGTAGTGCCGAGCGGCGCATCCAAGAAACCATCCTCTGCTTCTCCTCGTTAATCGCTTCTCATCCCACCTCTCTTGCGTTTTGCAAGGGATTTCTCAAGAAGTATTTTGTATAGCTAGTCCGCTCGGCTGAATATATCTCGTTTCGCAAATGGGATTTTCGCCAGATGTTTACGGGGTACTCTTGGTAACCCGCCCGCTTGCACACTTGGTCCGCCGGACTCGCTTAGTTAAATACATGCATGGCTTTAACTGGAATTATCGCTAAACAGCATTACTTTCGGCCGGAGGGTTTATACTCGCCGGCACGACTCTCGATATTTAACATCGGGGCTCGACGGTCTTCCGGCCGGAGGGTTTATAGTCGCCGGTGCGACTCTCGATTTTTAACGTCGGAGCTCGACGGTCTTCCGGCCGGAGGGTTTATAGTCGCCGGCGCGACTCAATTTTTAACGTCGGAGCTCGACGGTCTTCTGCTCGGAGGGTTTATAGTCGCCGGCGCGACTCTCGATTTTTAACGTCGGAGCTCGACTGTCTTCCGGCCGGAGGGTTTATAGTCGCCGGCGCGACTCGATTTTTAACGTCGGAGCTCGACGGTCTTCCGCTCAGAGGGTTTATAGTCGCCGGCTCGATTCTCGATATTTAACGTCGGAGCTCGACGGTCTTCCGGCCGGAGGGTTTATAGTCGCCGGCTCGACTCTCGATTTTTAACGTCGGAGCTCGACGGTCTTCCGCACGGAGGGTTTATAGTCGCCGGCTTGACTCTAGATTTTTAACGTCGGAGCTCGACGGTCTTCCGCTCGGAGGGTTTATAGTCGCCGGTGCGACTCTCGATTTTTAACGTCGGAGCTCGACGGTCTTCCGGTCGGAGGGTTTATAGTCGCCGTTCGACTTTTAACGTCGGGCTCGGCGGTCTTCCGTTCGGAGGGTTTATAGTCGTCGGCTCGACTCTCGATATTTAACGTCGGGCTCGGCGGTCTTCCGCGGAGGGTTTATAGTCGCGGCTCGACTCTCGATTTTTAATGTCGGAGCTCGACGGTCTTCCTCTCGGAGGGTTTATAGTCGCCGTTCGACTCGATTTTAACGTCGGATCTCGGCGGTCTTCCGCAGGGATAGGCGCGATTCGTCTCGATATTTAACGTCGAGCTCGGCGGTCTTCCGCAAAGTTTTTAGCAGCGGTTCGTCTCTCGATATTTAACGTCGACTCGGCGGTCTTCGGCGGAGGTTTATAATCGCCGGCGCAACTCTCGATTTTATCGTCGGGCTCGATGGTCTTCCGGTCGGAGGGTTTATAGTCGCCGCGACTCGATTTTAACGTCGGAGCTCGGCGGTCTTCCTCGGAGGTTTATAGTCGTCGGTCCGACTTTCTCGATTTTAACGTCGGAGCTCGGCGGTCTTCCTTCGGAGGATTTATAGTCGCCAGACTCTCAATTTTAACGTCGGAGCTCGGCGGTCTTCCGCTCGGAGGGTTTATAGTCGCCGCGACTCTCGATTTTAACGTCGGGCTCGGCGGTCTTCCGCTCGGAGGTTTATAGTCGCCAGCGCGACTCTCGATTTTTAACGTCGGGCTTCGGCGGTCTTCCGCTTGGAGGGTTTATAGTCGCCGACGACTCTCGATTTTAACGTCGAGCTCGGCGGTCTTCCGCTCGGAGGGTTTATAGTCGCGGCTCGACTCTCGATATTTAACGTCGGGCTCGGCGGCCTTCCGCTCGGATGACCGTCGAGCTCCGGCGTTAAAAATCGAGCGGCGTCGGCTAAGACTCGTCGGCTCGGCGATAAATCGAGGCAGCGGCGTCTACCCTCCGGCGGTCGAACTCCGGCGTTAAATCGAGTCGGCAGCCGACTCATCCGGCGGACTCCGGCGAATATCGAGGCAACCGGCGTCTATCCCTCCGGCGACCGTCGAGCTCGATGTTAAAATCGAGCAACCGGCGTCTATCATCCGGCGGACCGTCGACTCGGCGTCATCGAGCGAGCGGCGTCTATGTCATCCGGTGGAAGCCCGTCGGCTCGACGTTAAAAATCGAGACGGCGACTATAAACCCTCCGGCGGAAGGCCGTCGAGAAAATCGAGTCGTGGCGACTATAAACCCTCCGAGCGAAGACCGTCGAGCTCCGGCGTTAAATATCGAGTCGGCCGGCGACTATAAACCCTCCGGCGGACCGTCGAGCTCCGACTAAAGAGTCGTGTCGGCGACTATAAACCTCCGGCGGAAGACCGTCGACTCGGCGTTAAATATCGAGTCGGCCGGCGACTCCGGCGGAAGACCGTCGGTTCGGCGTTAAAATCGAGTCGTGCGGCGACTCCCTCGGCGGAAGACCGTCGACTCCGGCGTTAAAATCGAGTCGTGCGACGACTATAAACCCTCCGGCGAAGACCGTCGAGCTCCGACGTTAAAATCGAGACAAGCCGGCGTCTATAAATCATCCGGTAGAATCCGTCGAGCTCCGGCGTTAAAAATCGAGAGCCGGCGTCTATAAATCATCCGAGCGGAAGACCGTCGACCTCCGACGTTAAAAATCGAGAGACGAGCCGGCGTCTATAAATCAGCCGAGCGGAAGACTGTCGAGTTCTGACGTTAAAAATCGTGAGACGAGCCGGCGTCTATAAATCATCCGAGCGGAATACCGTCGAGCTCCGACGTTAAAAATCGAGAGACGAGCCGGCGTCTATAAATCATCCAAGCGGAAGACCGTCGAGCTCCGACGTTAAAAATCCTGTTTGCAAGGTAATTTGGTCGATCGGTTAACTAATCAAAGGCACTTCGTGCATGTCTGCGGAAATCCGATTTGCAAAACAAGATATAGCCAGTCGAGCGGACTAGCTATTCAAAAGACTTCGTAAAAATCAGGGAATACGAACGGTAGTTGGTAATCCGAGCGGCTAGCACATGTATTGATTAACCAAAGAAAAAGCAAGGATAGCATTGAAGAAATTAAGGCCGAACGGCCTAATTACAAAAAGGATAGTCTTTGACTGAGTGGCCGAATTACATGTAAAACTTTACTCTAGGTAATCATAGAGGTCCTTCGGGATGTTGTCGAGAAGAGCCACTTGATTTGCGGCCGGGATGACGGCGGACTCGGGAAGTTGCCCCTTGGACCTCAAGTATGTGGTGGTGGCGGCCATGGCAAGGTCAAACGCAGTATACATCCGCTCGCAAACTTTCTCTGAAAACTCGGGCGAGCGGATATAATTCTGTCTCAGGGCAGCGACCCGGCTCGGCTCGGCCCCCTGATATTCTTTGAAGGCCGCTTGGGAGGCGACTAGGGACTCCTGCAGAGTTTGCAGTTCATCCTTATGCTTCTTTGCATCGGCCCAGCGGATCGCCTTCTCTCCATCAAGCTGCTCCGTCAGCTCTTTTACTTTCTGCTCTAGGCCCCGAGCCTCCACGTTCTTTTTCTCCAAATCGGAGATAGCAGTGTTTTTCCGAGTGGTGGCCAGGCTTATCTTTTGGTTGAGCGTCTTGACTTGCCGCTCGAGCTTGCCCAGGGTATGGGCCTGATCGGCTGTCTTCTTCTGCTCGGCCGCCAACAAAGCTTGAGCCTTCCTCAGCTCCTTCTGCAACTCGGCATACGAGGGGCCTTGAGAGCCGGACGGACCGCTTGCAGCCTTCAGTTGTCTCAATTCCTCGTCCACCATCGCCAGGCGGTTGGAGACAGCTATCTCCTCCACCCATCTCTGACGAAAAAGAAAAAAAGAAGTTGTTAGTGGCCGATCGGAAGGAATGGATACAAAACTTTTGGAAGAAAACGAACTTACCCCCGTGGCCTCTTGCATATGACTGTTAGCCAAATTGCGGAGGGGGATCATCGCGACGCGCGCCCGAGCGTCGGGCCACATCTCGGCTAGGGGCCCCTTCAGGGTGATTGTGTGCTCGGGAGCAGTTGGGCGATCGACCTCGGGTAGCAATTCTTCAGTCGGAAGGTGAAGTGTGACCCGGACAGTGCGGCTATGACCGGGGGTCGTCCGAGCGGATGATGGGACAGGATCGGAAGCTGGCGCCGAAAACTGGGACAAGATGGTTATGCGATGGACTGGACGGGGAACAGGTGGAAGGGAGTTGATTGGAGCGGCTTCAATTGGGTCCACAGACGCATCCAATTGGGATGGAGTCCGATCGGACGAAATAGTCTCCATTGCTGGAGCCTTGCCTCGCGAATCCGCTGTGGCCCGTTCGGGCGGTTGGACCGCGGACGTGGCCGATCGAAGGGGAGTCTCCACTCAGCGCCTTTTTTGTCGGAGAGGCTGCTCTCCTGCCTGAGCGGAGCCTTCCTCCCGGGCGGAAGGCTCTTGGCTAATAGTTGCTCCCACCGCCGGCTCCGGGAGAGAAGTCTGAGCAGCCGACTCTTCATGAGTCCCGCTTTCCCCTTCATGCGAGCCGACCAGCTGGATGCCGAGCGTCTCCATTTCTTTGGCTGCCGCGACTTCGAGTGCCGCTGCCTTCTTTTTCAGAATTCCAGCCATCACCGACTCCATGACAATGTTTGCTGCAAAGGAAAAAGGAGGAAATCAGTTAGCAATCAAAGCGAATGCACAAGTAAAATTCTTACCGAAGCCGCTCGGGAGGAGTGTTCTGATCGAACTCAGCCCGAATAAGTACATAACCCCTTCTGGAAGTAATTTGATGATGTCGACCCGCAGACCGGCAAGCATATTTGCAGCGTGTAGATAATCCGGCCGGGTCTTGAATCTTTGGAGCTATGGGGAGGTTGGTGGTCCGATCTGCCACTTCGTCAGGAAGGGGGCCCGCTCGGGCATGCGAAGGTAGAAATAAAATTCCTTCCAATGCTTATTGGAAGAAGGAAGTTTATTGAAGAAAACTAGGCTGGGCTGAGCCTGGAACATATATGTGCCCAGCTCGGACTGTTTAGGGTAATAAAAATAATAAAAAACCTCCGGTCAGAGGGAGATATTGTGGATTTTGAACAGGACAACGACGCCGCATAAAAGGCGGAAGGTATTGGGGACTAGGCTTCCGAGCGGAATGTCGAAAAAGTTGCAGACGTCAACGATGAAAGGATGAATGGGAAATCGCAGACCGGCTGTAAACTGGTCACGGAAAACACAAAAGGCTCCGCGCGGCGGTTTATGAGGCCGAGCGGAGGGACCGGGTAAAATGACTTCGAAATCAGAAGGGATTTCAAATTTTCTATCAAAAGATCGGCGTCGCGCCGATCGAAGCGCGACTCCATGGTAGTATACCATGGGCCGAGGGTTTGGTCTTCGGATCGAGAAGATTGGGCCATTGTCCGAGCTGACGAAATCAAAAAAGACGATAAAAGGAAGAAGACGGCAACGAAACAGTACCCCCAAGGACGAAAACTTGGGAAAGAAGCGCAAAGAAAATGTTAGAACCAAAGAGAGAAGGAAGAAGAACCTTACGACAAAGAGGAAGATCGAGGAGAGAGCAACGGAGATCGCCGGAAACAGAAGCGCGAGATCGCCGGGAGTCTGGAGCGCAAGAAGAAGCAGTGAACTCGCACAGACGCAAATGCGACGAAGAGAGGAGAAAGCGAAGATTTTATAGGGCGGAGCCCGAGCGGCCTCCACCGTTGGATCCAGGTTGCGAGAATCGGAGCGTGCATCGGGCCCTTGATTTCGAACCGCCTCGGTCTCGTCGCCTGTGACGTCGCCACCGTATGCTGACGGCAGCAATGCCACGTGGCATTCCGCCACAGGGGAGCATTTAATAAGCGCCTTATCAAGGCGCAAGGCACGTGCTTGGCCTTAATGACGGAGATTGGTGCAACTTCCGAGGAGATCAGAGGGAGGGTGACGTTGACTGGCGTTTTAGCTTCCCCCTTTGATTCCGAGCGGATGGTAGCTGAAGGACGCCATTCGGCTAAATTGATGGTCCAGTCATTCAGACTAATCGCCTCCTTCGACTAGACTTGAAGGGGAGGCAAGTGATCCGGCGGTAAGAACAGGGGACCCCCTTTCCGAGAAGTCAACGCCACGTGGATGTCAAAAGGTTAAAAGGATCATCGGAGAAGGGTGGGCCGACCGACCTACCAGAAAGGGTTGAATCGACCGGACGACCAGAAAAGGGTTGGACCAACCTGCCGATCGGAGTCTAACTGAAAGCAAAGGCACCCCAGCGGGAGTCGGGGTTCCGACGCTTATGTTGAACAAGGTCGTATGGCCGAGCGGGTGGCTCGCTCGGCCGAAGGCATAAAATAACAATACTGCTAATAGTCCACGGAGCACACTACTGGGATTTTCCCGAGCGGACCGACCGACCGGACGAGATGGAACTGCCGACCGACCGAACGCTCGGCATGAGGTAAGAAGAGAAAAGGACAAGGGAACATCTTCTGACAGCGGGTATGTTCGACGAGTAGGTCATACGCAGAATCTTATGACAGAGGGTTCCGTTGTCCCATCAGAGACGTGCTCGGACTGTAGCAGTATGGTGTCAGGTAAGTTTGTCTGACAAGCCCATGCTGAGGTATGAGCTGGGGACACATACGCGCTTCGGTATGTGTGCGCGAGTCTCTTCGCAGCTCTATATAAAGAACCTCACCCTTCATTGGAGGTACGCGTTCTTAGATATTCGAAGCCACCTCTTTGTTGCCCACTTGCCTGACTTGAGCGTCGGAGGGTCGTCGCTGGGAACCCCTTCCCGGCCCGACTTCTTTGCAGGTTCGCCGGAGCGTCGTACGACCGATCGGAGATCTACGTCAGCAACTAGGAGAGCGCCACATGCCCAGCGTCCGTTGATTCATCGATTCGGACAGGATCACCTATAATATAGAAGGTGACCCTGTGACATATCGAGATGCTATGGCTTCTCCTGAAGCTAAGCACTGTAAAGAGGACATTAAAAGTGAAATGGACTCTATTATCTCTAATGTCACTTGGGAGTTGGTAGATTTACCTCCTGGGTGTTACACTATAGGTTGTAAATGGGTGTTTAAAAGAAAACTAAAACCTGATGGGTCAGTAGATAAATTCAAAGCCCGCCTAGTTGCTAAGGGATTTAAACAGAAAGAAGGGATTGACTATTTTGATACTTATTCTCCTGTTACTAGAATTACTACTATACAATCCGAGTGTTGATAGCATTGGCATCCATATATCATCTTGAGGTTCATCAAATGGATGTCAAAACGACATTCCTTAATGGAGATCTTGAAGAAGAGATATATATGGATCAGCCTGAGGGACATGTAGTTTCTGGAAATGAGAATAAAGTCTGTAGGTTAGTTAAATCTCTTTATGGTTTGAAGCAAGCCCCAAAGCAGTGACACGAAAAATTTGATAGAGCTATGCTATCGTTTGGCTTTGAAATGAATGACTCTGATAAATGTGTGTATACTAAAATGAAAGGTGATAATTGTATTATCTTATGTTTATATGTAGATGATATTCTACTGTTTGGATCTAACCTTTCTATTATTAATGAGACTAAGGCCCTCTTAAATGGTAAGTTTGATATGAAGGATATGGGTTGTGCTGACATGATTTTAGGGATGAAGTTGACTCGATCAACTGATGGAATATCAATTTCTCAGTCACTCTACATTGAGAGAGTATTAGAGAAATATGACTATAGCCAAGTTAAATCTGTAGTCACACCGTATGATCCTTCAAAAACTCTCCACAAGAATAAGAGTGGTGTGGCAGTATCTCAATTAAGATACTCACAAATAATAGGTAGTCTAATGTATTTAGCAAATTGTTCTAGACCTGATATTTCTTTTGCTATATCAAAATTGAGCAGGTTTACCAGCTATCCGGACAGAACGCATTGGGATGCATTAGACAGAGTACTCAAATATCTAAAAGGCACTATATCCTTGGGCTTATGGTATGGGAGATTCCCTGCAGTCCTGGAGGGATATAGTGATGCTAGTTGGATAGCAGACACTGCTGAGTGTAAAGGCGTTACTGGTTATGTCTTTACACTTGGAGGCGGTGCAGTTGCTTGGAGGTCTGTTAAACAGACGATTATAACCCGTTCTACATCTGAGGCAGAATTGTGTGCTTTGGATACCATAGTAACTGAAGCTGATTGGCTGAAGGGTCTTCTTTCTGAAATTCCCTTGATGATGAAGCCAATACCTTCTATTTCAGTACACTGTGATAATCAAAGAACAATAGCTTAGATTAGAAGCTCCAAGTATAACCAGAAACAGAAGAGACATGTACAAATACGATTAAAGTCTATTCGTGAGTTAGTGTCTCTTGGAGTGGTGTCATTAGACTTTGTAAGTTCAAAGGACAATATTGCTGATCCACTCACTAAAGGGCTTGATTCTGAGAAAATCAAGAGATCTAGTAAGGGAATGGGACTGAGGCCTGTCCTGGATTCATTTATAGCAGCAACCCAACCTATCTGATTGGATATCCCAAGAAGTAGGTTCAATGTGGTATAAACAAGCTATAAGGATGAATCGTAAGCATCAAATTGATTGAGATGTAATTTCATAGTCTCTTCCCTGGATAGATGCTTGACTACTAGTAAGGATGAGCTTAGGAGCTCTTAATGAGTTCAAGGTCTTAATGACAGGATGCTTGCAGTACATCCTTGGAGAACTCACCTATGTAAGTGTAACTGTGGGGCCGTAGTGTGGGGGATCTAGGCAACTCTCCTTAGCACTTATAAAACAAGATTTGGTGGCATGACCGTAATGCACCAACCCATAAGGATTCAACCGTCGCCAGTGATGAGTTGTTACCAATTGATCTTCACATATAAAAGGTTTAAGATCAAGACTCAGTTCTCTTCAAACCTATGTGAATAAGATTGGTATACTTAGGTTAAAATTCAAACCGGAAGGTATTTTCACTAAAAGCTCATTGCAACCAAGCCTCAGAACATATCTTTATTTTTTGATCAAAATAATTTGAATTAGTGGGAGATTGTTGAGTTTTAATTCAAAATATTCTCATTGTTTTTAGTCCCACATTGCTAAGCTAAGAAGCTTAGAAGGCTTTATATATGGAAGTCTTCCATGCTAGCTTAGTCAAGTTAAGGAGGACCTACACGCATACGCGGGCCAAGCCCAAATCAGGTGGTTTCAGGGGGTTCGAGCCGGAAATTCATAAACCGAGCGCGACGCACGCGATTATCGCGCACAGGGGGGGGGCAAATCCCCAGCTCGTGGGCCTCGCGCTTATGGGCGGCCCGGTTCATTTTTGCCAGTCCGGTTTAGTTCACCCGGTTCATTTTTGCCAGTCCGATTTGGTTCTGTCCGCGTGAGGAAAGTAAAGCAGCGCGGTTCTGTCCGCGTGAGGAAGCGAAGCATTGCGATTCTGTCCGCGAGAAAGCGACGCACCCGCGCGTGAGAAAGCAAAGCGACGTACGCTTTGGTGCGTACACTGCTTCGAAGTGTATAAATACACTTCCTCTGCTCCTTCTCAATTCACTCCAAAAAAGCAAAGCATTCCTCTGCTTTCTTCTTCTTCTTCTTTCCAAGTTCTGAGGCTTGGTTCTGCGATCTGAGGTTGAGTCCGAGTGCGGCGTTCGTCTTGGAGTGCACCTACGAACGGCGCGAGCGATTGTCGGATCTTGGGAGGATTTTACCAGAGAACCTCTGCACCGTGGGAGGCAATCAATTCTCTAAAGACAGTCGGCACGCCCGACGCTTTGACCGGAGATACACAAATTCCTAACCTTATTCTATTACTATTTATTGCATGCTCATCATTTATTAGTGCAATTATTACTGTATTAATGTAATCAATTTTACCACAAGATACAACGACTTGCGTCTCGAAATAGGAGTACTCCAAATTTCGAGCCATGTCAAACTTTCGATGAAAAATACCGGAAATAGGCGAATATTAATAAGGGAATTTTTCAAAATTTTTGAGAATTTTTCGGAGTTCGTACGGATGAGTTAACGGGGATAAAAAAAATGGGGCCCGGGAAAGCCTATTTAGGTTACCCCATTTAAGTGAGGAGAAGTTTATATATTTAATTCTTTTTTTTTCCTTTTCCTTTTATTTTCCTCATCCGCCGAACCCGTGCCCGTTCCTTTTTCTTCTCCGCGCGCCCAACACCGAAGCCCTAACCGGCGACGCACGCGGCGGTTGCTTCCCCTACCTCGCGATTTAAGCTTCCGGACCAAGGGAAGTCGGCACTTCCTTTCTCCCTCTCCGCAGCCGAGTGACGCCGTTTGTGCCCTAGATCCACCGACGACTGCAACTCACAGAGCCGACGCTGCTCTCTTCTTCTTCTTCCCGAGATACCGCCGGCCATAGGAGCCCTAGCGTCGACCTTCTGCCCGCGACGCCGGTCTCTCATCTGTGCCCTAGCCTTCCTTCTGCCGCAGCCGCCACAGGGAGCAGTGACGCCGCCTTTCCTCTTCTTCCTGTCCAAGCGCCGGTGACGTGCGAGCACAACCGAGCAAAGCCTTCACATTTCTCTAGCGCCATCCTCCTTCCCTCTGTGCTGCCGAGCCGACTCTCACAGCCTACTTTCGTGCCCTAGTTGGGTGTACTGCCGCCGCTGCTCCTCTGCACAGTGCCGCCGTCGTTCGCCCTATTGCCGGCCAGCCGAACCCTAGATCGTTGCTTGCTCACATGGGCCCTAGTTCCCTACTGCTGAAGCTTCTAACCCGTGCCCTAGCAGTGAAGTCACTTGTTCTAATTCCAGTAGCAACCATCTCTTGTAGTTGGATCATGTGCTAATTGTTTTTGGTTTCCGGCAGCAAGGTTTTCAGCTGTGTCAATTGGAAATTCTTCGACCTTGGATTTAAAAGTGATACATCCAGATTTAGGTGAGTTTAGAGGTGATTCCATTCTACATTGAATTTCATTAATAGTAATGGATAGTACCAGTTGATTAATTGATATTAGATTGATAAATGTATTTGTTGTATTCCATTTGGATAAGTTAATTGATGATCCAATTGAGGTTTATAAATTGGGTTTGTATTTAAGTTAGATTTCAGGGATTCGATTTAGCTAATTAATTTGTATATAATTAGCTAAACCTGTATGTCGTATTGATACAGGACTTTGACGCGAGACGAGTATCTCGGAGTCGGAATTTGGACCTTTCTTTTGTCGGAGGCGGGTACTTTTGACTTATTGTCTTTGATATGCATAGTAATGAAATTAACAAGTTGCATTAATTATGTTCCTCATTTGTGTCGGTTAATCACTACCCGATTACCTGTTACCTGCTTGATTGATTGCTTGTTTTACATTTCGTGTTGTTATGTACCTGATTACACATGCTCATAGGGGTAGTGATATAACCATGTTTCACCATGTTCAGGACCTAGGTTTGATACCTTATTTGATCAGTGTACTTTGATATGATTTGTTTACTATGATGCACATCATTATATGTCCATAGATTGGTTTAGTATATTACCATGCTTAGTGACATGTGTAAGACCGTTAGATTCGATAGAGGGGGGGTGAATATCGATTCGAAAAAAACAAGAGTTTAAACGCAGCGGAAAAGTAAGAAAGTAAAGAGATGAACACGGTTGATTTTTACTTCGTTCGGAGCCTGTGACGACTCCTACTCGAAGGCCCGTACTCCTTGAGTACTTTCGTTGGGCAATTCACTAGCAATTCGGATAATTACAATTTGCGTACAAATATTGCTAATGAAAGAAAAACAAAGCTATACCGACAAATAATGAATTAAAAGAAAATCGGAGTGAGTCGTCGGAGCTTTGTGAACGTCGTTGGAGCGCAGAGTAGCAGAGTGATTGAACTCAGAGTTCTCAGAACACAGATATATTGAAGCTCCTGCCTGGGGCTTCTTTTATATGCTGCTCCGGGCGCCTGGATCCCTTCCGGGCGCCTGGAATGTGACGTAACACTCCCAACCAGCATGCTCCAAGTGTCAACGTCGTCCTGGGGATAAAACTTGCCTCCGGGCGCCCAGAACCATCCCGGGCGCCCGGACCCTCACTGTTTCCTACCTGCAAAATAGTGTTAGTCCGAGGCAAATAAAAACCCTGCAGCACAGATTGTAAGCACATTTTTATAGATACGCTAAGTAATAAAAATTAACAACAAGAGTATGACTTAGATTCCGTCTTTCCGAGACCGGAATCTAGTCACGATCTCGACTTAGATATCCGAAATGGATCTAAGCCGGATCGACGCCTAATGTTCCCTTCCCGGGAACGCGTCCTCGCAGTCACTCCCCTCCAGTGACTTACCTCACTTACCTGCCAGACATCTGGTCAGCCCGTCGACCCGTCTGGACTTCTTGCCAAGCGTCCGGTCAGCCCGTCGACCCGCCTGGGCTTCTTGCCAGCTATCCGGTCAGCCCGTCGACCTAGCTGGACTTCTCGCCAAGCGTCCGGTCAGCCCGTCGACCCGCTTGGACTTCTCGCCAGCTATCCTGTCAGCCCGTCGACCTAGCTGGACTTCGTGCCAGACATCTGGTCGGCCCGTCGACCTGTCTGGACTTCTCCTGCACACTTTATCAAAGTGTCAGACAACAACAGACTAACTTAACCTGATTTGTCATTCATCAAAACCTGGGTTAAATCGTTAGTGCTAACCGCACCAACAACATGCACCATTCGCATGATTGCATGATGTGTGATAGATTGCTCCATTATTGTCGAGCACATTGCCAGTTTCATTACTGTTCGGTGCTCCGTTGTGACGCTCATGGGTAGCGTGGCGCAGCATGGTAGCACGTCAGTTTGCTCTTCCGGTGCTCCGTTGGTCCGCTCATGGGTAGTGTGACGCAGCGTGTAGCACGTTAGGGACCCCTCCCCGTCATCGTGTACCGGGAGATGAGAGCATTGCGCTCCCCCATTTATGATTTGGGGTAGGAGTATGTATGTACTCCAACAGCATCTCGTCCTCTCGGTCACTCATCAGGAGTAGTGATGCAGAGTGCACGGTTGTCACAGCCCTACCCACTTGGTCCCACTTTTGTTGTGATTTGGCTGACTGGCGTCAGGGGTGACCATGACATTGGCATCATATGCATGATGCATTTATTACTTGTGTTTGTGTTTGCTGCATTTATATGATGCACATTGTTTGGATATCTATGTTTGACATGCATACAGGATTTCTATACCTCTCAGATTGCTTGTCTTTATGCCAGGTCCTGGTTAGTACAGTATTCTCCGGTTTACTTCAGTTTGTATTCATCTTTATTACATCAGGAGACTGTACGCATGATTAGTGCTAGGTGTTATTTCCTTACTTTGCATATCAATTGTACCTGCTGAGTGTTGGACTCACCCCGCCTCCATTGTTGTTATATTTTCAGGTTGAGGCTGTCCGGAGCAGTTCCAGTCGCTAGTCCCCATCTGCACGTAGTGCTAGTCCTTTGCTGGTCTTGAGTTGTTATTTTATCTTAGTTTCTCTATCAGACTTTGTTTTTAATCTTGTATTATTTTACTTATGGATATTGTATGGATTCTTATCGTTTGATGAATTTTTGGTATGATTTGGATTTATTCTACTACATGCCTGCCTGGACGGCAGAAGAGGTGAGTTCATCGGATTTGAGCTTTATGAGTGTAGTTGAGTAGGGTTGATTTTGAGTCATGGTATTACTGCTTTGGTTTGCTTATATTTATATAAACTGCGTGGTGATGGTTTATTTACATGTTATTATTCCAGCCTCATGTGGCTGAGGTATATGAGGATGTAGAAAAGTTTCAGATTGTCCGCCGTACAGGGAAGATGCTGTCGAATTTTTCTCGGATAGGGACTCCTCCGGGGCGTGACATTCGAAGCCTTAAAACTCTTAAGAAAAGAGAGAGAGAAGAGAACCTAAGAGGAGAATTTACAACTTGAGAATTGAGTGTCTTGAGTGGAAGAAATGAGGTTTATTTTATAGGGATGAAGGGTTATTCTCAAGAGATGAAAGGTTTCTTCTAGAGAAAAGATATGAGATGTATCTTTTTCCTTAAACCTTTTTACTTAAATCTTTTTTTATTATGATTAACTAATTTAATTGATTAATATAGTCAACTATTTACTTAATCTATCTCATTGTAAATATTAATTAATCAATTAATCTATTTACTATAAATATTAATTAATCAATTAATTAATATGATAATGATTAATTTTGTAATTAATAAATAAATTAATCAATAAAATTAATTATAATATCATACCGTGATTCAACATACTCAATTAACATTCATCTATAAATTCAATTAGTATATGAATTAAATTTTTGTCCAATCATATTGTTCCAATCTTTCATTAGATATCAAATTTTTATTACTCGAGAAATTAATTTAAATAATTTACTTACAAAATAACTGTCTTATTTCTATTAGTCGCCAAATCAATTTCTCAACAGTAGCTATGCCTTGAGAATCAAATTTAGCATTGTTCCTAACGTGTAGAAGAAGATCTATACAAAATGCTAGCACTTGCATCAGCATATGTTCCTTACATTTCTGGAACTTTGCGGGCACCGGCAGAAAAGAAAGCTGCAACCCTCTGTGTTCACATGTCACACCAGCATTGCAATTTTTTTTTAATCTCGCTAGAAGAAAATGTGTTGTAGTGGATCGTATTTGAAAATCGAATCCTGCGTACTTAGATAATGTCAAATATTTTGCCGTTGCGTAACTAAAGGAGAGCATTAAAAAGTAAATGAATGATTTTGTCCCCTCGAATGAGTTTAGTGGTTAGCACATAAGATATTATCATAATGAGGTCTGGAGTTCGAATCTCGGTAAAGTCAAGGTAAATACTTCCCTTATGTGTTAGTCACTATTCCAAATGCTAGTAGCCGTCCGTGATTTACTTCCTCCGTGTTGGTATTGGGACGAGTTGACGGAGGCGCTGGGGGCGAGCGTTTTCGCCTTTTTGCCACAATTGGAAGAACATACAACGTTAGCGCATGAGATATTGTGATATGTGTTGGTGCAGTGAGCATCAGATGATCGAACCTGAGTTTTAATTATGGCAAAAGGTTCAAAGTTAAGAGTTGTTTTACGAATCTGAAACGAGTGAAAGCCATGAATGCTATTCACCTTCCCTTCTAGCGCTTCTCGATCCAACAGTATGAGATTCGAATCTTGGCAAAGCCGAGGTAAATACCTCCCTTATATACTAGTCACTATTCCAAAGGCTAGTAGTCATCCGTGATTTATCTCTTCCGTGTTGACCCTGGGACGGGTTGACGAGGGCGCTGAGGACGAGTGTATTCGCCCTTAGAACATACAACGGAAAGATGTTAAATTATCATCTAAATATCCATTCCATCCCAGCTACACATATTTATAGGGATTTTGTTTTCAAATAGGATGCACAACTATGAGATATTCAATTTCTAGATTACTCATTATAAGTACTTCTTGATTTATCACGTATTTCTCGATTTATCATTACGCCGATGAAAAATTATCATAAGATCGAATCGACATCCAAATTCAGTGTTTATTTATTTATTTTGGAAAAACACATGGAAGAACACAGATGCTCATTAGTCTCGTAACAAAACTTCTGTCGGCATCCAAAACATTGAGGCCCCATCCTCAACCCTTCGGTTTGTTGATCGACCGACCAATCAATCGGTCGAAACAAGCCGCCTTGTCAATCGGTTCGACTCAACCAACTTATATTCAGTAACAAAGAACTCTCACTCACAACTTTCAAACTTCGAAACAAACATGAACTTGCTCTACAAAACCATCACACAATCGATCAAACAGCAGCAACTCAATCGCTCCGGAGTAGCAGCAGAAAGGAAACAAGGAAGAGAGGCGTCGAGCAAGAAAAAGAATGTGAGCGAGTGAGAGAGCCGCCGCTCTTTTCATTGCGAGGTTGACGGGTTGTTTGTGAGCCGCCTCCTTCGCCACCCTTCCCTCCACTTCCTACCCCCTTCCCCCCGCCGCCTTTCCCGCCACTCCCACCACTCCCGCCGCCACCGCCGCTACTCTTTTTCAAATTCCTCTCCTCGCCCATCTCCCTCCTCCATAAACTCAGTTCTCCACCGCCACCATTTCTACTGCTACTGCTGTTCACATTTAAATTTACCCCTGCAAACCGGTGAATGATCAGATCGATCTTTGACTCAGATCTGTACTCATTTCACGTCGACACAAATTGCCAAAAATCGACTTAAAAATACTAACCGTGGATTGGTTGCTCATTGAGGAGTTGATGAACCTTCTCCTTGGGATGGACTTGGAGAGAGTTCGCACGAGCTGCAGAGAAACAGAGATGGAGAAGAAGAGCAAGAAGAAAAGATGGTAGTTTAACGACCTTCATTGTACCAATGCAATCAATGCTCAGCCAAAGAGAGCTAATTGGGATTTATATAGATCGACTCTGGACTTGAGAAATGTTTGCTTTAAGAGCCAGACAGTGGTTCCTATAGTTGAACTCAGGCCAGAAGAAGAAAGGTTCGATCGTGGTTGGTCCTAAAGTTATGGGAATCCATAAAATATGAACTTTAGAAAGACGTCCCACAAGATATGAACAATAGATTTGTGAAAGAGAAGAACTCGACATATATAACGAGAATATAGTTTTTTAATCAAGAGAATAAAGAAACTGCAGACATGATCCTGCTGTCGATATTCTGGGAATATTTTGGGAGAGTTGCTTTAGCTGCAGTGTACCTGTTTGAGTGGTGGCAAAAGATGAATACGCTCCTCCTCACGAGATTTTACTGGAGGGTGATGGAAAATGAATCACAAAAAGATGTTCTCGAGATGTTTTCAGTGTGACGAAAGCTTTAGTGTGATGAACAGCTAGCATCTTTTGACAGTTGGATCAGACTTTCTTTAATTTAATTGAGTTTTCAGATAGCTGGCTTACACTTAAAAAAAAGTTGCTGTCTAGGTGATGCTTGGAGAAACCTAGACAACATAAATTTATCTTATCTTATCACTTGAGATTATCACAAGTAAGATTATGAAGTGTGATGAACAACTTGACCATCATCTAAATTTTTCAAAAGGATCCATGTCCAAGTACCTTACAAATGTATACAAGCACCAGTTTATATCTGAGTGAAGGAGAAAATTCTGAAATGGGTTTGGCAACATATTTGAAGGGAAAGACTCCTCTTGAGTTAGTTACCCTCGAAACTCTCCGGCGATAATTAAGTTAAAGAATGCACACCATTTTGCAGGTAAGCAGAGCCACCTGAACTTGGGAGAAGAGCTGCACAAATTTGTGGCTCCAAATGTTGTCACCAGCTGGCTTGCTGCATTCAATCAATATTCTCGCCCAAACTTCTTAATCAGTGGTCTGAAGGTCTCATTGGTTCTGCAGCTCTTAGTGAACCACCAAGCTCTACCGGCACGAGAGGAATGAAAGAGTGGAGAACATCAGTAATCAATGGCCTGTAGCTAGGTTCCTGCTGCACGCAAAGTACAGCTACAGCAGCTACCTGCCCCATGTTATGAACTTTAGATTAGAGGAAAGAAGCATATTTCTAAAGATTTGTGGATCAAGATGGATAATGTACTTGATACAAGTGTTTCAGATCCATAGTATTCTGAATAACTGGATCTACTATGTTTGGAAGTTTCGATCTGTCAGTAAGTTGAGGCATGGCCTGAAGACAGACAACTAAAAACATTTAATACCAGCTTGGAATTGGGGAATGAAGTATTGGTGTTCGGTGTTTATGCCATATTGAGCAATGTAACAAGGAAAACAAACCCATTTTACGATTGATTGACATTGAGGCGGTGCCGTCTTTTCAACTGGTTTTCTTCCCATCAGAAGTTCCAGGAGCACAACTCCAAATGCATAGACATCACTCTTCTCAGTAAGTATACCTGAAAGAGTTAAGTATTATTCTTGTGTTATATACCTACATAGTGTCTTTTCCCAGCATTTGTTGCCTCTTTTTGTATCAACTACATTAGTATCGACATCAAAATTGGCACCTCATAGTCATAAGTACAATTTAGGCAGTAGTGATCAAGAAGATTGAGTACCATCTAGGAGATACTCTGGAGCTACATATCCAAGAGTGCCTGAAAGTTCTATATGACCTTGGCTAAGATTTCTATCAACCACTGCAAGACCAAAATCTGCGATCTTTAACCACAAGGAATTCAATTAGAAAAACTTTGGATGTTGCAAATTGCATCGTGCCAATATTCAAGATGAACTGAGAGGAATTGGAAGGTTTACCTTGGCATTAAAATCTGAATCTAGGAGAATATTGGATGACTTTATGTCTCTATGAATAACAGCTGGATTACAGTGCTCATGAAGGTACTCCAATCCTCTGTTCGCAAAGTTAGACATTATATTATTCTGCGAAAATGATAGCAATTCAGAAATGGAGATAACATAGCAATGTGAAGGAAAAAAAAACCTTGCGATATCAAGTGCAATTTTCATTCGAATATGCCAGGTCAAAGCTGATCCATGGGAAGGTCCTGAAAGTGCATAATACAAATCAGTGATGTCTAAGCATTGAAACCATTATAATTGGTACAGGAGAAGAATTGCACCATGAAGTTGTGCTTCCAGAGATCCATTTTGCATCAACTCAAATATGAGAAGCCGAGTTTCTCCATGAACACAATAACCCAAAAGAGATACTATGTTAGGATGTCGAATTCTTCCAAGCAAATCAATCTCATTCTGGTCAGAAACATAAAAGAATATAAGGCATTTAATCAAAATTGAGAAGAGTGTGAAGAACGTTGCGTTTTTTTTTTAGTTTCTCACTTCGAACTCCTTGTTGCAATCTGACCTACCACCATCGAATTTCTTCACTGCAGCAGTAGCTTCACCATGGAACCAAGCTTTGTACACATGACTAAATCCTCCTTCCCCTAAGATATTAGACTCACTGAACTTGTTAGTCGCTAACTCTAGTGATGGGTAATCTACAGAGGGCAGCAATCCCTTCTTGCTTGTCGTCTTCTTCGTGTTATTCAACTTGCTCAGGATTAGTCCAAATGGAAGCCCACCACCAACATCTGTTTTGAAACAACATTAATTTTGGCTAAAATTAGTACATGTTTATTTTCTCCTTAGATTTTAAATTTGAGTAGATAAATATAATATAAAAAGCTATTGGAGCTCACTTATATTTTAAAGTAATCAAACACTAAAAAATTCTACCCAATACTGATCATTTCCTTAATAAATTTTGAATTCAATAGATAAATGAACTTTAAAAGGTCATTGGAATTTGGTGAAACTTTAAAAGTGACTAAATGACTAAAAAATACAGTCATTTTTCCATACATTATAAAGTTGAGTAGATAGATGCGCTCTAGAATGTCGTTAAAATTGAATCATACTTTCAAAATAATCAAACAATTAAAAAATGAGCATTTTATCAAGAAGACATTAAGTAGGGCGCTGATAAAGGAAAAAAAAAGGGGGCATTCCTTAATCTTTTTGGAAAAAACTTAGATTTTGACCATAGAAGTATTTACAAGTGCATATGCGCAAGACAGATGAGAAAGTTAAACCTGAGCTTTCGGGGTCTCTTGCATTGTACCGGCGGCTCCTCCGCCAAAAGATACAAGCACACACTGAGGATAATATGATCGCTAGAACAGCGGCAGAGGCCAGAACGACTGCTATAACCAGTTCCTTGTGATAATGGTGATGGCGTGTCTGTATCACGATCTGCATCACTGTTATCCAAAAAAAAAAATGGCATAGCTAAATGCTTTGTCACAAACAACAAATTGCCATCGAAGGATGGTCCACGAGGAGGAAAAGAAGAAACAAAAAAGGAAGAGATTTTCTAAGACAAACAATTAAGCATCCATAAAGTTGCACGAAAAGCCAAAGAATAAAGGAGATTTGGACACTCCGATGCCCGTGGAAAAGAGCGTGTGAGAGAGAAAGAGAGGGGAAAAAAAAAAGGCAGTACATCTCAGAATATAATAAAAAAAAGCCCCAATCTTCGAAACGCCAAGATCTCTATTCACTGGATCATCACAAAAAAGAAGCGATTTTTGTCGGCAAGGAGTACAAGTATTAAACAAATTTTCGGACCAAAATCGACACCTCGTGAACCCTACACCAGATCAAACTCAAAACGCCAGAGAAATCAGTAGCGGGGTCGCGCACCTACAGGCGACGGCGCCAGGGACGAAGAAGACGGAAAATTAGACTGGTTCCCAAGGGGCGGAAACAAAGGCGCCTGGGAATCGGCGGCGGTTACCGCCGCGAGGAGCAACAAGCGAAGGCACCAACTGGAAATGCTAGGAGGAAGACGAAGAGGTGTCGGCGACCTCCCCATGTCGCCAGAGCCGCTGTGCGCGCGCGCGACCGACAGAGAGAGCGAGCGCAGGAGAGTAAGCAGCACTCGCCACTAGAGGAGATCTCCAACTCCAATGACTGACGAGATCAGAATGGAGCAGGATTTGGGTGGAAAATCCAGATCGAGAAACGGAAGTCGAACGACTCGCCCGAAAGCTTTAAATTTTGAATCGCCCTCTCTCTCTCTCTCTCTGTGCGTGTTTTTTTCTAGGGCGCTAAGTTATATTATTCAGGCATTTACGGTGAAGAAAAAAATGGCATCTTTTTAATTACAATTTTCTTCCTTTGTTTGTTTTATGGGAACGGCAACGACACCCGCACGGTAAAAAACAGGGTCAGGTTTTTGGAATATAATTAAGGAGATTTCATGGCCCTCCTGAAAAATTACCTCTGAGTCAGGTAGCCAGCTAATTCAATGCGGTGCAATATTAAATTTTTTAAATATATTTGATAGGCATATGTATTTATTTTAATTATAACATTAACAAGACCTTATCTATTTGGGCATTCAAGTAAAGGAAATTTCTTTTATTTTCAGTTTTTCACATTAAAAAAATAAATCTTTTATTTTGTATACCTTAATTATATATATTTTTAAAAAAAATAAATGAAAAAAATAAAGAAAACTCAATTAATATATTTATGTCTCTCTGTTTTTTTTATTAGTAAAATCTAGAAATGGCAATGGCTCCTATTTAAATCGGAATTAATATTCTTCCTCCTCATTCTTATTATTATATTCATCCACATTCTCATATTTATTCCCACCGAATTATTAATATTCATCTCATCTCAATACCCATTGGAGATTAGAATTTATTCTCATAATCATATTCATACCCTAAAAGATCAAATATCCTCTATAATAATTTTTTTTTTTCATTTTATCTAATAATCATCATTATTTAATCATATTCAATAAAAATAGGTTAAATATTCGAGTAGTATATGAATAGAATTTTATTAGATCTGTCATCAATACCCTATTACATGGATACCTATGATCCGATAGCAAAGGAGGGGTTCCGTACAGACAGAGGTTAAGGACACGTGGAGGTCAAGGTCGAGACGTTCGACATAAAAGGTGAGCCGAGCGGGAGGCCACCTTACCGATCGGCCGCGGCAGAAGGCCAGGTCGGCAAGGAGATAACTCGGCTAAAGTTCGAGTTTCCGACGCTTAGGAATCCACATACGACAGTTGATTGGGCCGAGCGGCCGCTCAGCTGGGTCGTAGGCTAAGATAGGCGCTATTCATCCGAGCATATGACCGAGCGGCCCACTCGCTCGGCCGCACCTGCGTCCCCCCGGACAACCAGTATGGCCGAGGCGCGGTCCCGCTCGGCCATACTCCGCTCGGCCCGACCAATATGGCAGAGCGTCTCTCCCGCTCGGCTCGATAAAAGACAAAAGGTGTAGAAGAGTACAAAGGGGACGACCAGAGATATCCTTTTCGAGATATGTGTCGTCGACAGACAGCATGATCGACGGCTGGACCAGACAGAAGATCGTACAGTGGAAGTTTCCACTGTCATGTCAGAGATATGCTCGGACAGTTGCGATATGGCGTCAGACGTGCTTTTCTGACACATCCATTTGGAGGTATATTTGGGGAAGCGCTCACGCGTCGAGGAACGTGCATGCGCCTCCCCGGGGACCTATATAAGGACCCTCAGACTTCGACGAAAGTATACAATCAAATATACTGTAGCTGCAGTTCTCCTTGTTTTGCTTCAGCTTTCTTCTCGCCTGACTTGAGCGTCAGAGGGTCATTGTCGGGAATCCCTTCCTGGCCCGGCTTTGTTGCAGGTTGCCGAAGGTCCACGTCATCTCGACGTCTACGCGGAACCAGCAGAGAACGCCACGTCCCCAGCTTTCATCAACTCATAGTTCCGACATGATCAACCTATATTCAATTAGATTTTAAAAAATCTCTAAACATCCTTCTCGTCGATATTAGATCTTCGATCAGATTTGAAGAAAATTGTAAACCTAGAAAACTTAATTTATTTTTTTCATTTTACTTTCAATTAATTGAAATGCATAGGGATACAACACATGCACATATTGAGATTTTATAGCTCATGATTCTTTTAATGAATCGTTTTACTTTATCGGGACTCTCTCATTCACTATAAAAAAAAAATCCACTAATAGCAACGAAAAAATAAATTTTAAAGAGTTAAATTAACGTCTCCTCCATACTAATGGTTCATGTAGTGGTGTTGTCACAAATAAGTCTAAAGTCGATTCCTAACTAATACAAAATACATTGCTAGTTGCCTCACTCCCAGCATATGCTGCTATTGTTAGATTAAATCCCTCATAATTTATACCCTTTTAGAAAGTATACAAATTGGTTGTACTTGGTTCGAAGTCTTTGACAACTTGTACTCCAAGGTTCACGATCCTTTAGACCGTATCAATTAGGAAATCTACTCAATTCTCCGCCGAAAAATCTTCGGGGAGAAAGGTCTATTATAAAAATGAGGAAAGTTCCTAACTTGAGGTTGGTGTCACTTTGATTGCATCAGTTGGGCATAGTAAAGTCGCAACAAAGCGATAGCAAAGAAAGGCACAACAAAATGATTAAAGAAGCTTGTTCAGAAGATGCGGACAGAGTTGGTCATACTCCTATTTTATACTGTATTGGAGGCGCCTCCATTTAAATTAATTTGATCCGAGACTGTTATTGTTTATCCTCTTAGGGTGCCTCTAATCCCACTTGAGACGCCTCTAATTAATCCAGGGAATCTCCAATAGCTGAAACTTCTTTTGTGAAGTTTATCTGCATGGAGGCTCTTCTATCCATCCAAAGCGCCTCCAGTGCCTCAACCGAGGCATCTTCATAACTATTCATACAGTGCACCCTTTATTTAATTGAGTTGTCTTGAGCAATATTCATCATAGACTTATTTTTTGCTCTAATTCCTAAAAAAACATGTTAGTATAAAATAATAAAGAATACTTATAAAAATAGAGTTACACATACAGTAAAATTTATGAATTAGATTATGTTTGACACAACTAGGATCTAGTCTTAGTCATAACTTAGATTTTTAAAATATATCTAAGTCGAACCAACACTTATAGTCCCACCGAGACTCATCCTCATTGGATCTCTCTCCTTGAGTGACTTACCTTACTTATCATTTGTAGAATTATTTAACTTATCGTATGATCTGCCAGGTCTTCCTGTCAGATGCTCCATCTGAACTTCAACTAGTTTATCATGCCCTGCAGACTCAACTGGACTTCCTGTTAAATATCATGTCTTCTCTTACTTGGTAAATATAGTATCATGCATAATTTAACTTTAACTATTTATCATGTATCAAAATTTAAGTTTAATTATTAATGTTGATTACCTCAATATAGTGTGTTTTTTTTTTTAAGTTCAAACTTAATACTATTGATAGTATTAAGTAGTTTAAATTTTTAAAATTAGGTTTAAATTATATGCATGTTTAGTAATATTGAACCTGATCTCCCCATGTTGTTACACTAAAGTAAAATACCTATCTATATTTTATCATGAAATTGACGATACTGAACTACTTAAGATGATGAGCGATGTTTATTTTTAATCCAATTATAAATATTATTGAATCCTTTACAATAAAATTAGAATAAAGTATAATATAGTTGATAGAATGATGTTTGATCCATCAATCTTTAGTGTTGTCAAAAAGAGTTAAATTAACATCTCCCATTTATATAGTGGTGTTGCAGCATATAAGTTTGAGGTTATTTTTCAACGGAGGTAGAATGTCTCATTAGTTATCTCACCCTTGTATGTGCTACTGTTTTTGAACTAAACCCTTGTGATTTATCTTTTTTCAGAAAATATGGGGTCGTCATGGAAGGGTCGTCAAGGTGATGATTTTACCTTTTTCCATGTAAAAAGAGCTAAATTAATGACTTTGATTATGATAGAGTGCTAAGCACATCTTAGGATTTCTTATGCACATGAGGATTCAAAATTAAGAAAACGTAAGAAATTCGTCTTCTATATTTGAATCATTGAGACCACTAGGCCATTCATATGTACTATCATTTATACTTTTAGATTTATTTTGATGATCGATAAAAATATTTTATAGAACTGAATCAATAATCTCCCAAATTAATAAGATATGGATTTTAAAAATGTTAAATTAATGGACGGAATGAGTTGAAGGAAGAAAGATTATTTAGATCCAAAATAATTAAAGGAATGATTTTAGAAAGAATTAAATTAATAGAATTGTTCCATAAACTAGGAAAAAGTCGTCTATTTATTATCAATTTTTTTTTAAAAAAAATAATCATACTGATACAATGATGGAAATGGCCCCTAAAAGTGGATGAAAATAATGAAAATCAATTAACATAGAGGTCAAAGTCAAACGGTCAAAATTGCAGGGTTGGATGGACAACGAGACTGCAGAGTGTAGATTATGCAAAGTTAGCCGAGCGGGCCATCAGAGCCGATCAGACGTAAAAGGCCGACCAAATCGTCCGAGCAGCCTTCCTCAACACTTACAACTAAGGTTAAGAGTCAAATACTAAGTTACCCAGTCCACCGCCTGCCTTGGTTAATCGGACCTTATGTCCAATCGAGCATTATGTGCCTCTCCGACAATAGAAAGGCCGAGTGAAGAACAAGTCGTTGGCTTCATTCAATATGACCAAGCTGATGATATCCTGGTCAAGTGAACCCCGATCGGCCTATAATGGAACTCATATACATATCTTACCCTACTCTTTTCGAAGTTTGTGTCACCGGTAACAAAGAATATACAGTAAACAAATAGTATTTAGAAGCTCATGATATGTCAATTAGAGATTTATGTGATCGCTTAAGGAAAATTGTCAGGGCACTTGTTAACTTGTCTTTTCCTAGGACACTTTAGAACGTGCACATGCTTTGGGATACATGCACAAACACTACATTGACACTATAAAATGACGTCTTTATCCATAGAAAGAGGTATATGATGCGTCATAGTTGAACACCCTCATTGCTACAGTTTATTTACTGTTCTGATTTGAACGTCGAAAGATCAACACTTAGATCCCTTCCCTTGTGGGGGCACTAAGGTTCAAGATAGCGCGGAGTTTTTTTCCGTCAACATCATAGCCATAGCGAAATCTTCTTTCAGTCCATGCCAAAACCACGTGTCCAACCAATCGTCATTTTAACTTTCGGACAGATCACCTGTCATAAAGATCTTAAGGTCTGGTAGCTTGTCATTATACTCACAATTTATTGATTGAGAACCATCGAATCTTTCAATCCAAACCATTTGATTTCTACTTGCTAACCTAGAGCAGACGCAAGACAAATAAATGAGGTACCTTTCCAACTGATAGTACGATCATAATTCTTGCGTCAGTAGGAAACATTGCTTTCAGTCCACATTAAATGTTGCTAAAGAGGCTAACGCTAAGTCATTTTTAATCAGTACAAGTGCAGAGGATTAGTTATTCCGATACATTAGTTTAAACAATGATAGGACAAAAACTGGTAGAAGTCATAGTCTACAATAAAATAGCAGAAGCATATCAACAGTGAGCGAAAGGGTAATGTTGTCTTAATACGTCCAGTAGCCATCTAGCTTTTTGTAAGTATTACAAACGAAGAAAAGTTAAGAAGCCCCAGTATAAAGACAAACATAAGAATATTCTCTCCGTGGGCCTGTATTTTACGGTGGGATCTATAAGGTAATATTGAATCATTTGGGATAAGCATATCTTTGCTCCAATAAAAATATTCTCTTTTTTTTCCCCTTGTTTTTTACCTTAGAATCAAGGATTTGTGCCATAAATTATATGGCACAAATCAAACAAGTCACTGTAGTTGTTCAAAATCTCATTGTAGCTGTGGGTCTTTGCACGTCACTATCGAGGTACTAGCAAGCCGAGCACTACTTGGCTATGTCGGATTCATCATATCAGGCAAGAATGGAATTATAGTCAGTTTGAGGGAGTGAAGATTGATGTAGAACTTCTTCTGTAAAATCCAAACTTATGTATACAAGTCTTTAGATATTTACTCAGATCTGGTACTATATCAGATCTGGTACCTCATGTCTGCATATATGGCACACAGACACGGTATACATGCAGACACTGGCAGAGGAGAGGGTTGGGTTGGGAGGTGGATAGCTCACATGTACAGTCATTTGCAGAGTGGAGCAGATATCACATGGCATCATCTACAGCAGAACGGATACAGAGATGCCTGCACCATGTTGGCTGACTAGTCTAGAGATCAGATGGGCTAGATGCATGACACAGGAGGCGACTACTAGAGTAGAGAGCGGAGGTGTTCAATGGAGATGGTCAACTGGGGTGCTTTACCTGCAGAAGAAAGAGTAGGCATTCAGCAGAACAGGATAAACAGAGGAGATACTAGACTATTGGGCGACTCCACAACACCTTAAAAGATTAGATCCGATTGCTCAGACATACCAGGGCATCACTTGACTTGGATAGTTCATCAATTAATCTCTTGTGCCATTGTAACAAATCTATCACACTCTAATCAACTGGATACCCTGTGAAAACTGAGTGCTTTCTCACGCTGAGTTCAAATAAGTTGCTCACTCACCATCTTTAATCTTAATCCTATGTTAAACAAGAGCGAGCGCTACCTACTTCGAAAACCATGTCAGAATTACAACAGGGCCTTAATCTGAAAGGAATAAGTTCATTGATGGGCTGAAATAGGAAGATTAATCAGTTCTGTGTCATTCTAACGTTACCTGGAGTCTCTTCTTGGAATGATTCATGTAGTGCTGTACCTGTACAAAGTAAAGCCAATTAGCGATGCAGAGAATTGCAGATTAAAATGAGTAGTAGGAGTCTTACCATTGCAAAGCCCGCCAGAGTTGTTGCTTTGAACTAATATCAGGGTTGTTACTTGGGACAGCGTAGCTGAAGAAGAAACTAATCCTGCTTCCGGCTTACATTAGGACAATATTTACAATGAATGAAGAAAAATGATGTTGATAAAGAAGCAGAATTGGATCAAATTTGAGGTCCTTGCAATCATGAATTGGATCAAAACTTACTACAAACTTACACAAAGCACTCATTCTTAGATTACAAAAATATTCTAGTTCAAAAGAAAAAAGAGGGAATAAGCTCCCAGAAAAGATAAACACTTTGAAAGCACTCGACTAGTACAAAATTTTTCTAGAAAGAAGAAAATCACTGCATGAACGATTGTACTTGTGGTGGGTCAAGAGAAATGAATTCCTGCCTTGTTGAAGAGCGAGAGTAAATACAGGAAGTCTACCTGTGTTAACTTAGCTGCCCTCTTTTCTGCAAAATCTCCCTGCTTCAGAATCCCCAACACTATGGCCTTAAAACTGGTATCGTTGCCATCCTCCCCTACCATATCCATGTCTTCTGCTTCCATCTCTTGATCATCCTTCTCCTCACTATTGCCCATGCTTAGGTCCTCAACCATGTCTGCTAAAACTGCAACATCTTCTAAGGACACTTTATCCTCCTCCAGTTGACTTTTATTATTTAGTTGCAAGGCTTGCAAAGTCCTGTAATTCTTTTCCAGTAATGAAATCACACTTTTTTGTTTGAAGATTGATCCCAAGGTCTTGTTTTTACGGTTAAAACAAAGGCGCACCATTCCATCCCACTCCTTGAAACTTACTGGTGGAAGTGGTCGCCTAGGCTCTATTCGCACAACAGAGGAATCAACTTTGGGTGGGGGCCTAAAATTATTTCGTCCAACTTTCAGGAGATGGGAAATCCGTGCCAGCAGCTGAGTGTTCACAGAAAGCCGACAGTATAGATTGTCGCCAGGATTTGCAACTAATCTCATCGCAAATTCACGTTGAAACATGATAACAGCACATCTGAAGGCTGGACGATGTGCTAATAGCTTAAAGGTCAGAGGTGATGAGATCTGATAAGGGATGTTTGCAACACAGATATCAAAGTATGGAAGCTCACACTTCAACACATCTCCTTGAATTACCTAAAAGATCAATGTAGCAAGAAAACAATTATATTTTTTTCCTGAAAGACAATAAAATAAAACTTGTTATCACTTTCCAAAATTTTTGGAATTCAACAGAACCATTGCATCTGAAATTAGGCTAATATGTATTAAACGATGCGTTAGAAGAATGGAACAATGTTTAAACTTTAGAGAATCAAAACTTCCACCAAATGATTTCATTTATAAAGATGGCAAATAAGTTCACACTGAACTACTTTGTACTGATATTAAGATTAGCATCCATTTATTTTTTAGTTCAATCGCAAACCTAACGGGAAGAAAAGTGAAGCTGGTTTTCTTTCTCAGTTGCCTACGAAAATTCTATGGGAGGTAGGAACTTTGTTTACGTGATTTGCTCATGATCCATATCGGAGGAGTGATGCAACACATATAAACATTAGAAGTGTTACCTACTTCAGACTGGAATATTTGCAGAAATAGGTTCTTTCTTCCTAAATACAGGCGTAATGAGAGCCATAAAAGCATTTGTTGCAACAGAAGATGGAGATTGACAAAATACAATCTCGAGACAACTCTAGCAAATCATCTGAAATCTATAGCCCTAAATTAATGAACAAAAAACACTTCGCAAAATAGAACGAAATTCCCCAAGGGCGATAAACAAGGGGACTAGACACAAAGTATACCTTCAGGCTGTTAGAGTGCGGGGTGCCCTGGAACCGGCGGTTAAGCTCGAGGACCATGCGGGGGTCGAGCTCCACGGCGACGACCGACTTGGCGACCTCGAGAAGCTTCTTGGTGAGGTTACCCGTACCGGGTCCGATCTCGAGGACGACATCGGTGGGCTTGATGCCGGACTTATGGACGATGGTATCGACTAGCATGGGGTTCTTGAGGATATGCTGCCCCTTGGACTTCTCGAAGGGGACGCCCCCACCCCACCTCTGCTGCTGCGGCGGCGGCGCTTGTTGATGGCGTTTCTTCTGAATCTTGCCGCCAGCCATGGTCGCACCTGCAATTCCCGTCGTCTCCGTAACCGGTTCTTCGTTAGGGTTCCAACGAGTAACTTATAATATCCGTGCGTCCACCTTGTTGGGCCGACAAAGCCCGGACCAGCCTGTTCGAATTCAAAAATTGGGCCGAAACTCATAAGAAAAACCCAATTTGGTTCACAGGCAGACTCGGCTCTGTATGACCGGCCTATTAAAGATCCATAGGTCACTATCCACAACCCGGATCCTCTGGACCATTTTACGATTTATTAGGGCATCTGTAATGGGAGGTTTATAACCTATAATTTATGTTATAAACCTCTCAATAAAAACCCCTCCCCCACTACATCGATGGAGTTTATAGTTTTTTTTATAAATCTGTATCAAAATCTTGGGACCGAGTTTATAAAAAAAATAGTGGAGAGAGGATTTTAAAAGAAGTGAGGTTTTTAAAAGAGATAGGTTTTATGATAATGGAAAGGGGTTTTTAAAAATAGTAAGGTTTTTTATTTTCGATGTGACAATGATGTAGCAAAGCATAAACCTCTTTAAGAGGTTTACGACTACGGATGCCTTTAATGGAGATGTATGATCCCTATTTGTAAAATTGGTGGGGATCAAGCATCCCCACCAATGTATGGAAAGGGAGTATCCTCTGGACTGCAAAAAACGGTCCAAAGGATCTCCTCTTGTGTGGATACAATCGGAGGTGGGATTGTGGTCCAGAGATATTCTCTTTATATATATTGGTGGGAATAGATAATCCTTACTAATTTTATATCCATTTTCATCAATACATATAAAGAGAACATCCTCTGGACCGTAAAAAGCCAGCTTAATCAAATGACTTCTTTCCGAAAGCCAAACCAAGATGCTTTAGGTGGCTAATGCAAACCTGCCCTACTGCACTGATATTTGTCACATGCTAAGGGGTGACATGTTCCCCATTACAGCCTAAACCATCAGTATCTCACCTACAGCATTTAAAAATAGAAGACACTGGCTAGCTAATGGAGCTCAAAGAATGCTGATAATTCAGTGCTTGGTCCACAGTACTCCATCTCAACCACGAGGAACAACGAGGAGAGGGGATGGCATAGGAGGCATGTGGTGGTGGTGGTTGCTACATAAGGCGGATCAAAAAACTGGGCTCAGAGATCGCAGTGGAGCAGATGGAGTGGAACAACTTCTGTTCTTTGATTCTTCACGATGGCGTGCACTCGAAGTAGCACAGCACAACGCATACAATAAGCCCACACACTCTGTCATGTCGACGCATCAAGATGGAAAGCTACAGTGAGAGAGAGATGCATTTGCTACCGATTTGATTAATTCAAACTCTGATCTGTTTCACTGTTATATCACTTATGGGAAGACAAAGTTTCTTGGAAAATTTAATTCCGCTGGAAAATGGATATATAGCTTCCTTCCTTACTATATATATATGAATTGAGAAACTCGAAGCTTAAAATTTTCACTGTCAAATGCATTCTGAAAAGAAAAGCACTGTGCTTCATGATGAGCTGCGAGTGACAGCTCAGCGATGGATGGATGGAACCCGAGGAAGATCTACATGTGTGCTTAGGAATCCAATTGCTGAAGAATTGATTAATTAAGACAAAGTAGTGACGGAGTGCCGCCAGAGGTTCCAACAATGGATAAACCCTTTTGGATTAGGACAACACAAACTGCGCCTGTGGTGGCAGCAGCTCTGTCACCTGTCCACAATGTGTTGTCTTGCCACAACTCAAGTGGTGAAGTTTTTTTTTTAATGGAGTGGAAGGTGGTGATGAGTGATCTGCTGCAATTAGTGAGGAGGAGGGCGGAGGGACAGAAGGACAAGGTGAGAGTAGTTTCAGCTGAAATTTTCTTATCTCCGTATTCTTCTTGGGATTGGGTAAGGCCACACACATTCTTAATTCCACCAAAACCTCTGTCAAAAAAAAAAAAAAAAAACTCTCCTTTTCTTTCATCTTCTCCTATAAGTAGCCACCATCTTCAACTTTCCTCCTCCATCTTCAATTCTTCTCCATGATTTGTGTAGACGATGGTCCTCCTTGTTATTTTCCACAGCTTTCTTGAACTGCATGCGATATCTGAATTGCAGTTCAATGAAGCTGTGGGAAATTACAGTGAGTGGCCGAATTGAAGACTGAGAAACAGTTTCTATGACATCCTCCTCTTTGTTTGCCAAGGTCAGTGAACATGAAAAAGAAAGAGAGAAGATTCCGGTTGTGTTGTTTTTCTAATTATTTACTTTTATCTTTTGTGTTGAATTATGGTTAGAGATGCAAAATAAGAAACATACTCTGTCGTCATTTTTCTGTCTATTTTCTTTCCCAATTTCCTTCTCCAAGAACACACAACTTAACTTAAATATTAGTGTTTTTATACTCCAATATTAGCCAAATTTTCTAGAAGCTCGAAAGAATGAAATATTATTTCCCTTGCAATTTATGTCTAATTAATCAGTGCAATGTCTAAAATACCAATCATTGAGTCCATCAATCAAAAATGAGGGATAGATTGAATTGTCACGTAGGGTAGGGAGGTGCAAATTGGAGAGTCGAATGCAAGATGAGCAGAAGGCAGAGCAGGAGCCGGCTTTTTGCAGTAGAGGTATGGCCATGGCGTGAATCAGAGAGAGAGAGACAAGCGATGAAGAAGGGTAGCTTGGTGTACGCAACGCCAAAAGCAAAAGCCAGCCGACTGCACATCGCAAAACACGGGGCCACTAATCAGATCACCTGCAAGTTCCTTTTCTTTCTTCAATTTTCCCCGCCTTTTGTTTTAAAGCTAAGAGAAAAATAAAAGGAAAAAAAAAAGTGCAAAGGTTTTGTCATTTGTGCTCTCTCCCTGCACAAAGCTGCTGAAAAAGTAGCCAATGGAACCACCACCACCCAGCCATGCATCATGGCTTGATTTCAGTGTGTAGAGTTCTTCAATTAGCTTCTCTCTTAGATACAAACCAACACCAAGTTCAAGCTGAAGGAAAATATATCAACTTATCTAGTATTTAAAGTCTTTAACATGTATTATGCTTTGAAAGAGAGAGAGGATAAGATAATACAGTATCTAGTTGTTCTCGGAATCTCAAGGTACCTACACTTGCATCACTTAACTAAACCATGGATTCTCCACTGTCACAACCAACGAACTCAAACAACTAACAACAGCCTTCAACCAGTTGATCCTGATGTGTACTTGGACATTATCACTAACCCATGCATGCATCCATAGAATTTCCGCTGTCCTCTGAAATTGTGAACCTTCAGTGACTGGGGATTGGGTCTTCCTTGAACAACTCGTTGTCTTCTAAATTGAGTAGCTTCTCTTTTGACACTCCTTTAAGCATGTCAACCACATCGAGCATTATAGGTCTCTTCTCCGGCTTATTCTGAGCACAGATGAGGGCGACGAGCACCAATCTCCTCAACTCTCCTTTCACAAATTTCCCACTCAGCTTTGGATCTGCAATTTCTTCAAATCTTTGCCGCCGAGCCAGCGGAAATGCCCACTCTATGATCGTTTGGTGTGATGTCAAGCTTGACTGATCGATAGGCTTTCTTCCACTTAAAAGCTCCAGAAGCAACACACCAAAGCTGTAGACATCGCAACTTTCTTTGGCCTTCCCTAACATAGCATACTCTGGTGCAAGATACCCTAGAGTGCCTTTCACTCTCGTGGTCACATGCGTTACACCATCTGGAATCAGCTTGGCAAATCCAAAATCTGCAACCCGGGCCTGGAATTCTGAGTCGAGCAAGATATTACTTGCTTTGATGTCTCTGTGGATGATATGGGGTGTAGCATGGTGATGAAGATAACTGCAAAGGGAAAACAATAATTAAAATTATCAAATAAACAATGGCACTAGTTTTCGTGCACGGTCTATCCTTTTCATCGAATAAACAATAGCAATACTAGAAAGTCAACCAACTTACGCTATCCCCTCAGCTGAGCCAATTGCTATATTCATCCGCCTTCCCCAATCAAGATGACCTCCTACTGCATGATGTCCGTGTAGATGGGACAACAAACTCAAGTTAGGCATATAATCATACACTATGAGACGTTCTTTCCCTTCAGCGCAATATCCGCGTAAACTCAGCAGATTTTCATGCCTAACTCTAGCCAAGACCTGGATCTCGACAGCAAATTCCATCTCAGCTTTGCTGCTCCATGTTTTTAATCTTTTCACTGCAATCTGCACATAATTTGGGTCTGTTAGAACATAAACTAGATAAGGTACTAATTTTATAAAGCCTATTAAAGGACAAGTCAAACCATCACAACTCCCAGACTAAGATTGAGCTGGCATTTCATCAGGCTGAGAAGCAATGTTGATTTCCATTTTAAGATTTGGATAAATGTTAAGGATGGTGTTAGCTATATGTCAGAGGTGTGACCATATACATCAATAATGCTAAATCTGATCGGGAAATAAATGAATATTAATGTGATCATTTTTGTCCAGCTTAGTGATATACAAGAAAAACACAGGAGGAGAGTAAGTATTGAACAACAGATACATTTGATTTAAATCTTCTGTATCAGCTTCCTAATTTACCAACTAGCCTAAAGGCTCAAGGCATTTGAGCCTGTAATGAAAATTGCTACCCAAAGTGATTGAAAACAATATAGTACAAAATGATTGAGTGCATATCAGCCGAACTAACCTTGAAAATGTTGATATCTTTTGAAAGAGACTTTGCAACTGCTAGAAGTTTTATATTCGATTGATTGATTGAAAATGATGGGACTCTGCATTCAATGGCTAAACTTTTAAAGATCTTAATCAATCCTTTTCTTGCATAGCTTACAACTGCATGCAAACCTTCTTGTTTGATGCTGCTAATGGTTGTGTTATCTATCAATGAGGAAAGTTTTCAAATTGCCATTTTACCATTCACAATTTCTATCTGTTGTCTAAAATACTACTGCACGTTAAATACTAGCATGTCCATTATCTCTAAGCACAAGCAGATTTATATATCATTTTAAGATTTTTAACTTTTTTGAAGTTACAAACACATGTTACAGCTTGTGTCAAAGGCAGGAATGAAAATAATAATAATAATATCTCATATTTTGATAGGTAACTAATTTGCAGATCAATTAGCATCCCTTTCCTATAAATTTAAGATTTCTAACATCTCTATAATCATAAACTCATATTACGACTTGTATTGAAACTAGAAACCAAAAAAGATCAGTCCTTCAAAATTTGACTGAAAGCCAATTTGCAATTTTGCTTGTGCCCTGCAACTTCGCACTATGCTGGAAAAAAAAAGGTCTTATGTTGATTTATGGGTAACTTTTGTGAGCCTTGATTTTTTTTTGGTTTTTAACTTCAACACAAGTTGTAATATGAATCTCTGACTCTAAGATGATGGAAGCTGATTTACAGCTTGCGCACGAGGATATGTGTGGATGCGTGGGGGGTTTGCAAAATGCAATTGTCTCTAAGATTTTTCCAGTCTATGTTAGATGGCCGAATTTGATTTGTAGGTGGGTGCATACCTATAACTATTTTTTTTTTCAGTCAACAGCTTTACTTTTTTTTATTACTCAAATATTACTTGCGTTGTTTTCAGACCAATTCGTATGATGCGACACCAAAACATAAGAAAAGAATCGGATAAGGGAAAAAGGAGAAGAGGAAGAGGGAAAAAGGACTATCTTTTATTCCAGCAGTTGAAACTTCAAACACTAAATAAACAATGTTCAACTCTCCGGTTTCATCATGCCATAGAAATTTTATCGAGGTTATTGACGGGAGGTAACAATTGATTATTTTTCCGCGATCAGTTATCATATTTATTTAGCACAAAGCATGATTTAAATTCTAACAATAGACTATTGAAAAACTCGATCCAACCTCAGTCAAATAAAACCATCTCAGATAAACATCAAACTCCTTCGAAAGAACCATATGAAAGCGAGAAAACGCAAAAATAAAGGACAATATGTTTAATCTTCGTTTGCTAGGGAAAAACGATGAGGGATTCAGCCAAACATACCTGAGATCCATCCCACAGCTGACCCCAGTACACGCTACCAAACGCCCCTTCGCCTAGCTTGTTATCATAATTGAAGTTGTTGGTGGCCGAATGCAGCTCCTTGAGGGAGAAAACCCTCCATCTCGGCACCGCCTCATTCACCGGCTCCTTACTGTCATCCACAAATAACGACAATCTTTACTTCCGTCTACGGATCAAACCACAAATCCAAAAATGAGCGCATCCGCATACCTATTCGACGATTTTGCACAGCAGAACAAGTAGCCTACCCCCATCCCCACTCCGAGCGTCCGTAAAGCGCGCGGGCACTTCTCGTCGATCTTCACTTGCCTTTCACAGGGAACCAAACCTCACAGGAGCTCAGTCTTCGCCGCCTCCACCGCCATCCGAGAGAGAGGAGGAGAGAGAAAGAAGCGGCACCAGGGAAGGGAGACAGGCAGAGAGCTACTTTGAACGACCGCAAGAGGAGTCTTCACCGAGGAAAGAATGTCAAGCGAGTCCGCTAACTCGCGGAAGGGGTTAGCGAAGAGTCTGGTGGAAACGTGTCGCATTTTCATTAGTTGATTTGAAGAAGTTACGGTACTACGACACGACTTCCTACACCTGGGACTCCCTCCATGGGGAGGCGGGTGAAGTTGACGGGTCTGAGAAAACAAAATTATTGGGTGCGCATGTCTGCCGATTAGTGAGTTGGTGGTGGAGCCCTATCTCTACGCGTGGATCCCGGTCGACTCGTTGGAATGTTGGATGGCCGAGACAGCAAACAGGAAAATAGATTCTCTCCTTTCAAAAGTACTTTTAGAATATATATATATATACACACATTAATATTTTATTTTTATTACTTATTGTATTTTACTTATTTCTCTTCCAAATTTGAACCGGTCCTGACCTAATATTTTGCGATGTTTGTTTAAATTATACCTATATAAATGTACGTAGAGAGAAATATTATCCTATAAATTTTACTAAATCTTAAAAATAAAATTTTATTGATATAACTAAGAACTTTAAAAAAAAAACACCATGGACAACGTTATATAATCTAATTTTTTATATATTTAATAAATGACTCGAACCTAAACATAAAAATTTATTGATATAATCTAGCGCTTAAAAAAATACCTCTATATATATATATATATATATATATAATAAATGACTCGAACCTAAACATAAAAATTTATTGATATAATCTAGCGCTTAAAAAAATACCTCTATATATATATATATATATATATATATATATATACGAGAGAGAATAATGCATCATAATCTATATTTATTTATTTATGAAAAGAATGAAAAATTAGTCATTAGGTCTATCATCGAAGTAAAATGTTATATTGCTCATCATAAACGATTTAATATCATCGGCCCAATAATACAATATAAATAGTTAAATTATGAGAGACATTTTATTTTAACGTAACAATTCTTTATATGGGTAAATCAGACACTCGATAAATATTTTACACCTATTAAGAATTAGAGTCTATCATTGTGTTTGTTTGTCCCGTAGGTATAACCAAATTGGTATTTGAATAGGAGTTATTATCGATGAGGTATTAATTTTCGATGTATGTATATTACTTTGGCTATTTTGGAATGACTCTCCTCGGTTTGTTCTTTCTCTGGGTGGTGGTCGTCCATTTGTGGTGGACGACATCTCTCTGGAGGTTCTCGGGTGGAGTTGGAGGATGTAGAGAAGATATCCTACTGGCTATATCGGAGGGTTCTTCTCCGGCATAGGTGTTGTTTTCCATCTTCTCAGTAAACTTATTCCTATCCCCTCCTCTTCTACTTCGGTTTTCATTTGGTTTTCTTCGATTTTCCTCCTCTCCCCTTTCCCCTCCTCTATCCTAGTGCCTGAAGGAAGTATTGCTTCACACATCGCCGGAGTTTCGATGGAGTTTCGCCGGTATTTTCAAAATCTGTGCATTTTTCGATCGACATGTTCCAAAGAAAGAATCTCTTGGGCTAATTATTCAACATTAATGGACAATAATTTTAACGGATATTGGCTTTAATGGAAGTTCTCATTAATTGAAAATCTTTGATGGGATTCTGATTTAGCCTCGGTGTAGATTAATTGGAGTTCTTTTGATTTGAAAATCTTCGGTGGCATTTTGAAATAGATCTTGCTCTTGGTGTGGACCACTTGGTTGCTTGGACATTGATTTCAATTTGGTGGTTGCATGCATGTTGCTCATCCATTTTTACTCGGTGATCTGTTGTGAATAATTGGAAGGGTTTTTTATTTATTGTATATTTGGACATTGGAAGGCTTCTTTGTAATCTTTGACTTGTGATTGAGATGGCACGTGGGCACTTGTCAATGGGTAAAAGGCTGCAAATATCTCCCCTCAGCAAAAATCATGCAAAAGTCTTATTTGAAGAATCAAGGTTTGCCAACATAAAAATTTTGATGGCTAACTTGACAGTTGGCTTCACCGTAGAATGTGGTATGGAAAGAGGTGATAATTGTTGGTGTAATCTTAGGTCAAGGTTGACCTGGTTAACCCGACTCGAGGTGACTTGACTCGAGTTGTATTTTGATGTTTGACTTGGGAAGATTGTCGGTGCAATCTTAGGTCAAGATTGACCTAGTTGAGTTGCATGTTGATGTTTAACACTCGTGAGAGAGTTATATTCTTGATGTGAGACAAGAATAGATGGTTGGGAGATTATTGGTGCAACCCTAGGTCAAGGATTGACCTGGTTGACCTGAAAAGTCCAAGTATGGAGACTTGGCACTGGAAAAGTCCAAGCAGGGAGCTTGGCACGCGAAAAGTCCAAGTATAGAGACTTGGCACTGGAGAAGACCAAGCAGGGAGCTTGGCACGGGAAAAGTCCAAGCAGGGAGCTTGGCACGGGAAAAGTCCAAGCAGGGAGCTTGGCAAGTGTGGAAAGTCCTAACTGGGATGTTAGGCAGTGTGGAAAGTCCTAGTGAGTGAAGCCAGGCAGTGGGAAAGTCCTAACTGGGATGTTAGGCAGTTGGGAAGTCCTGGTGAGTGAAGCCAGGCAGTGAGAAAGTCCTAACTGGGATGTTAGGCAGTGTGAAAACCCTAGTGAGTGAAGCTAGGTGAAAGTCCTGGTGAGTGAAGTCGGGCAAGGGAAAATCTAGATGGATCAAGGGTGATCGGACATCTGGTGATGGGAAGTCCAAGTAGGTCATAGGAGTGACCGAATACTTGGCACGAAGAGAAAAGTCCAAGTGGGTCAAAGGGATTGACCGGACACTTGGTGGGGAGTCTTAGCAGGTCAAGGGAGTGACCGGATGCTAAGCATGATGTACCAATAGGTCAAGGTTGACCGGATATTGGTTTAGAATGTTTGGGACTTGGTTTGGGCAAAAACCAAGCTCTGGATCGGTCTGCAGACCGATCCAGCGATACGTTTGTGTATCTGATCGATCTGGTGACCGATCAGATGACAGACAGAAGGTGATCATCGGTTCTGTGAGCTTACTGATCGGTCTGGGGACCGATCAGCATGAAGCCTGATCGGTCTCCACGACCGATCAGAGACGCAGCCGAGAGAGGTGGGATCGGTTTGTGGACCGATCCAACTGTGGCCTGATCGGTCCACAGACCGATCAGGAAACGGACAGAAAGTTGGGCAACTTTCTGTGAAGCATTCTGATCGATCTAGGGACCGATCAGCCCAGAGCCTGATCGGTCCCCCAGACCGATCAGAAGGGTTCTGGACCGATCAGGGTGGAGCCTGATCGGTCCACGATTCGACCGTTGAGTCACAACGGGTCGCTCCGTCTTCTCCGCTGGCTTCTGTCTTCGCTGTGCAGGTTCGCAGGTTATAAAAGGAGATCAAGGCTTTGGTGCGACTGCTTCTTCTTTCTCACTACTGCGATTAGAGCTTTGCTGAGCTCTCATTGTGCTGAAGCTCTGCGTGAGTTTTCTGCTGGTTTTCTAGCTGAGTTTGGATCCTAGAAGCTGCTGTTTCATCTGGGTTCCAATCGACAACAACAGGCAAGCAAGTGTTTTTACATTCCTGTCGTTCTTGTGTTCTTGTTCTTCTTGTACTCCTTATTGCTGTTGCAAAGATTGTGGTGAGGTTTCTCCACCCCGAAGGAGTTTATATTAGCCGGTTCTCCGGGGACTCATCCACCGACGGATTGATAGGGCTCGTCCACCTTACGGACACGCCGAGGAGTAGGAGTATCATCTCCGAACCTCGTTACATCCTTGTGTTAAGGTTTGGTTTTCTTTTCCTTCGTTTCTACGTGTTATTTTCCGCTGCGCTAACCCTAGCTTGTAGAAACGCGACGATTTGGGGTCGGCTATTCACACCCCCCTCTCTAGCCTCCGAGTACGAACGATCCCAACAATAATGTGGCTCTGGATGTTGGCGTTTCATCTCAGGTGGTTGGTGCAGTTGATGCTAAGGCTGATGACATGGCAGATCATGGGGCTTATGTGGCCAACGCGGTGGAACGTCAAGTTGAGGTGGATCATGCAGCTGATGTGGCTAACTTGCCACCTGGGACATCGGAGTTTCCTCTCCTAGGACAGACTCAAGGAGTATCAAGGCCACCATCGTCGGCGGTGATAGGGGAGACCCTGCCGGAACAACAACCTCTGACAGCAAATAGTCTAATGGAAGAATGCAACAGGGCTGATGAAAATGGAGGGGACAAGCAACCTCAACAAAAGAAGTCTTGGGCCAATCTCTTCAAAGATAATCGGAAGTCGAAGCTCGCGATGTCTTAGACCAATATGAAGCTAAGAAATAAAGACTTACTTTTGACTACGATGACATAGATAGAGTTGAGGATGCAATTGGGTTCTGTCTTGTCGGTTGATTCATGGGCTGACACCCTGGGATATATGGCATAAGAATTATTGGTGCTCGCTGGAAGATTAATCACACATATTTCTTGCATAGGAATGGGTGGGTGGTCCATCGCTTTGACACGAAAGAAGATCATGAAAAGGTTCTGCAGGGAGGACCATATTTTGTCTTTGGTATAGCTTTCACATGACCTTAGAGGCACTAGAGATTATATGCTAGCTTACAAGGCAGTTAATTTGGTCTCTGTGGGCTGCATGGATTTTGACTTCCAATCGGATAGGGACAATAATAAGTCGACCTCGGGGTTTTGTGTTTACTTTAGGAGGTAAAGTCATAACTATGGAAGAGTGATAAGCATAGGTGTTTTTCTGGACTCCACCATAGAAGCTTAGTATATGGCAAGCCTCTGAGGTAGCCATAAAAGCTGAATGACTCAATAACCTCAAGATAGACTTAGATATGATTTCTGGTTTGTCCAAAGATTATTACAATTTATTGTAATAATGTTGGTGCAGTAGCAAACTCGAAGAAACCATAAGTCTATAAGGCAAGTAAACACAATAGAGCGCAAGTACCACCCAATACGAGAAATTGTATAACGAGGAGAAGTTGTTGCCGCCTAGATTGCATCAGATGATAACCTAAGGTCCTTAAGGCAAGAGATTTTTGAAAGGCATGAGAATCAGATGTATGGCAGCAGATATGGCAGCTTAGTCTTTTAGTATAAGTGGGAGATTATTAGAGTGTATACTAAAAGCCTAGCTTTTGGTATAAACATTTATCTAGAAATAAGAATCACATTGGTCAAAATATCTACATTTATGATAAATGTAGTTGTTCAATTAATTTATATTGTAGATAACATGGTGTGTGGTGTCACACACAGAGGATCATGTTATCAGTACCTTATAAATTATAAACAGTAGCTCACGACCATAATGGAAAGGAACAAACCATTGGAAGGTCGTAGTGTAATTAGGTATTAGTTTATCTTAACTATATAATTACACTAGTACACTTAGAGTGTATTGAGTAGGACCATTAGAGGTCGTTTCTTTTATACTGACTTTATAAAGAAACAAAGACCTCAGTTATTATGGAAGTGTGTGCTCTTAATCATAATATAATAACAAGCACATATATTTGATATTTATTTCTTTAATTTATCAATGGGTGAGATTTAGTTCGATGAATCAATAAGCCCGATAAGTTGGGAAATGATATCACTTATAGTGTGTGTTGTTGACTATAGAAGGAAACTGTGTCCTAGTGATCTAGGTTGAGAATGTCCCCAAGAGGAGCTCATAAGGATTGTCATGTTAAACCCGCAGGTGGACTTAGTCCGACATGACGATGAAGTTGAGTGGTACTACTCTTGGAGCTAGATATTAATTAAGTGAGTTGTCAAGAACTTACTTAATTAGTGGACATTGTTATCTTAAACACAGGGAGACTAACACACTCATAATAAGAAGGAGCCCAAAATGTAATTTGGGATTGGTGCGTAGTTCAATAATAGTTCTTTAGTGGAATGAATTATTATTGATGAAATTTAGTTGTGTGTTGGGGCGAACACGGGATGCTAATTTCATCGGGAGACCAAAACCAATTCCTCCTCTCGGTCCCTATCGTAGCCTCTAGTATATAGAGATTTATACCCCCCGCATACCCTCCTTCTTACTCATCCAATGGGGCCGGCCAAGCTAGCTTGGAACCCAAGCTAGGGCCGGCCAAGACCAAGTGGATGAGCCATGTAGGTGGCAGGCCAAAGCTTGGGTCCCAAGCTTAGGTGGCCGACCACTAGAATATTTAAAAGGATTTTATTAAAATTATTTCTTATGTGGATATCATGATTTTAAAGAGAGTTTAAAATTAAAATTTCCTTTTATAGCTTTCTACAAAGATTAAGAGAAGAGATTAATCTCTTTCCTTATTTGTAGTTTAAAAGGATGGTTTTAATTTTGGTAAAAACTTTCCTTATTTGTAAATCATCTACATGTTTAAAAGAGAGTTTAAAATTTGAAATCTTTCCTTATTTGTTGATTAAAGGAGGATTTTAAATTTTAAGAAAACTTTCCTTTTAACCATGTTTATAATTTAAAAGAAAGTTTAAAAATTAATAATTCTCTTTTATTAGTTTCTACAAAAGATTGAGAAAAGATTTGATATCTTTCCTTATTTGTAGATTAAAAGAGATTTTAATTTTTAGAGATAACTTTCTTTTTATCCACATGTTTAAAAGAAAGATTTTAATTTATTAAATATCCTTTTTATAAACCAATCATGAAGGGATTAAATTATTGGAGAAATTTTATAAATTTCTGGAGACAAATTAGGAAGTTTTAATTAATTAAAACTCTCCTTGTTTGTAGCTTTGGTGTGGCCGGCCAAATAGAATTGAGAAAGAAAATTGTTTTTAATTAAATAATTTTTCCTTTTCAATGGAAAAAGAATTAAGGAAATTTTTATTAAATTTTCCTTATTCGCCAGAATCAAGGATTATAAAAGAGGGGGTAGAGGAGGCTTCAAAGCTAACGACTCTATTCTATTTTTCTTTCTCTTTTCCTTGATGTTGTGGCCGGCCAACCTCTCTTCCTCTCTTCCTCTTGGTGGTGGCCGAACCTTCTCTATTGGCTTGGAGCTTTTGTGGTGGCCGGATACTACTTGGAGAAGAAGAAGAAGAAGGAGAGAAAGCTTGTATCCCTTGGAGCTTGGTTGGTGTTTTGTTCTTCGTCCTTGGTGAAGCTTCTTTGTGTTGGCCGAACCTAGCTAGGAGGAGAAGAAGGTGCTTGGTGGTTTCTCATCTCGGAAGATCGTTGCCCACACAACATCCGAGGTTAGAAGAGGAATACGGTAGAAGATCAAGAGGTCTTTCTAGAAGGTATAACTAGTAATTTTTCTTTCCGCATCATGCTAGTTATTTATGGAAATAATACCAAATACAAGAGGCTTACGATTCTAGTATTTCGAATATGTTTTTCGAAGTTGTGTTTTTTTGTTTTATTTTTCCTTGTGATTTGATTGTTCTTTTCGGTTAACCTAAAGTTATTTTAGGAAATTAAATATTAGATTTCTATAAAAGGTTTTGTCTAGTCGGTGGTGGTTGCTCCCATATCCAAGAATGCCATGTACCTCGCCACGTCAGTACTGAGAATCAATTATGGAAATTAATATTTAATGGAATTAATAACTTAAGGTGATTTGGGTCGAACGTGTTAAGTTCCGCAGGAGATCCAAGTCAAAACCTAAAAGAACAAATAGATTAAGTTTTGGATCAAACGTGTTAAGTTCCGCAGGCGATCCAAAATTTAATTTAAAAGAACACATGGTAGCTAGTAAAAGGTTCAGACCTTTGTACAAAATTTTTGTACAGTGGAACCTCTAGGCTTTCCGAGTAGCAACCAACAAGAACGAGATATATAACTCATTCGAGAAAGCAATGGAGGTTGGTTCAGCAAAGATAGAATATGGAAGCACCAGGTGAGCATAACAACTCGGAGATTGTTATGACAAATCATTCTCAGGAAGTTATTGTTGAAGTTTAAGGTGTTGGAGTCCAAGGTGTTGCTGACCAAGTTGGACTCCAAGGTGATGTTGGCCACAATGTTGAAGTACAAAATCTTGAAGACGTTGGTGATCATGTTGGAGACCAAGATGTTGAAGATGTAGTTGGTCACGTTGCAAACCAAGATGTTGACCAAAATGTTGAAGATATAATTGATCCCGTTAGAGACAAAACTGTTGTCGAATATGAAGTCCAAGATGTTGATCAAGATGGAGTTCAATCTGTTGGTTTGGAAGTAACACAAACTGTAGAGGAGGGGTCACCTCCATGTGTTGCACTTTCTGCACGTTCTAGCTTGGGAAGTTCGTTTTCTTCATCCTCTTTATCCTCTTCAACTGAACAAAGCTCCATGGCACCAAGTGAAACAATCAATACTGTTGGAACCTCGTAGTAGTTTTGATATGATCAACCAAGTTAAAATTAGGTCCTGTTGTATTTGACCCTTATGTCTAAGTGTACAGGAGCTTAGGAACATAAGAAGTCGAGCATAAAATACGGCTAGCGAGAAGGATGACACGGGAAAGAAGTCGACGAGCTCGCTGCATCCGAGAGACGAGGTGCTGCGGAAGAGTACACTGATGGACGAAAAGGACATGCGCGACATTCCGAGGGACGAGAAGCCGGAGCAGAAGCTTACTCGAGGAGAAGACTGGAAAATGGGTCCGGATTATCCCTATTTTGGATGGCCACGATCAGAGTAGCAAAAAAGTGAAAAGAGGCTGGAATTGCTGCTAAAGGCGCCTCCACACCTTCACTGTGGAAGGCGCCTTTCATTGATGGAAGACACCTTCGATGAACAGTACGAAAGTGTCTTCTAGACCTATGGGAGGCGCCTTCTACCAGGCTCTTATTTTAGTCTTTGCCAAAGGATAAAGCTTTATCCTTTGGCGCCTCGCTGGAGGCGCCTTCCAACCCTATGGAAGGCACCTTCAAATCACGGATAAGATTTTTCAGGGGCTATAAAAAGACTCTTGGATCTAGGAAATAGAGATCAACTCTTGTATTCTTTTCCTAACAATAATCTAAGCAATTAACGAGTGTAAGAGGCTTCTCCGCCTTCATTGAAAGAGATTTTTAGAACTTTCATTGCCCTTGAATTAACAATCACCTAGGTTGTATTCAAGTAAATCCTGCGTCTCTTCCTTCATTTTCTTATTATTTATTTTAATTATTCTATTGATGTTAATCTAAGTTGAACGATCGAGAAATGTGTTATTTTTTACAGATAAAGTCAACCCTTTCTTGTCGGCCCTAACTGGTCGAACAAATACCACATCTAAGGCGTCAACACCATCATTACCATCAGCCACGTGTTCGAGTGCAAGTGGGGTTGCAGGTGGTGACATAATGATGCCAAGGAGTGGGAGACAACTTCGGGCGTTAGTAGCCCGCTGAGATGGTCAATGAAGGTTGCCACTTGGAATATTAGAGGCTTTCCATGACCCTAAAACATGGAGGAGTGCAGTACCTCCTCCAACAAAAAGATATCCAAGTTTTGGAATTAATAGAGACAAAGCTCAATGAGAATTCTCTAGATCCAATATTGCAAAGAAGGTTTTTAGGCATGAGTCATGCACTTAATTTTGGATTTTCTAACTATGATCGTATACTACTTTTTTGGGACTTGCAAAAGATTGATATAGATATCATTATGACTATCGATCAATATATGCATTGTCATGTCCGATGTCATATTTCTAACAGGGGTTTCTTGGTGACTTTTGTATACAAGCTTCACTCAATTGTTACAAGAAGACCATTTTGGGAGACATTTACTGATTTGGGAAATACTATCACGGATGCATGGATGATCATGGGTAATTTTAACTCTATATTATCTATTGATGAAAAGGGGGTCTCCGATCACAAATCATGAAATGAGGGACTTGCATATTTTTACACAAGCATGTAGTTTGGTGGATCTCTGATCCATTAGATGCCAATTTATATGGTCTAATGGCAATGCCTTTTGCATGTTAGATAGAGCTTTGGTTAACTTCTTTTGGTTGAAGGCAGATTTTGATGCGTATGCTGAGTTTATAGTGGTGGGATGTCTCTTGGATCATTCATGTACTGTTGTTCACACATTAGCTAAGGACCAACCCCCAAAGAGACCATTCAAAGTCATCAGCATGTGGACATTGCATGGAGACTACCTGAAGGTTGTAGAGGAATTATGGGCAGCCCCGGTAATAGGCAATGCGCAATTTATCTTAAAGTCGAAGTTATTTCGATTGAATAAATGTTTGAGGGAGCTAAATAAGAAGCACTTTGACCACATTTCGGATAAAGCAAAGAAGGCAAAAGTGGAACTAGAGGAGATACAAAAAGACATTCTTGATGGTGGTCCAACCCCCTTGGAGTATAGTCACATAAAGAAGAAAGTTATTCTACTAATGGAAGCGGAAAGACATTTTTATCGATAAAGAGCAAAGAACGTTATTTGAGAAGCGCGGACAAATGCACAAAGTTTTTTCATAATGTGGTGAAAAGAAATAACAAGAGAAATGCAATTATTACGCTCAAGAAAAAGAGCGGGGAACAAACCACAAGCATAAGTGAAGTAGCGGAGGAATTTGTTGATTATTTCCATAGTTTACTTGGTAAAAAAGAGGTGTGCAATGCATGGGATAGCAGTACTCTTGAGGGGCGGAAGTTCAATCTGAGAATTTATATAAGTTGGTTGATGTGGAAGAAATTAAAGCCGTCCTATATGATATTAGATGTGGAAAAGCTTTGAGATCGGATGGTTATGGTTTAAAATTTTTTACATCTTCATGGGATATTGTTAGTAATGAATTTATTGCAGCTGTGCAGAAATTATTTTAACATGGCAAGCTACTCAAGCAATGGAATCATTCATTAATCTCATTAGTGCCAAAAGGAGATCATACTATTAGTGTTTCAGACTATAGACTGATATCTTGTTGTAATGTCTTCTATAAAGTTATATCAAAAATATTTGCTAACCGACTATCACATGTTTTGGATTTCTTATTAGAGCTGACTCAAGTGACATTTATTCAAGGGCGTTCTATTAGTGATAATATATATTGATCCTGTCCGAATGCTGAATCAACGGACGCTGGGCACGTGGCGCTCCCCGGCTGCTGACGTGGATCTTCGACTGGTTGCACGAACCTCCGGCGAACCTACACAGAAGTCGGGCTGGGATGGTGTTCCCGGCGGCGACCCTCCGACGCTCAAGTCAGGCAAGCAAGTAGTAAAAAAAGTGGCTCCAAAGGTGTCGAACCCGTCTCTTCGGCGAAGTATAAGGCTTCTTATATAGGGCTGGAAGAAACTCATGCACGCCAATCGAGGTAAACACGTGTTCTTAGGCCATACCTCAGTATGTGTTTGTCAGAGAGCTTACCTGACACCATACTGCTACAGTCCAAGCACGCTCTCGATGGGACTGCTTGCAGTATGTCACCTTGTCTTCGGCCTTCCGCTCGGCTCTTCGCTACTGTTCAATTGAGCGCCGGAATCCCGACTTCTGTCGGGGCGCCTTTTGCCATCGGTTATTCACCGGTTGGCCGGCCGGGAGGTCGGCCCATCCTTCTCCGGTCGGCCACCTGGCCTTTTAACTCCCCCGTGGCACTGACCCCTCAGAGTGGGGGTCCCCTATTCTAACCGCTGGATCACTTGCCTCCCCCTCAAGTCTAGTCGAATGAGGCGAAGTCCGACTGACTGGACTGCCGATCTGACTGAGTAACGACAGGTACATTAGTCTGCTCGGCCAGGCTCAGGGATGCTCATCCGTTCGGCGGTATCTTGCCCGTGCCTTGTATTGCCTTGGAATCCATGCCGAATCCTCTTCTCTACTACCCATCACGTGCGTTGCGTGTGGTACGAGGCGCTCATTAAATGTAACCCGTATCTTGTTGACACGTGGCAATCTTACTTTTGTCAGGGTATGGCGGTGGCGTCACCTCTGATGGGACAGCCGCCGTTTGAAATGAACGGTTGGATGATGACCTCGTTCTTCACGACCTGAATCGGACGACCACGGCCGTTCGACGCTAACGCTATAAATCTCACGGCCAATTCTCTCCGTCGCCTTCTTGTTTCATCGACCTTCGTCCTCACGCTGCTCTTTCTGCTCCGGCGACCCTTATTCCCCGCCTGTTTGGTGCGCTCGCCATCTTCTTCCTTTCCTCGATCTTTCTCGTACCCGTAAGCCTTCCTTTTCAGCTCCCCGCCTCCTGTATTGCTTTCTTTTCCATTCTGTTGACATTTTCTTTTAGTTTTTCGATCAATATCTCTTCTGTTTCGACCATGGTGAGTACTTCTACGCCTACAGTCGGCGCTCCTAGTCTCTGGTATACGACTATGGAGAGTTGATTCGATGAAGAAGACGCACTGCGTCTCATTAGGGCGTATGAAATTCCGGCCGACCATGAGATAGTTGTAGCTACTCCTTCCGATCGGCCTAATGATCCGCCGCCCGACACCATTTGCTTCTTCCGTGATCAATTTTTGGTCGGGCTGTGTTTTCCTCCACATTCGTTCATCCTCAATATATGCAACCACTTTCGCCTCCCGCTCGGCCAATTAGTCCCGAACTCAATTAGGTTGCTGAGCGGGGTGATAATCCTTTTCAAATTGAACGAAATCCCCTTGGACCCCCAAATCTTCCACTATTTCTTCTACCCAAAACAATCTGAGTGGGGGACCTTCATATTTCAATCTAGGTCGGGTTTCGTTCTATTTACCAACATGCCGAGCTCCAATAAGCATTGGAAGGAGCATTTTTTTTTATGCGTCTCCCTGAGCGGCCGGCCTTCCGAACGAAGTGGCAGACGGCGATGCCAAATCAACCGGGTCTTGGCAAATTCAAGAGCCATCCGGCGTATCTTCATGCGGCCAACCAGCTGGTCGGCCAACGTTACGATATCGACAAGTTGCTCCTTCCTGGAGTAATGTATATATTCGGCTTGTCTCCCATCCAAGCCGATCTGCCTTGCAGCAAGCGATTCTTATCCCCCTTTTTCTTTTGTGCTAACTGATTTATTCTTTGTTTCTGCAGCTGAAGTTATGTGGCGTGCTAAGGCAACCGAAAAGCTCAAGCTGAAAGCCGCCAATATTGAGGCGGTGAAGGACAAAGAGGTAGCCGAACGGGGTTTGGTTCTGGCCGGCTCAACAACTGAAGGGGATGGGGGGACTCAGATGGTTCCCACTGATCCGGCCGCCCCTATCTCCATTGATGACGCCGCACTCGATCTTACTACTACTGATCATGCCGAGGAGGAGGGCCGATCGGCCGATGAAATCCCTCTGGTGACTCGTAAAGGCCGTCGGCTAGAGCAAGCCGCTCAACAGCCTCCACCAGGAGAGCAGCTTTCCGAGCGGAGCGATAATGCTCAGGTGGTTTTTGAGGCGGTCTCCTCGGAGCGCACTCCGACTCAGCTTGACTTGCCGCCGACCATCCCTGAGGCGCAACCTTCCACCTCTCGGACTTTACGTCGTCTTAGGCGACTGGGCGACCATTCGGTCCCGATCGGCGAGTCCTGTGGCCATACTGCTGCATCTCAAGATGACTCGAGCGGCCCGAGGGTGATTAAAACTGTCCTAAGATTTCCCTCGGAGGAATACCTACTGGCCGCCGATCGGCCATCGGTTCCCGAACAGCAGATCACCCTCACCGGTCCGCTCGCCAAAGTTTGGGAGGACGCGCGCGTACGCGTAGCGCTCATGTCCCCCAGTCAACTAGGGGACAGTAACTTGCAGCAGGAGACCGGGGTATGCCTTTCTGCTTTACTGATACTTTTTATTTTAGCTTTTAACTTAACTGCCTTTGTTCGCAAGAGGAAGAAAGCTAGGGTTAGGGTTTTCTTGTACTCATTGTAAGCTTTGTGCTTGTATTTTGTATCCTTTCCCCTTCTTCTTGTAGTGTGAACTTGTAGGGCTTCTCCGCCTTCGGTAGTTACCGAAAAGGAGGGTTTTATTAGTGGAAGGTGCGTGAGTAGGTGTGGATCCTTGGACTAGTCACCTCTTGTGAGGTGGATACCAAGTAAACTAACCTTGTTAGCGTTGTGTGGTTTGTTTCTTGTGTTTCCGCTGCGCATCTTTGAAGAAACAAGCAACGCCAACCATGAAGCACGCGACGAGCTATTCACTCCCCCCTCTAGCTACTTTTCGGTCCCAACAAGTGGTATCAGAGCGAAGCCGCTCTTCATCGGAATCATCGCCGGAAGGGGCAAACAAAACAAGCAAAGCTAGAGGGTGAAGAAGTTGGAGCAAATTCATCAAAGTCAAAGAATTCAAGAAGCTCAACTTCAAGATGCAATTCCAAGATGGATTTGGATTTGACACAAGGGTGGCTCCACCGTGCAAATCTACAAGCTTTGATCTTTAGAGATCAAGGATCGAGAATTTTTAATGGTGGAGATAGAGCAATGGTTTGCTCTTATGGAAGGTTTTGAAGCTCCAAAGAACTCCAAGGGCAAAGCTCTCAAGAAAAGCAACTGGAGTAAGGAGCAACTCCAAAGATGTGAGGCTAATGACAAAGTGACCAAGCTTTTGGTCAATTTATTGCCAAGCAACATCTTGGAGCAAATTGGAGAGTTTGAAGATGCCAAGGAGCTTTGGAGCAAATTGGCAAGGATTCATGAGATCCCCTCCACTGTACTAAATCAAGAAGAATCCAAAGAGGGCGACTCAATGGATCAAAACCAAGAAGAGGAGGACTCCGAGGTTGAGAGATGCTCAACCTCTGAAGAGGAGGTCCAAGAAGCTTCATCCTCAAAGGAGAGAAATCAAAAGAGCAAGGAAGGAGTATATTCCTTGTTTCATGTACAAGAGGATGAAGATGAAGAAGAAGGTGAAGCCTCCACCTCTAGGATTGAGGAGGAGCAATCTTCATTGACATCGGAACAAGAGCAAGAAAAATCCTCCACATCCGGGTCAAGAGAAGAAGAGGATGAAGAAGCTTCCACCTCCATAAGTCAAGCAAAATCAAATGGAGGAGCATCACTATCGGATCAAGAGGAAGCCTCTACATCCACATCACATGGAGGATCAAGTGTCATCCCTACATGTGAAGGTAAAACAATTTCAATTAATAAAAATCATATTATATGCTTTGAATGTAGGGAAAAAGGGCACTACAGAAGTAAATGCCCTAAATTGGCCAAGAAAAAGGGCCAAGTGGCACTAAAGGGCAAGGTAAAGCCCAAGGAGACCATCCCCACAACAAAGAAGAGCAAGGAGCACATTGTGTGCTTCTCTTGCAATCAAAAGGGGCATTACCGAAGTCAATGCCCAAAGGGTAAGAAGATGGTCAAGGCTCATGGAGGAAGCTCAAGTCAAGGGGGAGCCTCCAAGGTAAAAAGAAAGGTAACCTTCATTGAGCCTACCCCCTTGAATTATGGTAAAAAGCATGCTAGTACTAATCTATATCATTTTAATGCTATTTACCATGAAAATAGGAAGCATGATAGCATTAAGGAAAAACATATAACTTATCATGTTAAAACCTCTCAACCTAGGTTTAAAAAGGTAGATAGAAATTTAGGCAAGAACACTAAGGATTCTAGGTATTTGCCTAAGAAGAAGAAAAATCAAGGTTTTAGTGAAAAACCTAAGGTTGAAGAATTATGGAAGAAAAATCAAGTATTGAGATCAAGACTTGATAAATTAGAGAAGACCCTTAGAAAAATCACAAATATGACACAAGGGTCATCCAAGGGCCATAGAGGTTTGGGATACAAACCTAAAATCAAAAGGGATACACCTACTTACCATAGGGTTTCATATAGCTATGGAACCAACCCTAAGCCTAGTCGGCAAGCAAAAGATACTAGGGAGGTCATCCCTAAGAGTATATTTGCAATAAATGTGACTAAGACTTCTAAGAAGTCTAAGAAAGTCACAAACAAGGTCACAAGGGAAGCAATATCTAGAGTTGACCTAGAAAAAGTGATCAAGGCTTCTAAGAAGCCAAACAAGGTCACTAGGAAGGTATCTAGGGAAGTTATCCCTAGTGAATACCTAGAGCATCCAAGGAGCACCAATAAGTTTTGAGTTCCTAGGAGCAGCTTCTCTACCCCATAAATGGGTTAGAGAGTGTCAATTCAAAGAAGAAGGGTAGTTAACCCAACTTTGAAGAAATTGACACTCAAGGAGCATTTTCAAGGTTATTATTAACCTTTGAAAATGAAATGGATTTATGTTTACTCTTTAGAAGAGTAAAATGTGTCACAATTTGATAAATTGGATGATATTTTAAGTGACAAAAATTGAAAAATCATAAGAACTATCAAGTTGGGATTTTGGTATGTTCTTAGAAAATTTAAGGTCAATTTAAGCCTTAATTTCAAAGTGCTCCTCTTGTGGAAGAACGAAATATGCTAACATTTGAAGAATAAGCTTAATTTCAATTGGCATAAGTTAATCAAGAGGATTAGAAATGCCAAGTTAGGTTTTGGCATTTTCTTGGAGCATTTAGAGAGCAATCTAGGTTTAAGTTTTAACTTAGCTAAGGTTTAAGGACACCTAGATAGGTAATCTAGGTATTTTATTTATGCTAAATCTTGTCATGATTGTTTGCTCACTATATGTCATGACATCATATTTAGTTTTGTATTGTGTATTCATGACTTACTATGAAAAATATAAAAATTTCATATCATGTCATACATACATCATGTAGTTATAGGAATCTTTCTTTTGAAAACTAATCCATTTTGATGATGTCATAACATTATCATGCATTATGTTTATTTCCTTAAAAGCAAGGACAAATGGCATTTATCAACAAGTGTTTTCAACAAGTGTTGTCAACAAGTGGTATTAACAAGTAACATCCTAAGTGGATGTTCAATATCCATAAAATGCCTAGATAAATATGCATGATCCCTAGATTAGGGCAAAACCAAACTTTACATCTCACAAAGACCAATAAGATGACTTGTATGTGTTTTTGTGCAATTTAGATACAAGTGAGATGTTAGGATGATGAACAAAACTCAAGATGTTGATGTAGTGCATTCTTTTGAGTTTTGAGTTAATCAAAACACATAGTTATGTGTTTCCCATCATTGGGAAAGCTAATGTACAAGTCATGTGCATTAAGCCCAAGGAACATGATGGGATATTGGTTTTGAAAAGGTTTTTAAAATGATTTTGGAAAACCTTGGTGAAGGCTATCTCTTGATAGTAATCACCATTGAATAGTTAGACACAAACTTGAAGAAAACACTAAAGTTTATGCAAGGTTTCAAGTTTATGTCAATATTTGAAAATATGATGTATTTTCATAGAAAACTATTTTCCCATGATAAAGTATACCCTAAATAATGTCTACACAAATTTTCACGATTTTTGTAGAATTTTCTAGGGGTTTCTGAAGTTGACTGAAATGGAATTTCAGCAACTATCAGAGCTCCAATCGATCAGTGGATCAATTGGAGTTCCCCAATCGATCGGGAGATCGATTAAGGAAGGTTCTCCCGCGAGCAGAAGCTCACTGGATCGATCAGCCGATCGATCTAGGAAGTCTGAATTGATCAGTGGATCGATTCAGCCGGGTTCAATCGATTGGGACCACCTCCAATCGAACAAAAATGCTGATTTTGGCTGGGAAAGTCTGATTTCAGCATGTTTGAACCATGATTAGTCTATGTAACCATTCCAAACCCCTGAAAATAAATTTGTATACATTGAAAGAGTATTTTCATGTGGAAAACAAGGATGGATTGGTTAAGGAAGGCTAAGTTGAAGTTTAGGTTGAGGTTTGTTTCAAATTTTGAATATTTAAACCTCAAAACTTCTAAAATTGGGTTTCCTAAAGTTTTAGGGATTCCAAGTCATTGTTGGTGCAATGACAGAAGTTACCACCATGTCTTTAGGGGGAGGGACTCTTTAAAGACATGAAAATTATTTTTCATGAACCTTGGAAGGTGGTTAACCTTCCGTTAAGAACATGCTCAAGGTTGAGCGTTTGAACTTTAATGGGGAGTGGATATCCTCATTATTCAAGTAGTTTCAAGTGGATAATACTCAAGGATGGGCATTTGCCTACATTGAGGAAGAATGTAGGGTTAAGGATAAATGAAGGGTATGAGACTTTCATTTGGGTCATTGGACTTTGTTATTGCTCCAGGGCGAGCATTGTTGATGATGAAGGGAATGAACCCTTCATTATCGTGTTGATCACAACGAGTAAAGTTGTGAACCGTGATGAGCAACTCTTCAGGGGGAGAGTTTTCAACAAGTGAATGTGTTGACGTGTGCCCAAAATGTGGCATGGTTTGATGTGTGCCAATAGGGGGAGAATGAAAGGGAGTAAGTTAGACTTTCATTACCTAGAGGGAGTTTGCCCTCTTAGGGGGAGAATGAAGGGCTTAACTTATGTATTCATTACCTAGTGGCATGAAGAAGGTTTAGGCCTTGGGTTTAGCCTAACTTACATGTGGTATTGTAAGTGACAGTGATGGTATTGTCAAATATCAAAAAGGGGGAGATTGTTGGTGCAATATCCCTCAGGTCAAGGCTGACCTGGTTGACCAAGCTTGAGTCTTGGTTTCAGTTTCGGTGTTTGACAATACAAGGTTGATTGAAGAAGAGTCAAGTAGGTCAAGGAGTGACCAGATACTTGACTGGGAAGTCCTAACTGGGATGTTAGGCAGAAAGAAAGTCCTGGTGAGTGAAGCCAGGTAGAAGGAAGTCCTGGTGAGTGAAGCCAGGCAGAGGAGAAGTCCTAGTGAGTAAAGCTAGGCAGATTGGAAGTCCTAGTGAGTGAAGCCAGACAGAGGAGAAGTCCTAGTGAGTGAAGCTAGGCAGATTGGGAGTCCTGGTGAGTGAAGCTAGGCAGATTGGAAGTCCTGGTGAGTGAAGCCAGGCACGGAGAAATCCAGATGGGTCAAGGTTGACCAGACATCTGGTGAAAGTCCAAGTAGGTCAAAGGAGTGACCAGATACTTGGCATGATGAAGAAAAGTCCAAGTGGGTCTAAGAGGTTGACCGGACACTTGGTGAGGGAGTCCTAGCAGGTCAAGGGTGATCAGATGCTAGGCATGATGAACCAACAGGTCAAGGCTGACCAGATGTTGGTTTCGGAGGTTTGGTACTTGATTTTGGGCAAAAATCAGTAGCCGGATCGATCAGCCGATCGATTGGCTGGAGCCCAATCGATCGGTCGATCGATTGGTGTGTCCCTGCAATAAGCCTTCGTCCCAATCGATCAGTGGATCGATTGGGAGGCAGTCGTGAGCACACAGTAGCCTTCTGGATCGATCAATGGATCGATCCAGAGGTCCCAATCGATCAGTGGATCGATTGGGAAGATGTTGTATGTCGCGATAAGCCCTGGATCGATCAGCCGATCGATCCAAGCGAATTTCCAGAGCACAGAGGCGCTCTGGATCGATCCAAAGTCTCCCCGATCGATTGGGAGCAATCCAATCGATCGGGATTCGACCGTTAGCGTCGATTTAAGCCACAGGCGTTCATTTCCTTCGGCATCGCTTCTACGACAAACCTCAGATCTTCACCAGCGACTCCACAGAGCTCTCCACGCCAGTTCTTGAAGTTCTTGGAAGTTTTTCCAAGTCAAGAGGCGGATCTATTGCAAGAGGAAGAAAGCTAGGGTTAGAGTTTTCTTGTACTCATTGTAAGCTTTGTGCTTTTATTTTGTATCCTTTCCCCTTCTTCTTGTAGTGTGAACTTGTAGGGTTTCTCCGCCTTCGGTAGTTACCGAAAAGGAGGGTTTTATTAGTGGAGGGTGCGTGAGTAGGTGTGGATCCTTGGACTAGTCACCTCTTGTGAGGTGGATACCAAGTAAACTAACCTTGTTAGCGTTGTGTGGTTTGTTTCTTGTGTTTCCGCTGCGCATCTTTGAAGAAACAAGCAACGCCAACCACGAAGCACGCGACGAGCTATTCACCCCCCTCTAGCTACTTTTCGGTCCCAACAATCTGGACTTCGTGCCAAGCGTCCGGTCAGCTCGTCGACCTGCTTGGACTTCGTGCCAGCTATCTGGTCAGCCCGTCGACCTAACTGGACTTCTCGCCAAGCGTCCGGTCAGCCCGTCGACCCGCTTGGACTTCGTGTCAGACATCCGATCAGTCCGTCGACCTGTCTGGACTTAGCCTGCATACTCGATCAAAGCATTAGATAACGACAAACCTAACTTAACCTATTTGTCATTCATCAAAACCTGGGTTAAATCGTTAATGCTAACCGCACCAACACTTATGTTATTTTGTAGAGCGGATGAATCATCTACACAACGCTTGGTGAATTGTTTGAATTACTTTAAAGGGATCTTGGGGCTTTGGGAAAACCCACAAAAGACACAAGTATTCTTGGCGGGAGTGGACACCACCATGAGGAACTGGTTGCTTGAATTTATGGGTTTTCAAGAAGACGAATTTCCTTTTAGATATTTGGGCATCTCTTTAAACTAAGGATTGCAAATTATGGGTCACTTCTTGAGGCTATTACAAAGAAAATCAACTCATGGTGTAAGCACACTTTATCCTACACCAGTCACTTAGAACTAGTGGGCACGATTTTCAAGATATGGAATGTTTTTGGCTTTCCATGCTTCCGACTCTTAGTGGTGTGATTGATAAGATAGAAGCCATTTGTCGCATATTTGTTTGGTCTTCAAAGCATCCACCAATTGCATGGTCAAAGATTTGTCTAGCTAAACATGATGGTGATTATGGGCTTAGGGACCTATTATCATGAAATGAAGCATTATTGAGCAAAATACTATGAAATATCCAAACAAAAGCATATTCGCTTTACGTTAAGTGGGTACATCAACATTATATAAAGGGTGCAGATTTTTGGGCATGACAAAAAAAGGATTCAGACTCACCTTTGATCAAGAGGCTTTTGGAGATCCAAAGCAAGATATTAGTGACATCAAATGGAGTTGGGGGAGCAAATATGAGAATGATAGATTGGTTTGTTGGAGAGGGGAAAGAAGTTACAAATGCTTACAAATTTTTCATACCAATGGTGTGGAGGTTGGAAATCATGCCAAAGCATCGCTTCATACTATGGATGCTTGCTCATGGAAATTTGAAAACCACAGATAGAATGATGTATGAACCAAATAAGAAGTGCATCTTATGTCGATAACAAGAAGAATCAAATCATCATTTATTCTTTGAATGTTCGGTTGTTTATGACCTTCGGAGCAAGGTAAAACAATGGCTAGAAATCCATCATAATTTTCAATCTTTTAATGAGTTATAGCAGATTTTTGAAAGACATCACAAAAGTGGGAACCGCAAGATGAAGGCTCAGTATTTAGGTATCTCTAGCCTAATCTTTTATGTGTGGAAAGTTAGAAACAAATGTCATTTTCAGGGCATTGCTACGGATGTTGTTTAATTATTTCGGAAGATTCAAGTTCATATATATCGGATGGTGTATCTCAAGCCGACTTGATGATATGGTCTGTGAGAAGCTTGTTGTTGTCCATGATATAGTCCGTGGATCTCAATCACCAAGGGTTTATTAGTTTGCTTGTGATGCAAAGGTTGCTTCTGATGTCCGTGTGATGCTTGGTGCCCATGGTTTTGTTTGAGCATTTGCCTGTGTTTTTCCAACATGCTTGTTGTCCGTTGATTGCAAATCAATGTAAAGGTGTTGGTGTGAATGCAAGTCTAAGGACTTCGTGTTCGTATGATGATTTTTTGTGGTTGGTGAGTGCTTTGACTTTATTTGCACATGCGATGGAGGAATGTAAGTATAAATGAGTGTGGTATGCGGAGATACTTCAACATGTAACTCCATGATATCTTGTATGTTTTGACCTACGGTTAGAAAATTTTACCTTCCAAATCAATTTTTTTTATTACATCTATTTATGTAAAAGTTGAATAAATTTAGTTATTTATTATTCTCAAAATGTACGGGATAGTCTTGCAATGACTGCTATGGTGCGACTTCTTTTTAATCTTAGGCGACAAATATTTATTTATAGTCAACGTCAGTGGTATGAGAGAGGTTATGAGTTGATTCAGTCGACCCAATTGAATTTTAAAATGACTCAGTCGACCCAGTTGAACTTTAAAATGATTTGTGATTCAACAATGATTGATTGTATTAGTGTGATCTATTAAAAACAAAATAATGTATAAAAAAAATTCCACAAAAAATTCTTATGTCACTAAGGGCATCCACAACGTTACATCGTTATAACATCTAACAACTCATCAAAAAATTTGGAGTATACTGCCACATACTCATTATAACAGCATCCTTCTTTCACCAACATTTCTTTTAACATTAACACTCATTATTTATTGGTCTTATAATCCACTCAATCATCTTAAGATTATATCATATTAAATAAATATATTTTAAAATATTTAAATTATTATTATTATTATTAATCTTACTTTTTAAATTTTATAATTTTAAATAAATAAAATTTAAAAACTAAAAAAAATACACATGAGTAGGCCAACCAGGGGCTGGCTCACCTCGCCTTTTGCTTGAACGTGTTCAAGCAAAGGGTGTTATAACACCCCTTTCCCAATACTTTTAACAACAAGGGAGTTGTTATAAAACTCTTTAACATCTGCATTGCAGATGCTCTAAGTAGCACCGGTCGGATCCTCTGGTCCGTAATTTGTGGACCAAAAGATGATCCCTTATATGGAATTGGATGGATTCTACTTGTGAATAGGTAGGGTCCATCTAAATTATCCAATCTTTTATAAGGGACCATCCTCTGGTCCGTAATTTGTGGACCAGAGGATTCGCTCTCTAAGTAGCATATGTATACAAATAATTATTTATAAACATTTATTTAAAAAATATATAAAAAAAGATATTTCATCGTAGATTTTTTATACTCAAAATATTTTTTATCTTAATATTATTGACTTTATAATAATGTAAAAACTACCAAGTAACTATTATAAATTCTTTATTCTTGACAATTTAAAAAGGGCGTACTCAGATTTATGAATTGACTAAAAGACGTATTATATTTGAGTATTTAATAAAAAGCACACTCAATTTACTATTCTTCCCATTTTAAATGTCAATCATTACTAAATTATTGCTCTCTTCTTTTTCTTCTCACCTATGCATGTAATTTCTCTACTCTTTCTTCTCTTATATGTATCTTTCTTCTCACCTATACATGTAATTTCTCTTCTCTTTCCTTTCTCATATGTATGCAATATCTTTTTTTTTTTTTCTTTTCTCTTTCTTTTGGATGCATTCATGCGCATTGAGCTTGATATGCATACATGTAATTCTCTGCTCTTTCTTCTCTTATATGTATCTTTTTTCTCACCTGTACATGTAATTTCTCTTCTCTTTCCTTTCTCATATGTATGCAATATCTCTTTTCCTTTTTCTTTTCTCTTTCTTTTGGATGCATTCATGCACATTGAGCTTGATATTTTTTCAAATCAGGCCCAACGTGGCCTTGATATTTTTCAACGTTGGGCCTGATATTTTTCCATATCAGGGCCAACGTGGCCCTGCGCCTGATATTACGTGGACTTAATATTTTTCCATATCAGGCTCAGATTACGCTTGATATGATTCTATATTGGGCTCAACTTGGATATTTTTTATGATTATTCCCTATTACATTTTAACATCTATAATAAATAATAAATAACATATTTGAACTCCTTATAACCCTATAAATTCATAAAAACTAAAATAGGTGCAATATGAGATTTTTAGGTCCATCAGTGGATTTTGACTGAAATCCACTGATGGACTTAGAAAACTCTGATTTCATTTATTTCAGTTCTTGTGGATTTATGGGGTTACAAGGAGTTCAAATATGCTATATATTGTTTATTTTGACTTTTTAGAGATGTTAAAATGTAATAAGCAATAATCCCTAAAAATCTCCATGTTGGGTTTGATATGATTCCATATCAGGTCCACGTTAGACCTGATTTGAAAAAATATCAGGTCCAGCGTGCATGTATGCATCCAAAAGATAGAGGAAAGAGAAAAGAGATTGCATACATATCAGAGAAAAAAAGAAAAGATTATAACCCTCGTCCCCAAGGCCTCCGCCAGTCGACTCCACGACCAACACGAATGAAGTAAATCATGATAACTGTTGAGGCAAGTGGGTGGCAGGGCCAAATGTTTCCACCACAGGATGCAGGGCTATTATTCCTTCCCAACCCTTAGAATCAAACCTACGACCATAGTTTGCAAAATCGCGATCCGGATCGTAGGATCGTACGATCCTACGATCCTAAGACCCAAAATCGATCCAGGATCGTGCAGAATCGAGTTTTGCAGCAGGATCGCAGCAGGATCGGTAGGATCGGTAGGATCGGAACAGGATCGGTAGGATCGTAACAGGATCGGAGCAGGATCGGTGGAAGCTTTGAGAGGTCATAACTTTTGACTCGGATTGAACCACGGGGCCTATAATATATCAAATCAAAGCTCGTTCAGAGATCTTTAATAAATTTCAAAGTTTATCCTTAACCACCCTATTTCAAACCCAAAAAATATTATTTAAATCCTTTTCGGATGCCTAGAAGATTTTATTTTTTATTATTATATTTTTTCATCTTGTTAGGGTTTTAAATTATTTAAACATATATTTAATTATTTTTGAGTTAGTTTTATATCAATAATATTCTGTCATTTTCCCCCCAAAATGATGAATTTTTGGATGTCTATTGTCTAGTATTGTGTGACATCAACCAATCTTTAGAAGATTATTTTCGACGTTCATATTTGAATCAAAGGATCCAATAACTTTTGTTATGTACGTTATGTGCTTTATTGGCCTTTAAATTGGATCATCTTATAAACCAAGGAAATATTTTTGACGTTGAATGTGTTATTATTATTGTGTTAATAGAAATTTTATATTCTTTCATTTTATGATATGAAAATATAAATATTATTACTATGTGAGAATAATAGTTAAATTACTAGTTAATTTAAATTTGTACATGTAGTAATGTAATATAAGGTGTTGAGTGTAAATGATTGCATATATATGCAAAATTAGTTATCTATTTATATGTAAATGAGTTTTTTAAGTATTTTTTCTAATTATTAATCATGTATGATAAGATTTTAAGGGTTTTTGGTAGGATCGTACGATTCTACGATCCGATCCTGACCGATCCGATCCTGACCCTAAATCGATTCTACGTAGGATCGCGATTCTACAAACTATGCCTACGACCTAGTGTTGGTACTAACAACCCACTTACCATAACAGTTGAGCCCGTGAGGATATAGAGAAAAAGAGAAGAGAAATTACATGCATAGATGAGAGGAAAGAGAAGAGAGCAATAATTTAGGGTTAAAATGGGAAGAATAATAAATTAAGTATATCTTTTGATAAATATCAAAATATAATACATCTTTTAGTCTATTCATAAATTTGAGTATGCTATTTGGTAAATTAGGCTTTATTTTCACAACTATTACAGTAGTATATATTACCACTTACCTAATATAATATTTTTGTAATGTATAATAGCTCTTTAATAGTTTTCATAATTATTTTTTTTTTTTGATTAATTAAATAATTTTAATCAAGTTTGTTAAATTTTATTTTGATAAAACAGTGAAAAATTATTTATTTTACACTTAATCAATCTGAACCATAAATTTATCATAAAAACTTCCATATATTATAATAGCTACTTGGAATTTATAGTATTTCCCAAATAAAGAGCATTTCAAAATAAATTAACATGAGATCTTTTTATTTTTTTCGGGGAAAAATATTTCATTTATAAAAACTAAGGCGTCCTATTAATTTTAGGGGTGCAAACAAAGAGAGCAGATCTCTTGGTCCACAAATTGTGGACCAGGGAATGGTCCACTACATGTGGACCTTTGATTTGAATGAATCCCACTTATTTAAAGATGGGGTCCATTCAAATCAAAGGTCCAGATCAATGGACCATCCCCTGATCCGCAATTTGTGGACCAGGAGATCCCTGCTGACAAACAAATTGATTCGGTTCGTAAGTTTTTCGAATAGACTTAAAAATTACTTTTAAAATTATTAAATTTGAACTTAAATCAAACAAGTGTGAATATTTTTTTAGTCAAATTTGAATATACAAACAGTCAAACTTAAATCGAATTCTAGTTATTTTTATATAATTATAATTTAAATTTATTAAATTAAGATAAAAATACTTTAAATCAATTTAAATTTAAGTCATTTTAAATTATAATTTAAATATGATCGATTCAAAATCTGAATAAACTCGAGCTTAAATTTTATCTCAAATCGAGTCCTATCAAAATTATTTATATTTTTAAATTTGAATGCCTTTGATAATATATATATATTCTATCCTTTAATTACTTTTTCTTCACTGTAATATGAACTATTTTAATATAATAATTAAATAAATCTTAGTTCTCAAAATTTTCAATCTATCAAATATATTTATCTGGTTTATCACGCCGCCTCACCGTTCGCTTCCAGGTCGGCTTTGCCGGCACCGCTATATCCACCGACCACGACTCTCCCTCCACTCTCCTCCGCCAGATCCAGCGCCGCCGCCTCCATCCGTCCGTCCGTCCGTGGCCGCCGCCCTCACGCGCTGCCGTAGCGTAGTAGGACAATTTATTTACCTTTTAAAACCAAACATTACGAAACTATCTCCCGGCGTCGCACCGCCTTCCTTTGTCGGCCGCGCCACGTGGCGGCGGCTGCGGTCGACCTACGCTTTCCGGGCTTCGTGTTCGCCGCCTTCCTTTCCCCTTGTCTTTTCCTCGTGATCATTGCCTTGACGCCACGTTAATCCGACGCGTTTCCCTCGTTTGACTTTGCGTCCATTTGTCAACCATCCGGACGACGTGGCACCCAAAACGGACGAACGGAGAACGCCACGTCAACGACGGGAGGTAACGGAAGATTGACGGCGTCAAATGAAGTTTGTCGCTTTCCTCACTCTTTCCTTGTGCGGGACTCCATCAGCTCCACCGTCCTTTTGTTTGCCATGGGAAAAGTGGCGCCGACCTCACCGCGTTTACTGCCGGCCTTCGCGCTATATATATAATAGACTGCACGCAACTCGAAGCCACAGTTCGGTTTTGATTTAGGTTTCTCAATCGATGAGATAGGGGGAGTTCGAGGGACGGACGGACGATGGAGGGGCAGGTTGCGCCGGTGGTGGCGATCGCGAGGCCTGTGAAGGAGCGGCGGTACAGAGGGATTCGGATGAGGAAGTGGGGGAAGTGGGTGGCGGAGATCCGGGAGCCGAACAAGCGGTCGAGGATATGGCTGGGGAGCTACTGCACCCCGGTGGCGGCCGCGAAGGCATACGACACCGCGCTGTTCTACCTCCGCGGCCCCGCCGCTCGCCTCAATTTCCCCGAGGACATCTCCGCCGACGCCGTGGGCGCGGCTGACATGTCGGCGACGTCGATCCGGAAGAGGGCAGCGGAGGTGGGCGCGAAGGCGGACGCGATGCAGCTGGGCACTGCAGGGGCGGCGGCGGCGCTGCTCTGCGCGCGGGAGGAGGAGCGGCGGCGGGTAAAAAAAGGGGATAAGCGGCGGTATAAGAGTCCGGACCTCAATCAGGAGCCGGAGCCGGAGAGCGGCGACGACGGCGGCGGCGGCGGGCGGAGCGGCAGCTCGTACTAGGATGATGCGTGGATCAAGAAACCGGGGTGTCGATAGGCGATAGTTTTGTGAAATATCTAGCTGTAGTTTGTTAGATTTTTGTGGGGAATTGAAAACAGCAGAACCAGATTGGCGAGAAGGGATATAATTATGAAGAAAGGGACCAAATCAGTGAATAAAATCAAAGGAAATCTCTTTCTTTTATGGTGCAGATGTATGTAGCTCAAAGGGGTTCTGTGATCTACCAATAATACATCAAATATCCTTGATTTTCAATTGAGTTCCTTTCTTTTGGTGGCGTCCTCGATCGTCTCGGTTGATGGCGATTAACATAAGAATTCAATTGAATATTTTTAATCTTCTCGCCACTCTATTCAAAGAGAGTACCTAACTATCTTAATGATTTGTCTTCTTAAACTGCAATCAACTGCTTCATAATTGTCTCAAGCACGTCATAATGCCACTTAATAGATTGATAAATGGTCTTGAATAATTTTGTCACTAAGAAGTAAAATTGGCATAGTTTCGAAGCTTAATTATGACATTTGCCAGCCTTGCACTAACACTAACAGCATATCCAAGGTAAGCTTAGTCAAAGTTTGTAAAATTGAAAAAATTTTGATGATTGGAGGTTAAATTCTTTCGTCCGCTTTTGAAATGGATCCTTCGTAATTGTGATCGGATCATGACTATAATTCGGTCGCAATTGACTGTATTTCTAGATTTATATTCCTGCCTAGGTTATATAATTTGAGTCGGGGTAGACGGTCAGAAGCCACCTTGAGGTTATCCCCACTTGGCGCAAGACAACTCGACCTCTTACCCACCACCGATGACCTCCGAGCGGTCTTCGATCGCTTACCCCGATCTAAACTATAACTTAAGTAGGAATGTGAACACGGAGAGGGATTACAATCAATTGTGTCAGATTTCAGCTGTCATCTAAGCGTAATTACGGAGGAGACCAAGAGGGGACGTTGAAAAAACGGATCACATAATTTGAGCTCTTGATGATTGGAGGCTAAATCCTTTCGTCTGGTTTTGAAATAGATCCTTCGTAATTGTGATCGGATCATGGTTGTAATTCGGTCGCAATTGACTGTATTTTTATATTTATATTCCTGCCTAAGTTATATAGTTTGAGTCGGGGTAGATGATCAAAAGCCACCTTGAGGTTGTTCCCACTCGGCGCAAGACAACCCGACCTCTTGCCCACCACCGATGACCTTTGAGCGGCTTTTGGTTACTTACCCCGATCCAAATTATAACTTAGGTAGGAATGTGAATACAGAGAGGGATCATAATCAATTGTGTCAAATTTCAACTGTCATCTGAGCGCAATTATGGAGGAGACCAAGAGGGGACCTTGAAAAAACGGATCAGATAATTTGGGCTCTTATGATTGTATAGGTTAGATTTGAGATTTTGAATTCAGCCGATGTAATTTTTTAAATCTGATTTTTTTTTTTTTAAGTGGAGTCAATGGTTAATGATAACATAATTTTGTATCTTTGACCATTTAAAAATAATTTTAAAAAATTATTTTATGAAATATTGAATTATAATATTTTATTTGATAAATGGTTAATAATAATTATTAAAGTGGTATTTTTCTATTAAAAATTAAATATATTCAAGATAAATTTGAAAAATATATAAATGACTATAATTAAATTAAAATGTATAAGTTAATTACATATTAAATTAAAATATAAATTTAATCAAATTAAAATGTATAAGTTAATTAATTATAAATTATAAATAAATTAAATTAAACATCATAATTAATTAAAATATTAAATAAAAATGATATAAAGATATTAATAAAAAAAATAAATAAAGATACATGATTTAATATAATATTTTTTAAAAAATATTATAAGAAGATTTTTAGATTGGAAAGAGGATAATAAATTTTTATATGACATATTCGAACTATTTAAATTAAAAAAAAAAAGTCATTAAGATGCCCTAACGTTTGGTCACGTAGAAGTTAGAACTAGTCCGTTGGCGGACCCACACAGCGTTGCCCGTTAAGGTACTTCGCGTATACGTGCACCCGAAAGTCCGAAACCGTAGCCGCTAGGGTTTGTAAAAAACCGCCTATTTAAACCGCTCCGAAAGGCCGCCAAAGGGCGCAGAGCGGTGCAGACGTGCAGTTGCAAGCGGCTGCCTATCCGTTTCATCCGCAAATATACCACCCGAGGAAAATTACACAAGGAAAAAGAGTTTGTTCGTCGGATCTCCGATCCATCAATCGGAATCTTCTCGTTTGTTGTAGTCGTCGTGGTTTCGATCGTCCAGGGTTTCGCGGAGGACCCGGGAAGGAGCAACGTTTGTTCTTAATTTGGTTGGAGAGCGAGATATGGCGCAAGTCCAGATGCAGCCCCACGCAGTGGTTTCTAGCCCCGCGGATGCGGCCGCGGCAGGAGTCGGCGCGGTCCGTGTCCCCTCGACGTCGTTGTACGTCGGCGACCTGGATTTGGGTGTCACGGACGCGCATCTGTTTGATTTTTTTAGCCAGATGGGGCCGGTCGTGTCGGTCCGGGTGTGTCGCGATGTCAGCACTCGTCGCTCACTTGGTTACGCCTACGTGAATTTCAGCGATCCTGTGGATGGTAATTTTTTTTTTCCCAGTTATTTCATTCGCTTTCGTTTCGTTGTTGTTTGTTTCTCAATCTTCGTCTTCGGTCATTACCATTTATTGATGTGATGCATTTATGTGTCCTTATTAAAGGTAATTTGTAAATGCTTAAATTGGTTTATTCTGTTCTCTGACCCGATGTTCTTACCCATCACTATTTTTGGTGTTGTCGATGTTTTCCATTTTTTTTTGTTGGGAACCTTGTTGATTATCTTAACCTACATAACTATTGTTTGAACTATGATATTTAATCTTCTTAGTCAAAATATAATAATTTTCTAACGACGAAGACAGCTTATTGTCCCCCAAAATAAGAACTATTATCAAACAAGTATTTCATCAATAATGGTAGATTGAAAATTCTTTTTCTATACAAATACAACCTAATCTTTTCAAATATCATATTTTAAGAGATATTCCTTTTCCTTTATATTTGCTTTTGGCCTTCTGGCGTATTAACATAATGAACCGTTAGATACTGGTATTATTTATATATGTATCATATTCAATTATATTATAGGGGGCTCATTTATCTTCATTATGAAAAAATAATTTTCTCCTTTATTTTTTGCTTGTTGCGTTTTCTAAAATTCTACCACAATGTCATACTACTAGATACCCTTGTTGATTGACTTTAATTATGGTGCTTTATTATACTACATATCATCTGCTTCAGTTTAGTCACTATGTTTGAGTGATGTATGAGGAGCAATATATGTTAATTATCCTTTACATTCTTATGTTTCCATTGGCAGCGGCAAAGGCGATTGAAGTTTATAATTTTACACTTCTTAATGGAAAGACTATTCGCATTATGTATTCAAATCGTGACCCTAGCTTGCGCAAAAGTGGGGCTGGGAACATTTTTATCAAGGTATGATAATATACTTAAAATAATCAGGAATGTGGGCACTGAATGTTAATTGTCCTGCCTTTAGCATTGCTGTTGTTAACTTTGTTTTTCTTTTCTTTTCTTCTTTCTCATAGAATCTGGACAAATCTATAGATAACAAAGCACTCCATGATACATTTTCAGTCTTTGGTAACATCCTGTCTTGCAAGATTGCGACAGATGCATCTGGTCTTTCAAAAGGATATGGATTTGTCCAGTTTGAACAAGAGGAGGCAGCACAAAATGCAATCCAGAAGCTAAATGGCATGCTCATGAATGATAAGAAAGTATTCGTTGGGCCATTTGTTCCTAAACAGGAGAGGGAGGGTGCTGCAAGCACTTGTAAATTTAATAATGTATTTGTAAAAAATCTCTCAGACTCTGTAACAGAGGATACCCTACAGGAAGTTTTCGGTGAATATGGAAAGATCACCAGTTGTATTGTGATGAGGGAGGGTGATGGAAAATCCAAATGCTTTGGCTTTGTCAACTTTGAGAACCCTGAAGCAGCTGCTAAGGCAGTTCAGGAGCTCAATGGGAAGAAATTTGATAATAAGGAATGGTATGTTGGTAAAGCTCAAAAGAAATCTGAAAGAGAACAAGAACTTAAAGAGAGGTTTGCACAAAGCAAGCATAAGGATACTGAAACATTCCAAGGAGTTAACTTATACGTAAAGAATTTGCATGATAGCATTGGGGATGATAGCTTAAGAGAGCTCTTTGCTGGATTTGGCACTATTACCTCTTGCAAGGTTCTTTTATGTTAACTTTTAGTTGTTTGTCTGCTCCACTATATTTTGTTGCTTGCTTATGTGCTCTGATGATTTATAGGTCATGCGTGACAATTTTGGTAAGAGCAAGGGATCTGGATTTGTTGCTTTCCTGTCTCAAGAAGATGGTTCTCGAGCTGTAAGTTAACTATGTTGCTACTTCGCTTTTTGGTTGTCTTACTTTTTGCTGATTTTGGAGTGAATCTACAATAGCTATCTGAGATGAATGGAAAAATGGTCAGCGGTAAACCACTTTATGTTGCAGTTGCACAACGCAAGGAAGACAGGAGAGCACTATTGCAGGTAGTTTCTCAAATGTTGTGATTCGACCAACCGTTTTTATTATTTGAGCATATAAGTGATAAGACTTTGCTATCAATAACCTTGAGCTCCAATCTAGCTTTCTCAGAGCAGATTTTGAAAACCTATCTATTCAGTGTTGACTTCATGAACAATGACATTTAATCCTTCAAGGTAGCAAAGAGCTATTTTGCTATTATAGCTTAAAACCTTAGATGTAACATGGTCAAAGGCCTACCTAGTCTTGTGCCTAAATTTTATATTAAATTAGTTATGTCTAGAATAATAATACGTTTGTTGTAATGGTGACAATTTTTTAATATGTCCAACTTACTATTCGAATACACTCTCCAAGTTGTAGGGTTTCTTTCTTTGATCCTCTAAGGGGGAATCCACAAGATAAATATGATGATGCAGAGAGTTGTTCTCAATTATTAACGAAATCTTAATTTTGTTGCCCCTCGTTTATTTTTTTCTCCTACGGCTATTGCCATCTCGTTCCTCTATCCCCTCCATAGGTCAAACTAAAGATGGATCTTGTTTTGTTTGTAACACACACTCATGGGTTTTATTGGGTAGAGGGGTTGCAGCTTTTGTTTAATACTTTCTATCATCTACTCTCCCTCTTGCGTTAAATGGCCAGGAATTCAGCTGTCTATTATCATTTCTCCACTCAAGTGGATGACTGGAATACTATCTCACTTATCTTTGTAACATCTTTTATTGATTGAACTTTGGAAAGGACTTGTAATTTTGTCTCATTTTACAATATGAATTTCTCTATAATGATGTTAGAACTTTAGTTACTTTTATCAGTTTCCCTTGACATCCTCATCTCTTGGATTAATCAAATTTTTGGTCTTTGCATCTTAATACTACTGCATTAGTATTTTGTTTTAATTTTTATTGTCGTTAAATGTCATGATAAGTGATAATTGTATTCAATATTTTATTCCCCTCAACTATATCTTTTCTGACCAATGACTATCTGTTGGTTATAGGCTCAATTTTCACAAGTACGTCCAGTGACAATGCAAGCTTCAATTGCCCCACACATTCCATTATATCCTCCTCCTGGGTTGGGGCAGCCACTTTTCTATGGTCAACCACCGGCTGCACTTGTTCCTCAGGCAAGCAGATATAGATAATTCATTTATTTTATGACAAATATTTTTTTAACTACTGATTTTATAGTTATAGAATCTGGTTTTTAAATGATTGAAAGAAAAACTTCCAAGGATGAAAATGTTAATTTGAAATCTTGAAGATTTTTTTTATTTGCCCAATTGTGATCAAGAATTTGGAAGACATTCCTCTGCTATCGTTATTCTTAACATGTTTTTTTTTGTTTTCTTTGCTTTTTCTAAATCTTGGGAAAGGGGACATAATAAAATTTTCCCACTTCTTTTGATCATTATATGTATAACCAAACAATTTTCCTGTTAGCCATTGTCTTTTTAAAAAAATTACCATCTTAATCTAAATGTTTCTAATTTAGCCATTTTAAAAAAGATTTATCATATTAGGACTAAATGCTCTCATTTAGCAATAGTGGCTCCAGGGTTTCTAGTTTTTGAAATAAAGTTTTAACTATTGACGTTTGCTTTGCTTGCTGTTGTATGTGGTTGCATATTTTGTTGATATATAAAAAGTTTAATTATTGGGCATGTGCCAAAATTTAGGTTTTACAATTGATTTGGTGGTCATAAGTGGATTTAATGTGGTTCCTCCGCTCATTCTACATGTCCATAATGCAGTTCTGCATTTCATAATCTTTTGCAGAGATTTTTATATAATTAATGATTTCATCGTCGTAATCAACATCAAACTGTGTTTCTTCCAACTGTTTAAAATAAATGATTTATTTTACTTTCTCTCCTTTTTATTTCATTTATTCCGTATGCTTTATCAAACTTGTTCAAAATAAAAGAGGTATAATTTGTTCAAAATAAAACTTCATCACAGCCTGGATTTGCCTTCCAGCAACAACTTGTTCCTGGGATGAGACCTGGAGGGATGCCCTTCCCCAATTTCTATATGCCGATGGTCCATCATGGCCAGCAAATCCAGCGCCCTGGAGGAAGGCGTGGACCTTCAGGCCCTGTATATCAAACTCAGCAACACCCTGTACCAATGATTCAGCAACAGGTTAGTTACTTTTTGAAAAAATGCAAACTGCCCATTGTTTTTAACATATTATATCGAACATTTTTGATGCTACAGATGATTCCAAGGGGTGGGCGTCCCTATCGATATCCACCTGGGCGCAACATGCAAGAAGCTCCTGGTACGGGCGGAGGGATGCTCTCTCGTCCATATGACATAAGCGGTATGCCCGTGAGGGATGCAGGCATTTCACAGCCTATTCCTATTGGAGAATTGACTTCAGCTCTTACAAATGCTTCACCGGGGCAGCAGAGATCGGTAAGCCATAACAATTTTGTTTTGTTTATCTTCCAAGCAAACCAATCAGTTCTTCATGAAACCTCAACCATTTATATTTCTTTCATTATGTACAGATGCTGGGTGAGAGCTTGTACCCACTTGTGGATCAGCTGGAACACGACCATGCTGCCAAGGTCACTGGCATGCTCTTGGAGATGGATCAAACTGAAGTGCTGCATTTGCTGGAGTCTCCTGAGGCATTAAGTGCCAAAGTAGCAGAAGCCATGGAAGTTTTGAGAAATGTAGCTCAGCAGCAGCAGCAGCCGCCAGTTGACCGGTTGGCCGCTTTGTCATTGCAAAACGTTGTTTCTTGAGCTGATGCATCTGACTGCCTGGGCTATACATGAGCTTTGTCGTCGGGTGATTTTTGGCTGGCTTTGATCCTAGAGGTGACTCTGATAACCTTTTTTGTTTTGTTATTTATTCATTTAGTTTTTTTGCAGAGCTTTTAGAACTCTTGTTATTTCATAGGCTCCTCTATTTGGTTTGACTTAGCTTAAGATGATTATCTTATTAAATAAATTTAAACAACATAAAATTAAATTTGGATTGTGTCGTTTAACTTTAGACAGTTCAATTCGAGTAAAATTTAAATTAGAAGGATACAATAGAAAATAATACTGATTTTGTCCGAGAGTTGAATCGATGGATGCTGGAGGCGTGACACTCTCTGCTGACTTCATGTAGACTCCGGGATGACGTGGTCTTCGGTGAACCTGCAACAAAATTGAGCCGGGAAGGGGATTTCGGCGACGGCCCTTCGATGCTCAAGTCAGGCGAGAGAAAATTGAAACAGCTTAACAAGGCCAAAAGCTACAATAGATGAGAATGCATACCTTCGTCGAAGATTGGGGGCCCTTATATAGAGCTCTCAGGAGGCACGTGCACGCTTTTCGAAACATGTACGTTCCTCAAAGCATACCTAAAAATGGTCGTGTCAGAAAAGTGCGTCTGACACTATACCTCAACCGTCTGAGCATATCTCTGACATGACAATGGAAACTTCTAGTGTACGATTCTCTGTCCGGTCCGGCTGCCAACCATGTTATTTGTCGACGACACATGTCTCGAGAAGGACATCACCGGTTGTCCCCTTTGTCCTCTTCTGTTCCTTTTGTCAGTTACTAGCTTGATCGGGAGAGATGCAGGGATCCATTGCTGTTCGAGAGGGGACGTGTATTGGTCCGAGCTGGAAGGCCACTCGGCCACATACTCGGACGAGAATGTCTTCGTTGATTCGTAACTCGTCCGAGCGAACAGGCCGCCCAGCGCCTCAATTTTCCTAGGTGGACTCATGAGCGTCAGAAACCCGACCTATGGTCGAACTATCTCCGCGTCGCTTTGGGCGCTGTTGTGGCCGATCGACCAAGTGGATTTTCGCTCAGCCAGACCTCTAGGCTGCACATCTTAGATTTGACCATCACATGTCATTGACCTCTTGTAGTACAGGACCTCCATTCTTACTACTGCTGGATCAAATACGTTTTCTTTCATAAAATACAGCCGTTGTACTTGGTGGGTTCCTCCCCTCCACGCAGGCCGCAGGATGCAGGCAGGGAAAAGGAAAATTCTTTGTTTATTCATCATTGGAAAGTGTTTTAGGAATTAAACACACGATGCCAAAAAGCAGGCACTAAAATAAATAGGAAGCTAAAAAAAGACAAACTAACAAGTAGATAGAAGAACAATAAACATGCCAGCTTATGAAGCGCAGTTATGGGGAAATCTCCACTCTCCTCCACCAATTAAAGCCATCTCGCTCGCCTCTTCTTCTTCGAGCCACCACCACACCTCAAGGAAAAAGAGGGCAGCACGGGTTCTGAAAGATAAAGAGACAAAAAGACAAGGGAGAGAGAGCAGAGAAGGATGAAGAAGACGACTCTTCTTCTCTTTATTTGCTTTCCACTCTTTTGCTTGGGATATTTTGTATTATGAATCGAACATTGATCCATCTCTTCTCCCATTTGGTGGCGCAAAAATGGCTCTTTTATCTCTCTTCGATCAGCTTTATTGTCGAGAGGAGAACTTGGAGGAGTTTGGCGAAGAAGAATTCGAGCAATCTGTGCCGGCGACGCTTCTTTCGACGCCCCGTGAGTCCGAGCGCCACCTTCTCTCGGCGACGGATGTTGAGTCCGAGGAGGAGTGGGCGGAGTTGCTCTGCTCTCTCTTGTCCAAAGAAGGGGAGTTTCTACCGAAACTCTTTCCCGACGGCGGCGATTTTTCTTACCTCCAATCGGCGAGGAAGGTTGCGGTGGAGTGGGTCGCGCGGGCCGCGCGGCGGCACGGCTTCGCCGCCCTCACTGCGCTTCTCGCCGTGAACTACCTCGATCGGTGCTTCCTGCCTTGCGACGCCCGGGGGGAGCTGCTCCGCCTCCAGGACGACAAGCCGTGGATGGGCCGACTCGCGGCCGTGGCGTGCCTCTCGTTGGCGGCGAAGGTGGAGGAGACGCGCGTCCCTCTCTCCGTCGACCTCCAGATGCCTGAGACCCCAGAAGACGGCGGATTCGTGTTCGAGCCCAAGACCGTCCGGCGGATGGAGCTCCTGGTGCTCTCCGCTCTCCGATGGAGGATGAACCCCGTCACTCCCCTCTCCTTCCTCCACCATTTCTTCCCTCGACTCCATTCGAAGGCTAAATCCGCCGGAACTGACGCCGGCGCTGTCCGCCGCATCCGCGCGCTGCTGAGGAGGTGCGAAGCGACTCTTCTGTCTGCAACGGCCGGTAAGTACTCACCAAAAATCCAATCATTGCATCGAATTCTCAATCTCCCATCTGCTCAACTTCTGTCCTAATCAATTGAAGATGGGAGATGGGTCCGATACCCGACGTCGGCGTGGGCAGCAGCGGCATTGCTTCAGGCGACGGAATCCAGCGACGGAGGCGCCACGGCGGCGGAAGTCCAAGAGACCCGCCGCCTCATTTCCCTCCTTAAAGCTCCCAAGGCGAGATTTTTTTTACTCCCCGGTTCCTCCTTTCTCTCTTACGATCTCCTAACGCTAATTTGCTGACGAGAAATTCAACCCCTCGACAGGAAAAGGTGGAAGAATGCCACCAGGTAATCTCGGAAACATCTCAAACCGGCATGATCGGCCACAAGCGCAAGCTTTCTCCCTCTGATCTCCACTCCTGTCGGTCGCCGCCAAGTCCCAGCGGAGTGATCGGTTCCTGCTTCAGTCGTGAGAGCTCCTACGACTCGTGGGCTCCTCCTCCTCCTCGAAAGAGAAGCAACAGCAACGTTAGCAACACTCCAGCAGACAACACAGACGGAGAAAAACTAAGATTCACTGATTAACGTTTTGCCTATGGATCAATAAGAAATTTTACTTTCTCTTCTTGGAAGGTATGTGGCGGGTGTTGTCACAATGAGGTCGCAGAGGTCGCAGAGGTCGCAGGATTGATCCTCGGAGCAGTTGGGGAATAAATCTCTTATCCCCGTATTATATCCTGTCCTTCACATGCTCGTTCGGATGCTATGATTTACCTTCCTCGTGATGACCTTGGGTCGGATACGACGGGGGCGCTGGGAGCGAGTGTTTTGCCTTTTGCCACAATAAGAAATTTTACTTTCTCTTCTTGGAAGGATTCGCCTGGACTTGTGTAGTCTTTGACCTTAATAACAGACTCAGACCCATCTTCCAAAAATCTCCAGGGACTAAACCAACCCGAGAAAGTTATTTGCTTCTTTGTTTAAACTTTGCTGTGATTTTGAAGATTGTTGAGCGCGGGTGACGATTTTACAGGCGCGCGGTTTCATAGTTTTGTGGGACTTGGCGATGGAAAAGCAGCCATTGTTCTTTCACGAGCCATTAATGGATCTCATAATGAAAAGGCAAAAGCAGAATCGTACCAATGACCAATGAGTGTGATCTTGAGTCCTGGGATCATTTCTCTTTCTAATATTTAATCTGATATCTAACGGTAAATTTTCCTAAAGTCAAATCCTATGTAGAGTTTCAATTTTATTTTCAATTCTCTAATTACACTAATTTACTTAATCTTGTATAATTATATCCCATTAAATTACTTGATTTTAAATATTTTATACCTAATAAAATAGATTATGTATCATCTCTATATATATATTACATATTTATAGATAGACGATGTTAATGGATCAATTATAAATAATATTTAATTGGATAGAAAATATTTTAGATTTTAGTTTAAATGATCTTGAATTTAAGAGGATAGACTTTTTGTATTTATAGTTTGCAGCGTACCTAAAAAATATGTGTACATGAATATATTAATTCCAAAATTAGGGACGAATCAACAATTCGTCCTCAATTCTAAGACAAATTCTAGATTCATCTCATATTTGATTTTCTTAAAATATTAATCTTCTACGATGAATTATTAATTCGTCATAGATTATTAATTTATCGTATAATTTGTAACGAATCTTATTTTCGTTGCAAAAGCGACAATGAATATTTTATTTGTTGCATAATTTGGAAAGCAAAATAAATTTCATCCCAAATTTATAATGAATTTTGTGATAAAATTTTATTTGTTGCTAATTTAGGATGAATTGATTTTTTATTGCTAAATTTATTTCAAATTTAGGATTGAAAAATATTTATCCTAAAATTTCGTCCCTAATCTATATATATTTTTTATAATGAAGGTAGACACGTTATTGTCCCCTATTCACCTCGCTTTCACCTCGTATTGTTATACACATATACCTCTTTGAGTATCCACAACCTATTCCTATTATAACACCCACCATCTCATTAAAAAATATGAGGTCTACTGTCACATATATAACAACATATTTTTTCACTCACATTTCTTTTAACATTAACATTCATTATTTAAAAATCCACATTCCACTCAATTATCTTAAAATTATATCATATTAAATAAATATATTTTAAAATATTTAAATTATTATTATTTTTTTTAATAATAATCTTACTTTTTTTTAAAAAATAACTTACTGTTTTTAAAAATATAATGTTAAAAAATTATAATTTTTTAATAAATAAAATTTAAAAAATATATTTACGTGAAGGGGTATTATAACATCTTTTTCTATAACAATATCCGATTAATGCATCCAATATAAATGCCCTTACATTTTTTTTGAAAAAAAATTAAGGTTGATTTCGCCTCAGCCTTTGGCCCTGTCCTTGATGGCTGGATCTCGTGGTGCGTTGATTACCATCATAAAGAGAAATAGCGCTTCAATGCGCGGATATCATTAAAAAAAGAAAAAAAAAATTATAAAATCTGGATACATGATATAAAAAAACAAAGAAGACCAAACATGTTAAATGTTTTAGCTCTTCCCCTTAGAATTACATAGATTTCTTCTCCATTCCTCCAGTTTAGCATGGAACGATCACCCAAATTGCACTTTTCACCGTATATAAGAAATCAAGAGAACCATGAAGTTTGATGATCGAAAATGATATCGTGTCTTCTTTAGCCCCACATAACAGGAGTTAAGGAAGGTTTCGATGATCCCGGAATAATGATGTAACAGATAGATCTTTCAACTTATAACAAAGTGTAACGCCCGAAAATTCTCAAAACTATTTTAGAAATATTCTATGATTTTTCTGGAATTATTAGATATTTTTCCGGAATTTTCCGAGTAACGGAAGTAGCAAAAACTATTAGAAAAGTAAAATGGCATCTTTCAACTTATAACAAAGTGTAACGTCCGAAAATTCTCAAAACTATTTTAGAAATATTCTATGATTTTTCTGGAATTATTAGATATTTTTCCGGAATTTTCCGAGTAGCGGAAGTAGCAAAAACTATTAGAAAAGTAAAATGGCTTAAGGGGGAATCGAACCTGGAACCTCTCGGGTCCGCTAAACCTTTAGTTAGCCTTAGTAACCAGTGAACCCAGCAAGGCCATGATTAAAGGAAAGAGAATCAATTATATTTATAATTGGTTTTGCTGAATTAATTACTTGGTATAAATAGGAAATTTAAGTTGGGGTTTGGTTTATTTTTAATTTGGTTCAGCAACCTCTTCCCCTCCAAACCCTCACGCCGAACACCTCTCCCTCTCCTCCCTCTCTCGGCGCCAACCACAAGGAGACCTAGGGTTCTCTCCCTAGGGCCCCAAGGACATCTTCCGGCGACGATTTCAGCACAAGGACGTTCCCCTCCGCGAGTAAAGCACGTGGACGCGAGCGAATCGTCGAGAAGTCGTCTCCACCGGAATTTCTAGCGATTAGATTTGTAAGAAATCTAGCACACAAGGTAAGAAACCCCTCACCTGCAGTATAAGTAGCTCCGTTTGGTTTTATACGCACTAGTTTAACTATATGCAGTTTTATCGACGCATAGGGTGAATATGACCCTCCTCGCAGATTTAGGGATTTAGTGAGTACTTCTAGATGGGCCGGACACGTATTCCCTCTTCGGTGGGGGTTCCTAGACGTTATCGGGTGCCTAGAAGTGATCTCCCTAATAGAGGGGAAAGTTGGGGCACACTAGGTGTTCGATAAAATAGCTAGTTAAGTTAAAATGCAAATTAGACATTTTAATAGCTCAGTTAAATGCATTAGAAGCATTTAAATCAGTAAATCAGTTTATTTTAGCTTATATGAGACCACGGTCCAATGGGTGGGCTCCCACAGTCGCCTCTAGGTTCAGACAACCTAGCTCTAGGTTCAGATAACCTAGAAACAGCAAGTTAAAACAGTTAGCTATATTCAGTATTTTATTGTACTGGATCGAGATATCCATTGGGTTGGACTCCCACAATCGTCCCTAGGTTTAGATAACCTAGTTAACCCTACTAAATTCGGGACTTGCAAACCCGGTCTAGTTAGGGATGCGCGTGTCGGGCCCAAATAACATGATTATGTATTTTCACTTATTATGAATTAGTTTTCAAAGCTCAAATTAGTTATGTTAGTTGAGTTGGAATTCAGTATCAGTTTAACTACAGTTTAGCTTATTATATGTTCAGTTCAGTTATCTTTATTGATTCATATGATTAGTTGTCATGCCATGATTGTATGCTTATATGTCATGCCATGTTTAGGTTATTCAGTATACTTAGCATATCCTTTCAAACAGCATGATTTAAAATCATATTTGCATCGTATGCATGTTTTAGTGAGGTAGATGGTTTCTTACTAAGCTCTTTAGCTTACAGATACTATTTTCCTTATACTGCAGATACAGGTAAAAGGAAAATGGACTAACAGTGGAGGCTGGAGGTCAATGCAGATCAAGATGTGTGTGGAAGGAACTGGAATAAAGATCCTAGGGATCTAATTTTATTTTATTATGCATTAGAACGTGTTCAGTATGCATTAGTACTTATAGCAAGCATTATCTTATGTTTCTGTTAGTTAGCGAGAGAACAGTTTAAAAACCTTGTTAGTTTTGGTTTCCATATGTTTACATGCCATGAATTAGTATTCTATGCCTAAATCATGTTTAGTATGTTAGCCATTACCTAGTAGAATGTTCCTCTTAGCTTTTATAGTGTTGTGTAATGACTTTGACACGCATTAGTGCTGATATCAGGGGTATGATACGAAATCAGAAACCCCTGATCGGTCGGCAGACCGATCAGGGAGTCTCTGATCGGTCGGTAGACCGATCAGGGACCTGGTTTTGTGAACAGAAGCTTTCTGTTCGTTCCCTGATCGATCCGTGGATCGATCAGGAGCTGGGTCGCGAAAAATGGTTCACTGATCGGTCAGCAGACTGATCAGTAAGCCACTGATCAGTCTCATTGACCGATCAGGGACCAGCTAGATCGGTCGGCAGACCGATCCAGCAGCGTACAGTATCGCAGTGTGGTTTATGGATCGGTCGGTTGAACGATCCGGAGTTTCCTACCGTGCCAGCATCAGTAGATCGGTCTGTGAATCGATCCGAAGTTTATTATCAGTTGTGAACACCTCCCCTAACATGTGTACAACTTCTAGGTACACCCAGAACACTAAGTTAAACTTTATAGCATTTAGTTCAGTAAAATTTTAAATTAGCCAGTTTTCATTCCGCATTAATAGTCCAGCATAGCATAACTGTAACGATCGCCCTCGCAGCCTAGTCAGTAGGAGGCGGGTCGTTACACAAAGTGATATCAAATTTAAATCTTAACGGTAACGCATTATAAGAGAAAACGGACTTAAAAATATTGATTGTTTGAATGAACCTTCTTGAGTATTTTTTTAATTTGTCTCGATGATCGGTAAAAAAAAAACTCAATCAATTATTTCCAAAATTAATCACTACGAAGCGTCGATGTCACACCAATACTCAGGCAGTCATAATTTGACGGTCCTGCCTTTAATGAACCAACAATCACTAACATGGGCGAAACAGCACGTTGAAAAAAACAAGAAAAAAAAAGATCAATAGTGAGATACGTGGCCATCTTGGTTAGACGTATTTAATGATCTGATGAACTAAGTTATATAATATGTTAGGCAATTATTAATGGAGAGCCATGCGGTTCACGGGTTTTGAGCCAACGAGGAGCACTGCAGCCAAACTTTAAGAGCCACTACGAGGAAATACACCTACTTCAGTGTCAAATAATGGACTCCTGGTATATATGTGATTGCATGCTACTATGCTAGAGTGAGTAATGATCATAAATGAGAGAGGGGAAGGTTGTTAGTCATAAGGCCTGCGTGAGCTCCATCAGGGCTGGGGCAGGGTGGGTCTCGATCGTCGTCCCATGCAGTTATGATTCAAGAACAGTAGCCAGCCATCACTACTGTGTCTGTCTTCCTCATGATGAGTGGATTGGGTGCGGCTGTGTAGGGTGAACTGGCTTCCATGCATGTAATGGAAGAGTAGGGCGAGGAAGGAAGCAGAAGCACCTACCGTCTCTACAGTGGAACCTGGCCTTCTGCAGACGACCACTTCCCATCTCAGTGCCTCCACAGGCCTGACACTGATCCGGGAACAGGATAACCAACAAGCGTGCTCTGCTTGACTCGTGGGAAAGATATGATGGCTGTCTAAATACAACATGCCAAATTGCCATAGCACGCCCTGATTTTCGTTTTTTTATCAATGGCTGTGTCATCATGCATGAAATCAAACCATAAGAGGACCGACAATGCCACAACCTACACGATCTGAATCTTTAATTTCGGGGGCCAACTAAATTACCACTAAACAGTAAGTCACTGTATAATCAAATGAAATGACAACAAAACAAACCTTGCCTGTCCAACCTTTGACAAGTTCCAGTTGATTTTGTTAGTTCAGGACGCCATTATTGTGCGCCTCAAGTGTCAAGTCTAACCATGGAAGAGTCCAAAATGCTATGATATCCCTCCCGAGTCCCAAACCACCAGGCGTGCGTTAGCTTGGCATTATCATAGATAAAGCTTACCTGAGTCACTAACTCAACGATCTGGGAATAAAAAGATAAAAGGCATCGGTAGAGTGGGCATGGATGAACACGACCAAGAAGAAAAAAACAATTAGCATGAATGCTTGACATAACCATCAAGAAAAATTATTCAAGTATATCATATAGAAAGCATAGCACAAAGTCAAGATTTTAATATGCATGCCTTTCAGGCATTTCAGTTTATCACATGCCACAGACTAGCAAAGACCCATCACCATGCACAAGCCTCCAAACCTGTGGATCATTAACACTGAAGTACTACCCATGAGCACAGGCAACTGAACTCTGGTGGCTGAGAAGGGTTATCTGAGAAGAAAAATGCAAACATAACTTGTGGTGAATATGATTGAAGACAATTTAAAACATTATAAAATAAAGTAAGATGAAAATATAACTCAAAACTGTTATCTTATGTGGTTTGATTTTTTTTTTTTTTTCCTTTGGACATGGAAAAGAGCTGAAACTTCAGATATGGTCCCAGCAGCAATCAAAATCCATTAGAAAGATAACTGAAACAAGTCTTTGTTTTAAGATGGAATTGTAGGCACCTAATTGATAATTAGACAGACGCGCAAAATTGATAATTGAACAGGAGAAGCACCATGGTGAGAATGCTAATCCTATCAAGAAAAAAAAAAGAAGGAATAGCATGGGATATTCCAGTGTGCCAATAATAACTATAACAGTAAAAACCACAAGAGTCACAATTTGTATCATCCAGTGTAATACAGTTTGGATGAAAAAGATGTGCATCAGGAATAGGAATTAGAGCTTAAAACAATCATTACAATTCTATTCATTATGACTAGATACAAATAATGTAGAACATGATTTCAAAAGAAAGAAAGAAACCCTAAAAGACCTGTAAAATTAAATTCAACTAACTAAATAAACCCAACTGATCAACAATTCCAAAGTTATACCAACTCATTGTGTGCAAAGAAAAGACATTTTGTGCAACAAGATAGAAATGGAGATTTCAAAAAACAGGAATATGATGGAGAAGCTTCAAGTGGACAATTATTGTGCGATTAACACCTAATGATGATATGAAGAACAAATCTTGCTTCTTTAAGATTTGAAGATGATAATGAGTGTGGATAAGATAATGGCTAAGAAGTTTTCAACCTCCAAGTCATCTTCCTCTTTCTCTATGTAGTACCATGGTCATTCGCTCGCTTTAATCGAGTTGATGCCACTGAGGCTTGAAGTGCATAGCAGTAGGCAAGTCCTGGATGACTAAGGATGGCAACCAGTTGATTGCCCACATTTTTTTGTACTACCAAATTTGAAGAATACCTCCTTTGGGAGCTTATTCTTTAATCAAACCTTAGCCTAAAGGCACCCTCATTTTTAAGCAAGCTCAAAAAACCCAATCCACATCAGATTTGTCCATTATACATAACTACCCAACCATAACCAAACCTGATTATTAGGTGCACACAGCCAACATAAGTGGCTTGGATAGATGTAGGCTTATCAACCGTAACTATATGATCAGTGTAACAAAACAGATAATATTTTTTTGATTTTTTAATCAAGGTGAAATAATTGTACTTTTGGATATAAACCAAGAATAGCATGCTCAATAAACCATATCATGATATACATTATTATTTCATATATTTCACTGTCTAAATTTTTGCTAGGTATGCAAGGAACCTTTTGTAGCTTATTTTAGAGTTTTCAATTGAACCCTATGGTTCATGATTCAAATCCACAAAGTGGATTCACAATACAAATCAAAATTTGACAACCTTGATGCAATTAATGACAGAATCTAGCTGAAGCATATCAAAGACCAGGGAAGTTTCTCCTTGATAAAACAACTATGGTGAATGGAAAATGCTTCAGGAAGAGAATCCTCGCTACAACATCTCCAAAGCAAAAAATAAGTGAACTCTCCAGTCACCATTGCAGATGTGGTATGAGAGGTTTCACAAATAAACCTCATGCAGGCAGGATAGCCTTAAGATCCAGACCCATGGAGGTATTGACAGGGAAGATTCCTAGTCAATCTAGCTCTCTTGGAAAGAGAGACAATAAGAAAGCACACAAATACATGGTAGTAGAGATTGGCCAACAGCATTTATCAAGCAAGGCTATGAAGTAAGAGCTCATGGATGCCCAAAACTTTAGCATGATTAGGACAACATACTACAACAAAACAATAGTTTGATAGATCCATTCATAGAACATTCGTCTATGTTTGACGTTGGCTGACAACCCAGCACAACCCTTAACCTTTTCCATCCGGGCTTTAAATTGACACTTCTGGTTTTTAGGACAACATACTATAAGGCAATTTTGCACTGAATATCATAAAATGATTAGTACTAGCACAAAGGAAGCTTCACCTAATATGATAAATTTTAGTGATAGCCCATCTGGTAAGAGGAATGCTCATATAGAAGGATGGAATCTATAAAAGTGTGCTTGTGAGACAACATCCATCTATGAGTTAAACAAGGGCATGTTGGTGCTCAATGCATAAGTTGCAATAAATCATAAATGACTGAACCAGCATATAGGTAGAATAAGATCAAGGTATTTACAGGAAAGTAATCTGGTTTGCCACCAAACTTACTAGCAACCTCTTCAGCACTCACAAGAGAAGACCCTAGGTACATAAATAAGAGTAATTTTGGAGAAGCTGGTAGAAAGTTGATTTAAAAATAGGTATCATCAACATATTGAAGAGTGGGGATTTCTAAAGGCAGATATCCTGTCCCACACCAATGATAAGATTAGGTTATTGTGCATTGGCAAATGCTGAAAGATGTGTGCAATCAGCTGGAATAGGACAAAGGAAAGTAGATTGTCCACTTCAAGACAGATATGCATGCTACTTGTATACAAAAAGCATATTGTGTCAGCAACAAAGTTAGAATGCAATCAACACACTAGTAAGAGCAAGTAGTTCCAACATCCGAAGAGCACAAAGAGTCAAATATCATTGACATGTGGTGCAATATTTATTTCTTATTTGTGCCTACAATTTGAAAATGCATTAGTTGAAGTTCATACAATTACTGCTGAAATATTACTGTTCAGCATCCTACTTACTCAATGACCACACTGAATTTTGAGTGTGCAGGAAACACACACAATGTAACAAAATGCACAAGATAAATATTAAAGGCAACTGCAATTACCCGCATGATAAAAACCAAGACACTGTAAAACTACGAATTTGTTACTGGGTCTTCTTTTCTTTGGTTGACCCCCCTTGTCCTCCATTTAAGATGCTCTCATACTGCTTCAAGACGACATCAAGTGCCATACTAAGCTTTTGATCAATATCCTCTTGATACTTGTCATAGACAGCAGGAATCGTGATAGCCAAAAGCACTCCTGTAAATTGGTCCTGTCAAATATGATAGCGTGGGAATGCAAATAAAATGGCAAACTGCATAAGGTGTTTCTTTACTCACCAACGTAGACAAGTGTAAGGAAGTTAAACAAACTTCCAATGCAGGACACAACCCACAGGCTCAATATGACCTTTGAGATGGTAAATACAGAAATCAGCATAGAAAGGCTCGAGTCAGATAAATAACATATAAAATTACCATGGCAGGTGCAAAGGAATGCAGGATAAGCACCTGAAGGAAAACCTTTCTGTCTCTCCGAATGGTTATGTCATGCCCTATAGCCAAGACACGGTTGATCCACACCCTAGCTCTGTCAGCAACCTTATTGACGACCTCATCTGAAACCTCGAGATTGGGAAGCGGCGGAAGAGGCCTACAAATGAGAAGAACTCACAGAGTTTAGCAGAGATATTAGACAGGTAGACGTTGAAAGAGAGATCAAATCATTAGACAGCAAACCTGTTGAGGAGCAAGGCAGATTTGGCCCAAAAGAAGAGAATGACTACGACGAGGAGGACTGCGTTCGCCAAGACGGACAAAATGTTGTACCCCGCCCGCTCGAAGAAAAACCATACCGCTGTAGAGCCGGACACGGCGAGAATCGCTACGTTCCTCCGTCTCCAAAGAAGCACATCGGCGACTGCGCGAATATAACAAATTGAGCAATCAGAAAATATCAACATCGAAAACAAGCAACATTAGGCTGGGCTAGAACAAGTGCGGATAGAAGGTGGCAAACCTGCGCCGCCACCGAGGGCGCGGTGCACGGATCGAGAGATCTTTGCGGGAGGCGCCGGGGAAGCGTCGGAAGGAAGCGGATCGCGGGCAGAGGCACGGCCGATATCTGACACAGCAGCCATCGCTCTCTCTAGGGTTTTGGCGGCTCAGCTTCGGAAAGACGATTATCGGATTTGAACGGAGGCGACGAAATCGAAACACTCCCCTCTCTCTCTCTCTCCTTCTCGCGAGGGATGCGTCAGATTAGCCCCCACGGGCGGGATCAACCGGTTATGACATGAATTCTTGCAGCATGAGTCGAGAGGTCGAGGGTCTGCGGCAGCATATGCGATAACATCAATATCTGTCCGTGCTAAAATGCCTAAGACCACCATGTCATAGCCGGTCCCGTATTCACCGTGATTTACTCCCTCTCATACTTGTGGGACCGAGATGAGGGGGCCGCTGGGTTGGCGCCTTGGCGGTTCCAACCTTTTGCAGCGAGGGATGCGTCAGATTAACAAGGGAAGTCTCGAAGAGTTCCCTGAATAACGACACATCAATGGCACGTAAAAAATGAAAATACTCACATATCTTTTAATTATTACTAACCAACTTCTCGATGCATTCCAAATTTTTTCATTATATTTTATTTTATATATAATTAAGATTTAAATTATAAATTAAATAAAATTAATAATTAAAAAACAAATTACATTATATCCAATAAAAGACGTAAATAAATTTTTTTTTTATTTTTTAATTTAAATTACAAAGTTTATTTCAATTAAAAATAATTTTTTTTAAAAAAAAAAAGAAAAATAAGAGGAGCGCCTGCTTGAAAAACAAGTAGCTTCCGGTTTAAAAATGAGGGGGGAGCTACCTTATTTAAGCTAAGAGTGTCAATTTGAATGGGTCGAATTGAATTTGGGTTGAATTAATTTTTTTTTTAAAAAAAATCTAACTAGAATCTCAATTCAATTCAAAATCTTTAAATCTGATCTTGAACCAGACTAATTTGATCACCCCGAACCCAACCTGAATAACCCAAAAACTCGATTCAAAATGTTTTTTTAATTATTTTCTATATAATTTTTCGCTTTTATCTCAAAACTCTATCATTATCATATTAATATTAATATATATAAAAAAAATCTTATTTTTCAAAATAAAATTCGATTTAACCCCAAAAAACTCACTAAACCTTAAATTCAGGTCAACCTGGGTCAATCAGAATTCGACCTATAAATTTTCCACCTAAAAATACTCAACCTGAACCCGAAAATGTCCGATCTAAATCTGAAAATACCCGACCTAAACTTGAAAATGTTTTTTAATCAGTCCACTTAATTTAGTGAGGTTTCTAAAGTTAGTATGGGACAGTCTTTTATGTCTTAGCCAGGTTTTCTTTTTTTGTATCAAATGACACTTAAGTGAGGAATTGACTAGGTTAATTGTGTACATATTATTATTCCTTAAACCTTTTAATTTTATCGTGGGGTCTTTCATATGTTTAATTAAATATTTAGTGGATATAAACCTAACCTTATACTCTGAATCACACAATTGACCAGTACTGAGTAAGTTGAATTTGAAATTTTTAACAAATAGTACTTAATGAATAATGAAATTAAACTCTAGTTCAATGTTATCTATACCAATTACCATAAGTTTGTCATTGTTTTCAAATGCAACTGTTCCTAAACTTTTATATTTGAATTTGATGAATTTGGTGGATCCCTAGTTATGTGTCTGGAACAACCATTATCTAAGATCCACTTAGATTTCTATAAATAGGTAGAAGTTAGAATATGTTAAGTTGTTTAATGATAGGTAAGTTAGGATATTAATTTTAATTTTAAGTTAAAGTTAAGTTTAAGTTTAAGTTTAATTTTATTTTAATTTAATTTAATCTATCTAATTTAATTTAATCTAATCATCTCATTCAGTCTAAGTTTTCAGACAAAGGTATCATATCATTTTCTGAGATAAGTTACGTTCAATTTTTAGGGGTTGGTTTAACTTGTATTAGATTAAAGTTTTGCTTTGGGTTAATCAAGCATATATTTTTTGAATAAATTTCTAGGATATGGTGAGTCACACGGATATCATTAGAATAATCATGTGCTTCAAGATTTTTCAAATAGTCCTACCTAAAGAACTTAATATAAAACTTTAGTCTAACCAGTTTAGATTGGTAAGAGTAGCTTCAGTTAATTCCACTAAGACAAATGCACTGGGTCGAACACATATGATTCTTCCAATAGACATAGTTTTCCTAACCTACTACCATCCCAAACTTCTCTAGTATTGGTTGTCAGGTTAAATTAGTTACTAATTTATCTAGTCCTAATTACCTAGCTAGGTAAACTATTATTTTAGAGATATCAATTAGTTTGGTGGCTCCTCCTAAATTATTGAACTTGAGTTTAAGTTTTAGGTTTATGTCAATTTATTTTATAGTTATAATAAACTTGATTATATTTTGAGTTTAAATTGAATTTGTAGTTGTTTGATTTAAATTTAGTTTTTGATTTTATTTTATATTTTAGATTTGAATTTGAACTAGTAGGTTTAAGTTTTGTTTTTGGGGTTGAGTTTTAATTATTGACTTTATTATGATTTGGTTTTAGGTATTGAATTTTATTTTTAGGTATATTGTATTAATTGAGTTCTACTTGCTTGGTTAGACAAGATTTTGGAATCCAAATTTTAGTTTATTTGTTATTTTGACAAAAATATGATGTAAATGTTTTATTTGTAGAGCTGGACTTGTATCCTAGTCCGGATTTATTGTATACAACTCGTTGTTATCCAAGTATAAGTTTAGGTTTTTGATATTGTTGTAAATTTTTTAAGTAAGCTTTTAAGATTTAATATTTCAGATTTTTGTGTGGAATTTTCTTTTTCAAGTTTAGCAACTTGAGTTGAATTTTTAGATTGATTTGGTTTAGTTGTTGGGTTTGATTTAAATTGTTCTTTTAGTTCCTTATTTTTCTTTACCAAGTGTATATATTTGACTTTCAACAACAGATAACTTCTTATATAGACAAGAATAATTTAAAAAAAAATCTAGAGCTAGCTTATAATAGAGTTTACTCTAGTGGAACATTTGGAAATAAGTACGGACTCGTGGCTCGATTTGTATTCTAACTCTTCGTTTTGATCCGATTCACTTTCCAATTCTCGTTTGGTTGCCATCGGTGCTAGATAGTTGTTGTATTTTGGTTCGTCGTTATCTGATTCCTCCGAAGATGACTGATCTCAAGTTGCCTCGAGTGCCTTCTTTTTCTTGAGGTTCTTGGGTTTATCATCCTTGATGTCTGAACACTTGTGCTTGCAGTGACCCTTTTTGTTACATCCAAAGCAGGTGATGCTTGACTTGCTGATGTTGGGCTTGATCATCTTTTGAAGGTATTTTGTGCTGAAGTCCTTCTTCTTGTTGGTGAACATTCTCCTTGCCATGTTTACCAATTGCTCTTCTAGATCCGAGTTTGAGTTAGATTCAGATTCCGCCTTTTACTTGGTCTTGTTTTTTGTCTAATTTACAGAACTTGCAAAAAACGTTACACCTTTCTCGACCTTTTGGGAGTTAGTCTGTTCATCCAGCTCCAGTTCACAAAATAGTTCATCTAATTTAAATTTATTTAAGTTCGTCGAAACTTTATAGACATCCACTATGAATGCCCACAGCGCATCCAAGGGAAACGAATTTAAAACATATCTTATAATGTCCCAATTTTGAAGTTTGTGACCGATAAGGTGCATACCATTAAGGATGTCTTTGATCCTCACGTTGAGTTGCGTTGTCATTTCTCCATCCTATATTTTAATATTGAATAATGAATTTAATAAGAGGTCTCTTTTTGTTACCTTCGCATCGTTGATGCCCTTGTATAGTTCGATTAGCTTGTCCTAGAGCTCTTTTACATTTTAAAATAGATCGATCACTCGACCCAATTGAGTTTCTTCTTGGTCAGTTCGCACTGGAAGGTGTTTAGTGGTTCGGAGTCGATCTGAGCTTTCCTTCTTATATTCGGGTTTCAATTCTTCAAATCCATAGGTATTTTGGTTGCTTCGTCAATCGATGCTTGGTGCCCATGTCGAATTGAGAGCCACTGGTCGATAGACCCGACCCCGGGAGGGGTCTGGCATGGACTCGGCTTGGGCCCGTAATCGGGTTGAACCGACAACTTGCCGGGCCGGTTCCGGTTCAGATGCTGTAAAATCGGCGAATCGCCGGTTAACCGGTGGTTCATCCCGCTGGTTCAGTCGCAAATTTTTTTTGGAACCGGCGGTTCATGGCCGTTGGGGGTTTTTTTTGGGTATTTTTTCAACGGTTAGGATTATTTCATCGTTTTTTTATTAATGACTATAATTTATTGTCCATTACTATCAAAACTCTATAAATAGAGAGTAGGCGAACTGAGTAAACAATTTTTTAGGCAATCAGGTTCTACTGTACCAACATTATTTACCCCCCTCTAATCGGTCGCCAAGAGACCAACAGTTACCGTCGGTCGTCAAGTCACAGGATATTTTTATCATTTTGTAATAATATGAATTACATCCCTTATAAAAAATAATGAACACCAAATAAAAAAAATATAATTATATTTGTAATCAAAATTATATACTATGTAATCCGATTACATTACGAGATCACATTTAACCAAAATTTAAATGTCGAATATGCCTCTAGTCCACCGCGACCGCCGCTCGCCGCCCCCGCCGCCGGCGACCACCATCGCCAGCGACCACTGCCGGCGACCACCGTCGCGCGACCACGACCACTGCTGCCGCCCATAACCACCGCTGTCCGTCGGCGACCATCGCCGCCGCCAGCCACCTCTAGCCGCCGACGGTTGTCGTCGGTTGTCGGCGATCGACGACAGTCAGCGGTTGCCGATGGCTGCGACCGGCGGAGGAGGCTAACGACGGCGGCCACTGGTTGCTGCAAGCTCCGATAGAGGTGCGGTGATCGTCGGTAGAGGTTGCAGGATATTTTTGTGATTTAATAATATTACGAATTACATTGCTTATAAAAAATAATAGACACAAAACAAAAGAATGTAATCACCCTTGTAATCAAAGATTACATACATTAAATTATCAAATGTAGTAATGTAATCAAGATTACATTACATTACAAATTTGATTATATTACAAGTTATATTATATTATACTCAACCAAACGTAGCCTAAATGTAGTTTAAAAAGTTAGGTGACTATTAAATAACATAACAGTGGAAATAATTTTTTTAATAATTGCCCCCTTCTTTATCATAATAAAACTGTCCTCCTTTAATTAATTTGGCACGGAGATAACACATATAGAACTATATGTGTAGTAAAAATTGATTTGTGCATCCCAGCACTCTTATTAATGGGTTCAGTCGATACGAAAACATAAATTATGAATGACGATTAACTATTATCTCTAATTATTAATACAAATATTTATAGGAATTTTTCTCTAAATAAAGATATAATCAAAAGATACTGGACTTCTGGGTTGATCGTCGTGTGCGCTTCCTGATTTATCCTGATGATCAATAGAAAACTTTCGTAGGATCGATCATCTAAAAAATAATTAATAAGACTAACTGAGATTATTATTTATTTTTTAATTACTAATACAAGTACATAAGATATATGATCCTATCAAGAATCTGAGAAGATGAAACCGTCGGTGTGACGTGTCTGGAATGTTGATCGTATCTCCATGACCCGACCAAGTCGCCTGATGTCCTCTGATCAACAGTACCAGTAGCCAGCGACCGGATTGTCCCGATCCTTGGTACCCCGATGCTCGAGGCGGGTCCCACAAATATATAAGCAGTCGAATAATAGCAGAACAATAAAAGAAATATAGGATGAGTGCGGTAACATATCCTGGCCCAGGGGACGCTCTCGGATAGATCGATGACCTGGTCGTGATGCTGATCAAGTCGTCGCGACCCTGTAGAATAGATAAATGCCCATCAACTGAGTAGCTGGGCCCGACGACTCAGAGCCAGACGTGATATTCATCCGCAGGACGATGTGTAGTCTAACTACAATCATGGCTCGCAGGCCGGAATACAGTAATGGCCGGAGATGGTCGGCGATGAGGCCGAGGGTTGTAGCCTCCTAGAAGGCCATCTGCGCCAGGGTAGTGCCACCAGTGCATAAAGGCAGCCCTCGATGCCGGCGACGCGCATGAGAGCGACTGGCGCGGCGGCAGCGAGAAGCTGTCGGCGTTCTTGTGAAAACCCGGCTACTATGCCGGGCCACACGGTGGTTGTGACGGGTCGTCAACAAGGAGTCGCGGGATGAAGAGAAGCTGCCAAGTCGGATCCGACAACGGGAATGCATCGACGACGGTGGCGCTGTGCAACCGGCTGAGGGCGCGGGTCAGCTGATAGAGGCGGCGTCTGAAGGGAGCTAGTGCGTGGATTAGGGCCCTGGAGGCTGCCGGCATCAGCCAAAGCAGAGGCCCGGCGATCAGCATGTTCTTGGCCGCTCCTTGCTCCTCTTGGATCGGAAGGAGGAGAATCTCGAGAAAGGTGACGGCGGAGGCGACCGTGAGGAGTAGAGGCACGACAAGCTCGACGAGGGCTAGTTGGAGGTCGTAGCAGATGAAGCTGAGGCGGAAGTCGACGCCGGCAAGGTGGGCGATCAGGTAGTGCACGTTGACTTGCGCCTGTACAGCCAGTGCCACGAGGACGACTGCTAGGTCCGCCTCGAGGCCGCTGAGGAACTGGGCGGAGTAGCCGGCGGTGGCGTGACGGGCTGGGAGATAGGCGGTGGCCGCAGGGCCGACCCTGACTTTTGGGGGCCCTTGGGCGAAAAGAGAAAAGTAACCTCTATATAAAATTTTTTTACTAACTTAAATTTGAATATAGTTTAATAGAAAAACATAAAAATCAATATAGTTCATTTAAAATATGATAAACTTCATACAAAATTTATTTCTTAAGATTTTTTAAAAAATGCAACACAATACAAAATATGTTTCCTAAGTTTCTCAAAAAAGTGTAATACCTACAAATAAAAAAAATAAGTATGAAATAATCATTGAAAAAATCTATATCTTCTAGCATTTTGAGAAGTAAAATCATTAAGGTCTTCAAAATCAAAATTTTCTAACACCTCATTTTCAATACATAAAATTGTCAAGTCATTTACATTCAAATCATTATCATCATTTTCTCTCAATTCTTCCTGCTCATTCATTGCATGATTATAATAATCATTTTCTCTCAATTTTTTCCGCTTGTTGATTGCATGATTATTTAATTCTTCTTGATTACTCGATTGCTGCTCATTTGTTACATGATCATTTAGTTCTTCTTAACTTTCTTCTTGCAATTCATCAACTGAATTTTCAATTGAAGAGCTAGCTTTAAAAAACTTACGAAGAACACCTTTGTGAGTTTTAATAATCTGTTCCACTCTTTTTCTTTTGTTTCTTTTCTGACTCCAAGATTGATATTTTTTTTAGAAACATGTTTGTATTATAAATTTCAAGTGTAAAAATAAAACACACAAAACTAGGAACAAAGCTAAAAATGAAATAAACATAAGCAATGAAAATAATAGTCAAAGAACAATAAAATCTGGTTTGTACTTAAAACAATCGATATAACTTATTCTATGATGATTAAAATTAGAATAATTTATTTAAACTCTTTTAAATCTGTAAAAAAAATCATAAAATATTGACTCCAATACAATATTAAAAATCAATATTGAATATTGATAATAAGAAAAAATATAGATGAGTAGGTAACTTACGTTATAAGTTTATATATTGATGAATGATGATTTTGATGAAACTAAAATTAATAATCTTTTCTAATTTAATTAGAAGAGATTCAAAGGAGAAAAAAGGAGAAAATTAATATTCAAGATTCATACTTTACTCTTTAGAGTCTTATATCTTCTATAAACAAATTAATAAAGAAAGAATTATATAAAAAATAAATTTTGGAAACAGAAAAAAGGATCATTTACTTTTCTTTTTTTTTCTTTCTTTTCTATTTTAGATTTTTTTCTTAAATTTTAATAGAAAATATATATATATATATATATATATTTTTTTTTGACCTTTATTAAAATAATTCAACAATATATATATATATTTGAATCTTTATTAAAATAATCCAATCAAATATATTTTTTTAAGTTTTTATTAAAACAATCTAAATATATATAATATATATTATATATGCATGTTAAATTTGGGACCCCTAAAAATTGAGAAATCTTGATCATCGTCCCAGATGACATGCCTCAGGATTGACCTGGGTGACCGTTGGAGTGAGGGAGAGGCGGTGGCGGTGAGAAAGGGAGCAGAAACTCTCCTTCTTGTTCGCGGTGGCGGCGAGAACAGATCAAATCTTCTGTCCCGAAACTCTCCCTGTCCCTCTGTCCCACGCAGAAAACGACACACGACTCGTGAGAAACACGTGACGAAGGCGGAAACCACCTATAGGGATCGGTCTGTGGACCGATCCACCTATAGGCTGATCGATCCACAGACCGATCAGAAGCCTCCCAGACTGATCAGGATATGTCCTGATCGGTCTAGCGGATCGATCTGCTGACCGATCCACACACTGTCTCACAATGCAGGCAGTGAGGTGCAGGCAGCGAATCGCTCTTTTGGTTTCCGCCTTCGTCACGTGTTTCTCACGAGTGGAGTGTCGTTTTGAGACAGTGTTGTGGATCGGTCAGCAGACTGATCCGCTGGATCGATCAGGACATATCCTGATCGGTCTGGGAGGCTTCTGATCGGTCTGTGGACCGATCAGCTTATAGGTGGATCGGTCCACAGACCGATCCCTATAGGTGGTTTCCGTCTTCGTCACGTGTTTCTTATGAGTCGGTGTCATTTTTTGCGTGGGACAGAAGGACATGGAGAGTTTCGGGATAGAAGATTTGATCTCCGGGGAGAAGAACACGAAGGCCCCTCCTGGTGAACAGTGTATTTCCTCGAAAATGCCCCTTTCATCCCTCTAATTTCACTAATGTCCGATGATACATCCACATCAATATTAAAAAAGGAGCATACTCAAAGGTGTAGAGTTTCGATTTAAAAATATCATACGGTAAGCCTCCAGCTGTTTTCTAAAAATATGGACTCCATTGTTTTTATGTGTATTTGACCGTGTGACGCGTGTAATGATCAATTAAAAGAGATAGCTCTGGTTCTGCTGCGTCACGCGTCATCGACGCTTATTTTCAACTAATCAGAGAAAACTAAAACAGAAGAGCTTATCACGGAAGACGCCACGCCTTCTCTTTTCCTCTTCCATTGCCGTGCTGGATCACTGTCGATCCTTTTCCTCCCTCGCCGGCAAAGTTCTTACTCATCGTGCTTGCGTCTTCAAGATCGACCAAAATTTCGTCGTCTGTTCATCCGATTGATCCCCTTTTTGTGAGCGCATCGTAGCTTGGATTGCTCTCTACGTCGACCACCTCGTCTGCGCAATTCGAGGGACACGCCAGCTGCGATGACGAGGAGGGAGGCGGCGCCGCTCCTCCCGGCGATGAAATCGCTTCTAATGGACGACAGCGACGAGATCCGCAGCCTCCGGTCCTGCCTCCGGTGGATGTGCCTCGACCAGTCGAACGCCGGCCGGTCGGTGGTCTCGTGGGTGGTCTTCTTGGTTTTCGGAGTGGCAGTCCCCGCCGTGTCCCACTTCGTCCTCTCCTACCGTCCGCACCGTCGCCCTTATGACCTCGTGGTCCAGCTTTCCCTCAGCGCCGCCTCGGCCCTCTCCTTTATCTCCCTCTCCGCCTCCACCCGTAGCGGCGGCCTCCGCCGCTTCATCTTCTTAGACAAGGTCGCCGCGCAGAGCGCGCGCGTCCGCGCGGCGTATTCCGCCCAGCTCCGCAGGTCGTTTCGCTTCCTCTCTCTTTTCCTGGCGTCCTGCTTCGCCGCGGAGGTGGCCTACAAAATCTGGTGGTACGCGTTCAGCGCCGATCGGATCCCCTTTTGGAAGAACCCGGTGGCGACAGGGTGCGTGGCGTGCTTGCTGGAGCTGACGTCGTGGGCGTACCGGGCGGCGAGCTTCCTTGTGGCTTGCGCGGTGTTCCGGTCCGTCTGCCACCTCCACATCCTGCGTCTGCAGGAATTCGCGGCCGTATTCCAGGAGGAATCGGAGGTGATGCCGGTGCTGAAGGAGCACCTCCGCTTGAGGCGGCAGCTCAAGGTCGTAAGCCACCGATTCCGCGGCTTCATCCTCTCGGGCATGGCGATGGTGACGGCCAGCCAATTCGCCGCCGTCTTGGTCACCACCCGACAGCACTCCGACGACAATCTCTTCAACACCGGCGAGCTCGCGGTCAGTTCCCCTTCTCCCTCCCCTTCCTCTCCCCCAATTTAGAATTTCCAGCACCGAAACCGACATCGATTTCCCTTCGAATCTCGCAGCTCTGCTCAATTGTCCTCGTCACCGGGTTACTCACATGCTTGCGCAGCGCGGCCAAGATCACCCACAAAGCTCAAGCACTCACGAGCCATGCAGCAAAATGGCACGTCTGCGCTACCATCGAGTCCTACGCCATCGATCCAGAGACACCCTGTGGAGCCATTTCCACGTCCACTCCCCAATTGCCCGCAGCCGAAATCGACGACTACTCGGACGACGACGAAGAAGGAGGCAGCGAGGAGGACGAACTCGAAGACACAAAGATCGTGCCGACGCACGCGCACACCATTTCCTTTCAACAGAGACAAGCACTTGGTACACTTCCATTTCTTTTTCTTCTGAAATCTGATGAATTAAAACGTTCATTGGTGTTCGAATTACATTTTCTGTCGATCGCAGTGACGTACTTGGAGAATAACAGAGCAGGGATTACAATATTTGGGTTCACAGTGGATAGGACATGGCTTCACACAGTGTTTATGCTCGAAACTAGTCTGTTCTTGTGGCTTCTGGGCAAGACGATAGGGATCTCCTAAAACCGATCCAGGAATAATGACTGCAGGGTTCAGTAGTGGAGCAGGTGCAAGGCTTTTTTTTTCTTCTGATTTTGGAGTTAGAAATATTGTTGTATCGGGTAGCTTTTCTAATTTGGATTATGAGTTCGTTGATTGGTTGATGGGTTGACAATGTAAATTACATATATATATTTTTTAATTTACAAACTCATCCTTTTGATGCAAATCTTTTTTTTTTTATTTTATTTTCAATATTTAAATTACAATTTTATCTTATTTTGAAAAAAATAAAGCAACTAAGATCCTCTAGTCCCCAAAACACGGATCAAAGATGAGTCATTTTTCATCATTGATGAAGAGTGATGGTTTCACTGTAAAATAAGTGGGGTTCATCATTCTCCACCAGACCCATCCTCTAATTCACATTTTACGGACTAGAGGATTCATGCTCAAAATAAAGATGTCATGTTTTTATAAAAAAATAAATTGTCCATCCTGGCATAATTATAAATATTATTCTCATTATTATCTTATTCTTGAACCGATTATTTCATAATTGATATAATAATTATAGTAATTATAATTTTATAGTTGTTATAATTATAATAATTATTATTTATAGGTGTAGTAGTTGTGGTTTATATTTGTAGCTAGCATAATATAGAAAATAATTTTAATAAAGAGGATAAATTCTTTTAGAAAATTTTAAAAAACTTTAAATAATATTTTTTTGGCATAAGATTTGATCATCATGAGTTACACTAGATAACAAAATGTAGATATTTGATATATTGTGCATATAACATCTTTAAAATTATCTAATATTCTTATTTTGGCAATTACTATTTTATAATTATTATAATCAGCCTCTTATTCAGAATTTAAATGAGAAATATAGGTGAGAGATAATAACTATATCATATAGTGAAAAATAATTAGATAATTATGCAGGGATAAACGTCCAGTTTGATTAAAAAAAATAAAAACATGATGTATGATGATGATTCTAAAATTAGATGGCCTCTTTTTAATTTGTCTAATTTTTCTATTTTTTATTATATACTTTTAAAATTTAAATTAAAAATAATACCCTCGACTCATTTGTCGGGGCCATGCGCCAGCTCATTTGCCGGGGCAACACTTGGGCCTGGTTAGGGCGACTGGAAAACGATCTTTTATAATGGAAAGATGGCCCATATTTAAGCCCATTGATAGTGCCATCAGAAAACGAAAGCACTTCCGCCTGCGCGTAAACCCTCGCGGCCGTGAAGTGAAGTTCAAATCTCACGAAGCCATCGATTGGTTATTGCGAAGATGGCTGGAGGCGAGCGGAGCTCATGGCGACTAAGGATCGGTCCTTACTTCGGAGAAGTTTCTGCTCTCTCATTCGTTCCTTTGCCTCGTCCCATGTCCCCCTTCCCCCTTCTTCTCGCTGGTAGTCATCTCTTCTTCTCTAGCTTTGTTCACTTCCAGTTTTCCTGTTTCTCAGTTGTTTCTTTAGAAATAAACTATTGTGTTGCCATGTGTTTGATAAATACTAATTATATGTATTTATAGATTTCATGTAAAAAACCTGACTAAATCAATGTAAATAATGATTTCTATCTAAATTTAGTCATAAGATTAAGTTTGCCATGGATCAAGTTATATTTTTTTAACACTATCCCTCAAGCTAGAAAGTACAAATACATACACTAGAAAAACAATCTCAATGCACATAATACATGAAAGTTCCATTAATGTGAACATCGAGCGGCAGCAAAAAGCAATTTTTTTGAATGGATGTCAGTTGTTTCTTCATTTGAATACGTGATGAAAACGACAATGAGAGGCACATGAGATGATTTAATATCAATCAATTTCTCCTTTCGAGTGGAAAGTAGATGATGGAGTAAAGGAAGCATAACGTCAGCATTAGCACACATGGTGTGCAACAAAGTACAAAGGAAGCAATGTGACTTGCTATGTCTATGATGTGTGATTTGGATGACATGTAAAGAGACATCCACTTGGCATGCGTCAGGAATGAGTTGAGGAAAAGAGAATCAAATGAACAATAGGGGTAGGCCATCAAACATTTCTTTAGGGGATTATCACGTTTAGAAAATACTAATAAAAAAAAGTAGCTTTGGTACCATGTTGGATAAAATTGTCATAGGTGCTGCGTGTCGTCCGAAGTATTTTCATTGTTGCTTGTCCATAGTCATAAGCTCCGGTATGTCATAAACCAAATTATATCTTCTATTTTTATCTGTTAGTTTTTGAAGTCACCTTCCTTTGTGCTTCGTGAATCCTTCTGTTTGTATCTTGTTCTTTCTTCGTCCCTCTCATGCTTACGTTTTGGGTCTTCATCTCTGTGGATCAGGAACTGGATCTGAGTTACTGGTTTACGATGTCAGATCGGCGAACCTTGTGGAGACCTTTCAGGTCTTCGAAGGGGTGCGTGTTCATGGAATCTCATTGCAATCTCCTGACAATAATGATGACCCTTTTTGTTCGGCAGCATTTTTCATTATTGCTATCTATGGAGAGCGGCGAGTTAAGCTATTTCGCTTGTGTATTAGATTGGGGTTGAATGATGGTGCTGGGTCCAATTTAGGAGTGAGATTGGAATTGATCCAGAGATTGCCAGGGTTTGATCACTGGGTCCTGGATGTCTGCTTCTTGAAGGTACTCTCACAGAGTGACTTTTTGGAGCATTATTCTTTTTCTTATCTGTTGTAACACGCGATCGATGCAGGAGGACAATGTTCTTGCAGTGGGCCTCAGTGATAATTCTGTAGCTTTGTGGAATCTTACTAGTTCTATTGTGGTCACCCGAGTGAAATCTTCAGGTTGATAAGAAAATTATTTACATTCTGTTGCAGTGGCCCTATTTTCTTTATCATTCTGTAATTATTTACATTAGAAATGTCTTATTGTTTTAATGTATGGACTTGCAGAGAGGTGTCTCTTGTATTCTATGAGACTGTGGGGAAACAGCATAAGGCTACTCATTATGGCATCTGGAACAATTTTTAATGAGGTTATTCCTCATGGATTTCATTTGATACTTTAAATGCTTTGTCTTTAAGAAGATTGGTAGATCACATCAGTAGATATCTTGTACGCTTTAATTGTGATCATGCACAAACTGTTCTTAGTTTTTTTGTTTATTTGATACTGGAATTAGTTATGGATCATTGTTTAAACATTTGTGCTCATTGAATTGTATATCTATGGTGGTGATATACTGAGAAGAAAATTATTTCTTAATTTGCTGTTAGTTAAATATATTAAGCATTTAGCTTATGCCTTTAATATGAACATTGATCCCTGGATATGTTATTGTGTTTTCTCATTCTTGATGCAGGTTTAAGATGTTGTGTGGAATGCTTCGCTGTATCTTTATTTAGCCTTTTAGGTTTTTGGGTAGCTTCTTCTCTAAATCGACCAGCCTTGTTCATAAAGCATCTACCTGTTTATGAGGCTTAACATTGAGTGGCCAACATTTTGTAAAACTTGGTTTTCTTTTATTTTCTTTCTTTAGTTTTTCCATTGAAGCATTTGATATTTCTTTAACTTTTGGGCCATTAACCTAGTTGATCACTTAATGTAGAGCTTTCATGACTGAGAAGGTGAGAGTGAATCTTTAAGAATAAGATCCCAGTTTTTACACTTTTATAATGCAACTAAACAACATTAATCTACGGTTGTGTCCTTGAGTTCTTAATTGTTTGTACTATGATTATTTATTTTCTTTGTGAAAATATTTATAGTGAAGTTATGCTATGCCTTCAATGACATTATGTGACTCTCATAGAAAATGTTTTGACGATTTTGGTTCAGTGCAATTTAGCTTGTGTTATGTTACAGAAAGATGTCAACAGTTGATGATTGGAAGTGTTATGCTCAAACAGATAATCATTTGGAAGTTAATTCATGAAAGACCTCATCCTTCATCCAATCAATTGAAGGAGCACATTGGTTCCAACTCATCCAGTGCAATGGATGCTCATATTGATAGTGTGAACTATGTAGCTTATCATTTGAATAAACTAATTGGGCATGAAGGATCAATATTTCGAATGAGTTGGTCATCCGATGGAACAAGGCTGATGTCTGTTTCTGATGATCGCAGGTGGGTTAGATGCCTTTCTGTTTCTGTATGATAAAGTTTTAACTGCTGCCTTAGGTCTGTAACCTTCAGAAATTAAGTGCTTTGTTTGGCTTCACTCATAGGGCAGTGCTCGTATCTGGCTAATTGATTGTCAAAAGCAAGAATTTGACAATCTTGTGCAGACTCTGGGTAATTATGTTTCATCTGATCTCACATTGTTCGGGCATAATGCTAGAATCTGGGACTGCTATATATCTCATTCTGTAAGCTCTCTTTCAGTATAACCTGATTTATTATGTTTATGATATCATCCTTTAATCTTAAACTATATTATTATTAAAGTTCATAATTAATGCCTGATATATCTGGGATAATTAATCTGGGCATTCTCTATGATGCTCTGCTGATGAAACTGGAAATATATATTAGTATTTCTTGCTTCTTATTAGATATCTTGCTGTGTTAACCAGATCTGGCTACTTTTGTCCTTTTGTTCTGTACCAGAATGTGTAATTCTTTTTAACAACACTATGTATGCCTAAAACATGTATACATTGCTAATGTAGTCTATCCAATTTTTTTCTCTGTCCTGAGTTTAATTCAACTCAATATGTTGCTTTTCCTAATATATATGTTTAAATAGCCATTCTTGTAATCTCTAGGGAAGCTCTGGTGATTACCTGACAGTAGAGTGCATGTAAGAATTCTTGCTAGCAAATTCTACTTCCATTTTTAGATTATTGGGAGCCATGTGCATAATGAAGTTCACTGATTGTCATAAATTTAATTTAGCAATTTGAAATATCACTCTTAGGAAAAGGATTAGAACTTGTGGTAGGTGCAAATTGATAGGGGGAGGATTAACATAATGTGTTTGAAATAAAATGGCTGACAAAATAGGCTAGAGAAATATGTAGAGTAACATTTTAAATGTGGTTAGTTAGAGAAGTTAAAAATCAAAACAATTGGTGGTGTCGTTTAAAATGTGGTTTGAGAAGTTTAAAATGTGGTAATTGTTTGACCATAAGGCTTGTTGTTGTTGTTGCTTTCTTTAATTATTTCATGTTATCCATTTAGGTAGCAATTACAGCTGGCGAAGATTGTTCATGTCGAGTTTGGGCAACAAGTGGGGATCAATTATTGATGTTAAAGGAACACATGTAAGTGTTGATAACATTTTATCCCATTTAAGGATCAAAATAATTGTAATATGCAAACTCATTGTGTTTTAGTTTGATTAATTTTACCAATCAAATGCTAATTTTTTCCTTCTGTATATTAATGTTCCTAAACCATTATGATAGAATTCCTAGACAATTATTGTGGCAAGTTTTAGAGGAAAAATAAATATATTAATGTTCAATTCTAAGTCTCTATTTTTTAATATGGCATTGAATGAATTATTTAGTAAGCATTTTTATTTTGTTCTTTCCATTTTTTAAAAAAATAAGTTTTTCTTACCAGTTTTGATTCTTTCAATATGATATAATATAGTTGTGAAAAGTGCGTGCTTAGTTGAACCTAGGCGTAAGGCACAACTAGGCACGCCATTAGTGCCTAGGCTGTGACTAGAGACAATACTTGAATGAAGCGCGCTTAAGCACACACCTTTTGAGAGGATAAGGTGTGATTTTCCTCGCCTTATTGATTTTTTTATAAAAAAATTAAAGCCCAACCCATACCTTTAATTTACCTTTTAAATTAATTAGGCTGCATTAACTTACATGCATGTGACATATTTTTCTTGCGTGACTCTTCCTTTCCCCTAGAAAATGAACATCAATCTCCCTTAATCCCTTGCAAACTTATTTATTTTCTCTCTGCGTGACTCTTCCTCTCCCCTAAAATGTCAGCATCAACCTCCCCGCCCCTCCCCTCCCCTCCCACTTATTTCATTGATTTTTAATGCGGTGCTGAATTTCAAAAATCAGCACTCGGTTGAAATGCAGCTGGTTTACGGGAGGGGTAAAATGGGAAACCGATGAAGATTCAACTAGATATAAATCTGGAATATCCTGCGATGATAATAATGATATGATTGAGGAATATTTTGAAGATTTTAATTAGATATGTGAACTTTGTTTTTTCTTTAATTCCAAGTTCTAAAATTCGCTAGCGCTAGTCGGACGTCATACCAGCACCTAGCGCTTAGGTCGATTAAGTGGGGACGAGGCATCGCTGGATGGATTCTATTGTATCAGCATAAATTACATAATAAATCACATTCTATAACTCCAACACAATAACATCAAATTTAAAATGAATTTAAAATTACACAATTAATAAAATATCATAAATTTATTCTACTTCTCTATAATTTTCAACAATTTGTTTTTCATCGGACACAAACTCAATATCATCATTGTGATCCTCCTCCTCTTCTATGGATGCAAAATCATCCTCATGAAGTTCTCTCACTCTAGAGCTTTTTTGAGGTTGTCTGATGAAATAATGTTTCCAAAGGATGAGGCTTTGGCCAACCTTTAATTGCTTCCAAGTCACTCAGTTGAGGAAAGATTAGACAACAAATTTTTCTTCAAATCGATTTCTTTAGCCTTTTAACTCTTTGATTTCTCATAAATGTGGGCTTCTTCATTCGCTCTGATTTCTCCAGCTCTGGTTCGTCAGTACGATGACGATGAAGTTTGGTGCTAGCCGCTAGGGCAAGCAAACAAATCGATTTTCTTGTTGGACCAAAGTTTAGGGCTTGTAAAACTTAAGGCCCACAAAAAAGTTACATTTCAGTTTTTTTTTTTATTTAAATTGGGTTTAAATTTAAAAGCCCAAACTAAAAAAAATCATGAAAACCTACACTATTTCTGCGGTGCCTAGACAATTTGACTGATTAGTCGACGCCTAGGGCTGTCTAATCCCACCTAGGCATCAAGGCCGCATAGGCTGGCCGACTAGCATGCTTTCGGTGCGGTTGGTTGGCACCTAGCGCCTAGGCGGTCACCTAGGCTGATTTTTAAAACACTGCTTTAATTTGAAGTTTAATTTTGATTATGAAAGTAAACTATTTCAATATTTGAATGTTAGTGAATTGTATATTTACATTGTTGTTTAATAGTTTGTGAAATATTTGAATTTTGTTAGTGGAATAATTTGGTAGAAATTCCCTATATATGTTTGAATTGTAAAAATTTATATCCAAAGCGCCTTACTTCGATGCACCTCACCTTGCGCCTAGCACCTCAGGCCCCACAACACCTATGCGCTTTTGGGTGCCTCATGCCTTAAATAACTGTGCCAGTACTTAGGTTTTCTAAATTTTCAATATCAATACCAATCCCGATATTGTCACCCATGATCAAAAGTGATTTAGGAAATTTGCATGTTGCTACTGATATTTTTTTTGGCATAGAGTTAACCACATGAAATACTTGGGAACAATAGAAGTTTTACTATGATGATGCAGTGGTAGAGGCATATGGCGTTGTTTGTATGATCCAGATTCTTCACTTCTGGTAAGTGCGGGATTTGATTCTGCAGTCAAAGTGCATCAAATTACTTCCTCTTCTTCTAAGGAGGCAAGAGAACAATATGGCATATCAGACAATTTGATGGATCAGAGAGAGAATTTCCAAATTTGTATTCCTAAATTAGCAAACCAGCTTTCTCTGATGGACAGGTAAGTTTTCTGAATATTTCTTATTCCATCTATGCAGTTATTTAATTTTTGAGCTTTTCATATTCCAAAGTTATTGTAAGATTTTTATTGGCAGTTCAGAAATATTTTGTCTTCCCTTGCTTAATCATTTTGATGGTGTTTCTGATGCAAGTTCTCCAACCTCATTATTGTATGTCAGACATTGGGTAGGTCGGTAGGAAATGGTCAATATTTTTCTTGCTTTACCATTTTGAGCATCTATTTTAGTTGACTTATATTTCTCAATGATGGAATGACTCTGATTCCATGTAAAATCTATTCTTAGTGAGGGTTGTTTTTGTATTTAAGAATGTAGAAAAAGGCCTCACTTTGATATATGGACTAAAAGGGTGGAATTCCTTCCTTTCCTCTTTTCCTCTTCTTACTCTCCTTAACACCCTGCATCAGATATGAAAGATGTGGTTCTTCTGTATAATTCCAGTTATATTGATGTTGCAGCAAAAGCGAGTATGTAAGATGCATACAGTTTACTCAGGAGAATTCTCTTTATATTGCAAGCAATAATGGATATTTATATCATGTTGAATTGTCTAATCCTGGAAGGATAACCCGGACTGAACTTATCCAACTAAGAGAATCACAGATTATTTGTATGGATATATTGCCCATGAAGACTTCAGAGTCATCTTTGAACCTGGATGATATTGTTGCAATTGGAGATGGAAATGGGAAAGTGACAGTTGTTGGGGTTAATAATCGAGGCGTTACTCCTTCAGCCTCGTTCTCTTTTAATTGGTCAGCAGAAAAGGAGAGACAATTATTAGGTGTCCACTGGTGCAGATCATTGGGTAGTAGGTAAGGATAATTGATTTTTCATTATCCTATTTGCTACTAATTTGTTCCATATTTCCTCAAATATGTGCATTGCATCATGCAGCTATCTCTTTACATCAGATCCTCGGGGTATCCTGAGGATGTGGAAAATCGAAAAGGCTGCTTTAGAATCTGACATCCATGTTACCAGCATAGATTACAATGCATTACTTCTTGCAGTGTTTACTTCAAGTTTCAGACATCGAATCATGTGTATCGATGCCTCACGTAAAGAGGAGGTAATGGTTGAGAGAATATTTTCTCATTATGGTTTCAAATATTGATACTGGTTTGATATAAGCAAATCTATGCTCTGATCCAATACCCACACATGTACCACTTGCCATAAGCATTTCTGAGAATAGGCAAGTAATATTTGATAGAATCTGTGACTTTGAATGCCCATTCACAATTTATTGCATTTGACGTTAATAAAAATATTCATAAAATTCATATTTTTTAAATTTTACGTAGATAAACAGTATATGGACTTTATTGAGATCTGCTACACTGAGATAAACTAAGGCTTTGAGAACTATTGTTTTCTTATGTGCCAAACAATTTCCATGACACATAAGAACAATCGCTTTCTTGTGATCTTGATTCCTAAGTATTGAACTATTGATCCCTTGAACTATCTTTTGATTGATCGTCCAGTGAGTCTAGCTTTTAACTTAACTATATTATTTGAATATTGATGAAAAATTAGTACAAATTATTGTGTTGATTAATTCATTGAGTCCTTAATTGTTCTGTAGGTTCTTATATGCGGTGATAAGCGTGGGAATATTATTCTCTTTCCTTTGGTGGATGAATTGATGGTAGAAAAACGCACAGAAATAATAGTCATCTCTCCTGGTGATCAATTTAAAGGTGCACATGGCATATCTAGTGTCACTAGTATCTGCATTGTCAGTTCACAATTGAATGATGCTGACATTCAAACGGTATGACCATGATTAGTTACAGTAATCATATTACAAAGATGACTGATTATTGCTAACTTCTTTTTTCTATTATTATAGACTGGGGCAGATGGATGCATTTGTTATTTCCAGTATAGTAAAATCCTAAGGAAAATTGAATTTATTGGGATGAATCAAGTGAAAGATCTTAGTATGATTCAGTCAGTCTTTTCAAGTGCAACCTCTGGGGACACAAAATTCAACAAATACGCAATTGGTTTTACATCCGTGGATTTTATAATGTGGGATATGACAAATGAAACTAAGGTACTTTTATCTGGTTTTGTCACATTACAGTCTTGTTAGAAACCATTCAATTAATGAGTAATGGCTCATGTATCTGCAGACAATCAAAATTCCTTGCGGAGGGTGGCGCAGGCCATTTTCTTTTCATTTTGGGGACGTTCCAGAACACCAAAATTGTTTTGCTTATGTGAAGGTATTATGAGATCATGTTCTCCTTGTATACTTATTAAAAAATGTAACAAAAACTGGGTTGAATGGCATAGCAGTACTGTAAAGCTCATTAGGCCCTTATGATAACAAAATGTCAAGCTTAGGGGATATTTTTACATTAATCTAACCTAGTGGGCATTTTGAAAATTATTGAGAATTTTTGGCGGAATATAGGTACAGCTGGTGAATGATTTTGATATACAATCTCAAGACTATTAGAAGACATAATTCAATTAATGACCATTTCTAAGGGATCATCACTATCAGCTGTTCTTTGTTTCATTTACCCTAGTAGATTTGGAAAATGACTCTACGCTGGCATGAATGGAGTGTAAGGGAACCAACTCTTGGTTCTAATGCTGATGGCTATTTGAGGTAAATAAATTGTATGACCACTGGATTTTAAATGATTTCTAAAAAATGTTGAATAAAAATTAGGAATTAGCTAATAGTAATACATGCAAAGTAGAAACCTAATATTATCTAGTGAAGTCTGTATAATTTTTCATGGGTTCAGTGCATAGTGAAAGTATGAAATATGTTATAGCTGTCATTGTTAAATGTTTTGTTAAGATCTTTTCCATGATTTGGGTAATTGAAAATTTATTCATTTGAGTCATTCTCCTTTTTCAGGATCACATTGTTCATGTTCATAGGGTTTGGGTGGTTGCTAAAGAAAAATTATTTCCCAAGGTCTTGCATATGCAATACCATGGGAGAGAGATACACTCATTATCTTTCATTTCAGCTGTGCACCTATCAACACTCAATAAGGGTGGTCATTCATGGATTGCAACAGGCTGTGAAGATGGAAGTTTGCGGCTGGCCAGGTTTTGTACATAATTATGTATTTGTTCCCTAAATGGATTAACAACCTTGACTGTGATTTGTTTCAATTTCTTGTTGTGGTTTTTAATTATAATAGTGTTGTCTTGAAGTTTCTTCAAATTTGTAAATAATATGTACTGGAGGAACCCCATTTAATTTGAATAACATCATTTCTTTCTTATAATATGATGTTAGTTTCTTCACTCCCAACCCTCTTTTTTTTCTTCCCCTGCTTTTTAGAAGATTAAGGGCGAATACAACTACTCTCTTTAGTAGTCACTGCTCTTCCCTAAAAACAGTTTTGTTTCATGATAATAAATTTACATCTTGTTCAAACTCTCCAAATTAGCCAGGCATTCATGGTAATGAATTTGTGTCATATGAATGATTTGTTGGATTTGGGATTGAGGATTTGACTTTATATTTTTTTTTAGGCCCAGTAGGAAACGTAGATTCAGTTCATTAACAAATTTCATAGTTTTCCCCTCTAGTTGGGAAGTTTTAGCGACTTTAATCAACACAAAAGGTTGTGGTTAATCTATTTGGATAATTCTTGAAAATGATGCAGGTACTCGTCTATCAAAGCTGGAAGATGGTCTGAGTCAATATTGCTGGGTGAGCATGTAGGAGGGTCAGCTGTGAGGTCTATATGCTTCATCCCAAAGATATATACCTTCAAAATTCCAATGTCCAGTACCTCTAACAAAGATACACATCGCATTTCAAATGATTCCAGTGAAGACCAACTTTTATTGATTTCAGTTGGTTCCAAGCAAGTTCTGACTTCTTGGATCTTACAGAGTAGCAGTGCACAAAACAAAAATTCTGATTATACATCAGATCCGTCCAAAACTGAGTTATCATCAATATCTTTTCGGTGGTTCTCCACTCAGCTGCCCTCAAAGTTTGCTAGTCGTCAAAAGGGTTTGGAGAAGTTATTCAAAACATCTGAAGAAAGTAATCATTTAACCACTGAGTGTGATCAGATTTCAACATTAAACTCCACTTTTGTGGATCAGATGGATAATGACTGGAGATACCTGGCTGTTACTGCTTTTCTTTTGAAACCTGTAGATAGTAGGTGAGCTGAAATATTCAGTTTTGAATGGATCCTGTAACAGATTTTTGATTCATATGCTTTAAGCTTATTCAGACCTTACTGTCTCAAACAGGACTACAATATGCTTTATAGTGGTTGCTTGTTCAGATGCAACCCTCATGTTGAAGGCTCTTCTTTTGCCTTATCGATTATGGTATGTAGTTTTAACCAAGTGCATTTTTCCTTTTCTAACTGTTGCATGGTAAATTTTGGTTATGACATTTGGAAGATGTTCTTGGTAACACTTCTGTTGACTCACCATGTGCTCCCTTTTCTCGTTTTCAGTGTGATAATGCCTGTTTTTAATGACACATTTTTCAGGTTTGATGTAGCTTTACTTGTTCCAGTAAAATCTCCTGTTTTATCTCTGCAGCACATTGTTGTTCCTTGGGATTCCTGCTCCAAAGGTGATGATTTAGCTTAGTATTCGTTTTGAGTTTTGCATGGTTTGTAGCTTTTGATGTGGTTCTCTTTTTTACTATGTTCAGAAGCCAATATATGAACAGAAAACAAGTGAAAATTTGCCTGAAAAGCAACAAAAAAAAAAAATCCTTTTATGCCTTCTATTAGACTATTATATTCTCTTCCTGGTACAAAAAAAAGATTTGATGAACAATTTAATTTAGTAATTTATTTTAGTACTTTAACAAAAGAAATTAGTAAGGTGTTGCTATTAACTGTTTCTTGACTTCTGGTATTGAAACTACATTTTTTGGCAGATGCTGCTCCAATTGGAAATGCATATCTCCTTATAAGTGGATCAACTGATGGAAGCATTACTTTCTGGGATCTCACTGAAGTAGTTGAATCCTTTGTGCAAACAGTGCTGGATGTTCAACCACAGATGTTCATTGATTGTCAGAGAAGACCTAAAACTGGAAGAGGAAGCCAAGGTGGAAGAAGGTGGAAATCATTGAGTAATGCATCTCCTGGGAATACATTTAGCAATTCAAATGGCATAAAACAAGGCGCTGATATGGTTTGTTCTGAAAATGAATTTGCAAATTTATCTACTATGGATAGTGATCAGATACACACTCCATCTAGCACACAGCTAATTGATGTTCCAAAAGGGCCTTCAAATATCTTTTCGAATTTATGTGAAATACATCCCTCATGTGTTTTAAGTTCACTACACCAGTCAGGTGTCAACTGTTTAAATGTTGCAGAAATAAAGAAATGCCAGTACTCAAAATCTGAGATTACTTACTGTGTTTTAAGTGGTGGGGATGATCAATCTCTACACTTGCTAGTCTTTGGCTTGCAAGTGGAACCAACCAATCAGGATGCTGGAGATAATCAGTGTACTGCTAGACAGAATTATATAGACGATGGGGATCATAATCGAAGAGATGGTATATCTGTTCTCCCTGTTTTGGCATACCATAAACACACATAAATATCTTGCATGATGCAATTGTTCTGGCCATTTTGACGCAGGCAAAAGGTACAAGCTCAATGTGCTTTCCCAAAATAGCATTTTATCAGCACACAACTCAGCAGTTAAAGGTAATTCCTTAATCTCATTTATGTTATCTGGGGAAGGATGTTCAAAAGTATGACACGACTACCAAAATTCTTGTCATTTGCTGATCAAAGAATCTGTTCACTAGCTATAGACACAAGAAGTTTACGTAGGTGTCTTTTACACGGACAAGCTTACAGATTCTTCCTGTATTTTTCTTCATTCATCTATTGCTATACAATTGTAAAATTTTGTGATATTGTTATTGGAATTACACTGCTTCAACCTGGAACAGATTAGGGTTTTCAACCGACAGTTGATTTTGTTAGGACAAGAAATCTTGGGACTAAACTCTGTACCAGCCTAAATTGACAAGATATACCAGATGTATCTAATGTTTTCGGGTTATTATATTTGTCTACTGTTATCAGTGGCCAGAGTGTCTGGCTTTCATTTTAAGAACACAATCCACTTCTGAATAGTATGTTTTAGTTTCACTGAATTATTACTTCTTTTTTTTTTTTTTTGCCAATGTTTTATTTTTGCCTCCCAGGTGTTTGGACTGATGGCACATGGGCATTCACCACGGGCCTTGATCAACGAATTAGGTGTTGGCAGATAGACCCGTTGTTCAGGTTGAGTGAACATTCAAATGTTATCATCAGTGTACCAGAGCCAGAAACACTTGATGCAATCATCCATGACAGGTTCAGCCACCATTTACATTTGCTTTATGATTTATAAACTTATTGTTCAATCCAATATCTGTTTTGTTCGCCTTACCAGTGGAGGGAACAGTTGGTATCAAATTGCAGTAGCAGGAAGAGGCATGCAAATGGTGGAGTTCAAATCTATTGCTGGTGATGATGAATGAAATGTTTGGCTTACACCTCTGCTAGCGTTAGCGGTTTCCAGATCTCTTCTCAAACTCCCGCTTGTCATTGTAAGCGACAGTGGACAAAAAACTCCCCAGTAATTTATTTTAACAAGATTAAGTCAGGAGGTGCCAGACACACAAGGTGGCCGAATTTAGTATGAAGAACAAAAGCGAATATAACCTCAACTCAAATTGAATACTAACATTTGGCATATAAGAATGAAATTGGAGAAGCAGATTTATAGGCTGATAATTCGTAGAGGTAAGAACAGCCATTTGTGACCTCTGTTTTGTGAAGAGAATGATGAAAACTCTTGATGGGGGCAAGATTTGTCCGCTGCCCCTAAAAGGCAAAAGTTGTATCCAAAAACTTATCTTTTGTTGACTTAAATATTTAAATCCATCTCCAATTCACCTGTTGTGTTTGATTCAACATGTTTGATCAATTATGATAAGTTTTACTGCTTTTGCGTTAAAGCATTTATTCAGGACTCATTTTGATTATGGACACCCTTTTAGTTTGCGACATATTAAGAAATCAAGAAGTATGGCCGGCTCAAGGCATAGGTCATTAAGACCTATGCCTAAGGTCCTTATTATATTGGAGTCCATAAATTTTACATATATATATCTGTATAAATTAAATATAAATATTATTTTAAAAACATATGAGTTTGGATATTAAATATTTAAAATATTTAAATTTTTTATAGATTAAATTTGGATTTTTTTTTTACTTGTATTAGATGTAATTGATAATTTTAATTTTCTACTAGTAAAATTAGATTTGTTTGATAATTTATTTTTATTTTTTTAATTAAAATTTAATTAGTAATTTTAAATTTTTTACTTATAAAACTTTAATTTATTAATCAAAATTAAATTTTGTTATTAAATTAAAAATATTTATTGATTATATTTAATTAATATTTTTTCATAAAAATATTTTTAAAGTCAAAAGCATATTTAATATTATAGTATTATTTCTTTCTTAAATTTTATTTTTCTTTTATTTTTTTTTAATAATTCATCATTCATATTTTCTAGCTAAATAAATTTTATTAATAATTTATCAAAATTAAAATTGATAAAAAGACAATTTAGTTCACAAAACTCCTTTCAATATAGGATTATGAGGAAGAGTACCTCGTAATCGAACCTATTTCCTTTAGGTCACACATAATTTTATCATTGTGTCCTTTCTTTGAAATTAAAAATGATTGTTATTTTTTTAAAAAAATTGTAATTAAAATGTATATTAATAGTATTACCATAATTTATTACTTGTTTCTAAATTAATTAATATAATTTTTTTTTATTTTTAAATTTCACTAATAATAAAAAAAAGTAAGGTTTGACATAAGATAAAGTTATTATTAGGTGACTTAATTGGTCATTGTTTTCAATTGTATAAATAATCATCGGCAATATATAAAATTGTCTTTTTAAATTTTACTAATAAAATTAAATGTCGCTAGGGCTGTAAATGAACCAAGCGTTCGTGAACAAGCTTGGTGTTCGGCTTGGTAAGAGCTTGTTTATGTTCGTTCAATATACATTAGATTAATTAAACAAACAAGCTTGAACACATATGTTCAGCTTGTTAACGTTCGTGAACAATGTTCACGAATAATATTTATTAATAATTTTTTTTTCAATATGCTAAATAAATAATAAAATAAAATAAAAAAATTTAAATTATTAATCTTAATAACCAATCAAACAATTAAAAGTTTCAAACAATCAAACAAACAAGCTCATAAAAAAAATAAACCAAGCCAAGTTTGAATATTCATTTCAAAAATTTGGTTCATTTTAAGCTCAGCTCGGCTCGGTTATCTTATAAAACAAGTTTGAACACCCCAAAGCTCGGCTCGGCTTGTTTACAACCCTAAATGTCGCCCCCGGGACATGGTTGAGTTGACTAATACGAGATATATATTGTTACAATGGACAACGTGTCGAATCTTGGCAAAATCAAGAAAAATACTTTCCTCGCAGTGACCAACTGCAGCTTGATCATAGGGTTTCGTGTTGGACTGTTAGGATGATAAATTTCACCTTTTACTTTAACAAATAAAATTAAATATTTCTAATAATATTTACTTAAAAAATATTAAATTTTTTTTTTCACCTAGGGTCTCAAAAATAGTTGAGACGGCCATGACAAAATGCCCACCAACCATTGGGGGATTAAAACATCCATGAATGTCCCTTTTGCTCTTTGTTATAGGGCAACGACATGCCAAATAACATGTTAAAAACAAAAGAATATTATTATAGCACCATGCTCGTGTAATCTACTAAACAACGATAAGTAGTAGACTACGAAAAAAATGGTGCTGCACTACACTACACCGGTGAATACAAAGCAAGAAATTATTCAAATCTGGTAGGGCAAAGAGTTGATTGCATCAACTGTGAGTTAGCATTATCTTTCAGAATAAAAAAGATTTCCACAAAATCGCAATGAGTACTCCTTTTATAGACCAATTCCTAATTTCTTTGGCACCTTATCAGAGGGAAGCCTGAATCGCCCAATCAAATCGCCGACTAAAAAATTTATCAAAGTATAGCAAAAATCTTTCGGATGGCGAAGAGGAAAATAGCAGAAAAGGGCAAAATTATATACGACCATCGAGCGGGGGAGGCTCATGAACTCATCCAATGGATTGGAGTCGGAGGTCCATGAACACCTCGAGGATTCGCTCCGCCGCCGTAATCTTTAGGTCGTACTCAGCCGCCATACGCCGCCAGAAAATACGCTTGGATCTTTCAAGCTCGCTTCTATAGCGGCGGCGGCTGCGCCGAAATCGCGGGTCTGCAGAGCGACGCGGGGGATGAAATAGGGTTCAAAACGGGGATCGAACGAGCGATCTATGCGACACGTGTCCCACGGATACTGGGAGGATAGAGAACGTGGTGAGATGTTATTGGGTTTTGCAAGGACAAATTCAGACAGTAACTTTTGAGTGTCACGTTAGCCTCCGCCCTGTAAAAAAAATAATAATTAATCATGTTATAAATTTTTCACCGATGATCGGGAAAAATTGAAAAGTGCTTACAATGAAATATAGGAGTTCAATATCCTTTAATTATGTATCCCATTTAAAAAAAAAATTCTTACAAATTCGTCATAACTGAGACTTGAATCGTCAATATCTGAATGATAACTTAAATGTCCTATCATTACATGATTTACATCATAGCCCCGGGAGCTCTTAATATCTATTTGATATCTGCATGATTATTCGATTTATTCCAATATTTACTGTTAATTATTTACGGATAAAAAAAAATCTCCCATAGATGCTTCACTTTTCTCGTATAAAATATCACTACAGTTAGATGGGGTAATCTTTAATCAGATTAGTTGGATTATTAGATAGAGAATTATCCAATTTTACTATATAATATAATTTAATATTAGATCCTATCATATATCCGACGATTCTTATGTATCATATATTAGATGGATTATCAATTATTTGAATATCCGATGTTATATCTAATCAAATACAAAACATAAATATAAATATAAATATAAAAAAAATATATTTTAAAATGATAATAGACATTACTCATTACACGTTGTAACAGCTAATTGAAGTAGCTGTTACAACGTGTAGTAACTTATCGGTAGTAACTACTATAATGTGTAGTAGTTTATCGATAGTAACTATTACAACGTATAGTAATTTATCGACAGTAGTTGTTATAACGTGTAATAATTTATCAATAATAGTTGCTATAAGTAGGGATAATTACGGATCAAGTCGATTCAATTATTGGGATAAAAATTTATTTAATCCTATTAGATCAAATAATATAATATTAGGATCCTACATCTAACTTCATATTTGATGATTTTTTTAATTCAATTTAAATGGATTGAACGATTTAACAGCTTGACTGCTTACTCTACATTTAGATAATGATCTTCCATAATTTACTCTTTTCATATAGTACGGGGCTATCTTGGAAAAGTCGTTAAAATGAGAGTTCACCTCATGTACAAGATTGAAATTGTTTTTATTTTTTAAAATAAAGGCATGATGAATTGACTTTTCTCATATAAAGTACTGCTACTACATTAAGAGTTAAGACAAATGTCTTCCTTAATTTACTCTTTTTCATATAATATGTCGTCATCTTGGAAAAGTAGTTAAAATGAGGGTCCACCTTTGTAAAAAAAAAAAAAAAAAACGGTCATCTTAGTGGCTCCCTGGTCCGACCCCATAGATATCCAGAGGAGGGATAAACTCTTAAATGAGGGTTCACCTTTGCTCATGCACAATATTGAATTATTTGGATCATTGTCAAATTCAACATTATTAAATCATATTTATCTTAACTATTTAAAATTCGGCTACATATAGCATTATAATAATATAACAGCACCTCTACAACTACAATAAACTGAATCTTCGCTTGGTCCTATCCGTCCTCTTGTTCAATCAAATCTCCGTTAGCATTTATAATTTGAAGGGAAAGATAATACAAAAACAATCAAAAGAATTGTCCCAAACTCTTTGGGTTCAGGAGTAAATCCTGCAATTGAGTCTCTTTGTAAACCTAACCAAAGGTATTATTAATGATTCATTTCGCTGAAGGTCCTTTTCTTTGTCGATGACTCAGACATCTCTATATCCTTCACCTTCTCTGCTTCCGTTTCCTGTGGTTCTTCTACTTTATTTGACTCATGAACATAACTTGTAGTAGGCGGGGATGGTGGCAAAAACTCTTGGCCACTTAATCTACAGAAGACTCTTTCAACTGTTTCGCTGATCTCCTTTCCCAAGTCACTCTCATCGAGAATCAGCTCCCAAACAGCCCTTGATGCCTTCTCAAGCACCTGAATTCTGCAAAAATTGAGTAACAATTAGATCCACAAATGCCATTCTGACGATCGGTAGATCCCTTTTGTTTTTAACTTGTGATGAGTATCCCTATAAAATCAGTGCCTGCCACGCCCTGCCACGCACAATCCAAGGCCAGAAAAATGAGGACAAGAGATCTCATGGCTCACTAGATTCCTCATATCCAGCACACATATGTTTGATGACACTTCTCATTCTTCTCTAGAACCTTGGAAGCTTTGTCAATCAGACAATGGGCTTAGACACTTCAAATAAGGTCATGAAAAGTTGATGGCTCAAGAAAAATTGCAAGACAAGATCCTGACTCTTAACAAACTAAAAAATAGGAAAATCCTCACAGCTATTCCATCAGAAATATCAAAGTTTCATAAGGGGAAGATTGATGAAAAAGGTTAAATGCATATTTCAGTGGATAGCAATATTCCTCAACCCTAGTAAACAAAAAGGCTATATGCACATTTCAGTGGATAGCAATACTCACTCAAGTTCACGTCGTAGTGCATCAAATAACTCTCTCTTAGTCTGTTTCTCTGCACCATGGGAGTTAAGAACTTTGCTTTGCTCCACCATAGTGATTGTATTGTTTTTAAGCCCTTCCTGAAATTAGACATTGAAATTTTAGGGATGGAAGCATGCAGAATATTTTATTGGCAGTGTTAACAATCAGCTAAAAATACAGCTACCTATAAGGAAATTTATGCAGAATTCTCAATCGATGTATTCGACTTTGTTTTTTCTGAATTCAACTTCTTAAGCCAGCAGCTAATAGATCACTTTGAAGAAAGAACAAAGAGAAAGTGAGCCATCTCTCATGTGACATCATTGCAGGAACCCTAAATGAGAGTGGTCAACAATTAACCAATCATGAAAACCACAAGGGAGATGGATTATACCAAGATCAAGAGAACTGACACACTTGAGCCACATTCAACCAAACACACACTACACAAGGGAGAAACATGTTCAAGTTCACTTAATATTTGGTCGAAAACACATAAACCTTTATATATAAATCCAAGATGATAACCATTCATGGTAAGGTTGATGCACCAAATTACTTACATTGGCCTTTAGTTGGTTAATGATCTTCAATCTGATGGCATCTATGGTTCCATCATCCATCAGAGACTCTAAAACATCCTCAGGAGTGATTATGCGAGAACCCATGAAACTCACAGAAGTATGCTATCCTCCCCCTTGCAACTCCAATGCCCAAAGCTTACCTGATTGAGAAGTAAAAAAAAAGGCTGCCTGCATCAGTGAATTATGTCAATCTCTTTCAGTAATCCAATTGGAAATTTTAGTAATCACAATGACAAAACAGAGTTAATCCCTCATAAGAGAACTTACGAGTTACAAAGCCCAAAAGGAATGAAAAGGTCAACCAGCGGCATCCTTGTAATGAGAAAATACAAGGAAAAATAAGAAGTTCATTCGCCAAAATCACGAAGCGAGGAAAAGATCGACAGTGAATTCCATGTGAAAAGGCAAACCGATACCCCCAAATCCTAACAAACCATTCGCCTGGAGTCGCCCGGAAACAAAAACCCGAACAAGTAGAACACATTGAAGGAGAACAAAAGAACGGAATTGAATCGAGATCCAAACCCAAAATAGAATAGATCGCGGCAAAATTGAGCTAAAGGAAAGGGACCTGGATTCACGGCGACCCGCGTGCCGGAGAGGACGAAACCCTAGAATCCAATGCGGATACCAACTAGGAGGAAGGCTCGGTCGGTGGCGTTCCGCCTTTCACCGCCTCTCTTTCTCTCTCTCTCGAAGAGTTGCACAACCCTTCTTCGATTGTTGCCCCCGCGGGCTGGATTAGTTGGAAGGGTGTTGACGCTTGAGGTTCAAGGGTCGAGGGTCGTTAGATCTGTTGTGCTTTAAATTTCACTCGACCCTCAGTCATCTCTCCTGTCCAGTTTAATCGTGATTTACTTCCTCTGAATATCTGTGGGGCTGGACCCAGGGGGCCGCTAAGATGACGGTTCCACCTTTATGCAACTCTTCTTCGATTGTTAGCCCCACAGACTGAATCAGCTGGAAGGGTGCCTGACGCTTGCAATGGAGGTTCAGAGATCGAGGGTTACCAGTTGCACACGGGCATAAAACCTCGGTCTGCTGTGCTTTAAATTCCACTCGACCCTCAGTCACCGCTCCTGCCCAGCTTAACCGTGATTTACCCCCTCTGGATATCTATGGGGCCGGACCTAAGGGGCCGCTATGGTGGCGGTTCCACCTTTTTGCAACTCTTCTTCGATTGTTGCCCCCACGGGCTGGATCAGCTGGAAGGGTGTCTGACGCTTGCAACGGAGGTTCAGGGGTCGAGGGTCGCCAGTTGTACACGGGCGTAAAATCTCGGTCTGCTTTGCTTTAAATTCCACTCGACCCCCAGTCACCCCTCCTGCCCAGCTTAACCGTGATTTACCCCCTTTGAATATATGTGGGGCCGAACCCAGGGGGTCGTTAAGATGGCGGTTCCACCTTTTTGCAACTCTTCTTCGATTGTTCGTCCCCACGGGCTGGATCAGCTGGAAGGGTGTCTGACGCTTGCAACGGAGGTTCAGGGGTCGAGGGTCGCTAGTTGCACACGGGCGTAAAACCTCAATCTACTGCGCTTTAAATTTCACTCGACCCCCCAGTCACCTCTCTTGTCCAGCTTAATCATGATTTACCCCCTCTGGATGCGAAGCGACTTGACCTCAGCCGAGATATATATACTAATTTATTTAATTATTTAAAATAAAATAGAGCACTATGATTAATTTATTCCACATGCACCGTTGAAAGTAATGTAAAATAAGATTTAAAAAAAATAAAATTATAATCACATAAAAGATGAAATCGATATAAGGTCAAACACCCAAATGAGCCATTTTCACCAGACCTATCACAACAAACTCACATTCATACTCTAACTACGTTAATCCGTCGGGGCAAATTAAAACTATAATTGAGGAGACAACAAAGGGAATTTTCGTACCAAAGAGATCACAACAACTACGACTATAGGATAGTGTTCTTATCAATGGTAGAAAATTCTCATCAACAAATAAAGAATCAGGCGAATAACATTGAGTCTAGGATGATCAATCCAGTTTAACAGAATTTTTTTTCGACCATCAGAATAAATTAAAAAAATACTTACGATGAATAATCCAAAAGTCCAATATTCTTTAATTGTAAATCTCATTTAGAAAAAAATGATTAATAAAATTAGATAACATTAAGCCTGATGAGCAGTCCAATCTAATAGAAATTTTTCTCAAGCTATCAAGATAAATTAGAAAACACTTATCGCAAACGATCCAGGAGCCATTTAGAGAACAAATCACTACAAATATGTCATAGCTAAGAATTAAACCGTAGATGTCTGAGAGACAACTAAGTGTCCTTACTGTTGTACCATAACTCTAGGGGCTAAAATTCTCATCAACAAAAAAAAAAATAATAATCCTAACTAACTCTAGGATGATTAGCCTAATTCCATATAATTTTTCCATTGACCACCAGAACTCGCAATGGATAGTCTAAAAGTCAAATATCTTTTAGTTGCATACCTTAATTAGAAAAAAAAATCTTACAAATTTATCATAATTGAAGATCAAATCATAAATATCTAAATGATAATTTAGATACCGTTGCACCGTAGGTCCGGAAAAAAAAAATCCCCATCCATAGAAAAAACACAGAGAAGTGTTCTCATTAATAATTAGTTTTGATAATCATCTACAAATCACTCCATGCCAACGTATTATCAATCTCTCCACCTGTAGCCACAGTTGGGGTTGCAGCACACGAAGAACAGCGTCATTCCTTCCTCGCTTCGAGACATAGCCTACAAGTTTTGGTCCACGGACGAATTGAAACACCATCAACTAAAGTCGAAACGTATTTCACTCGCTGAATCCACCAATAGCATCAATACCTGGAAAAACACGGCTTCTGGATGATCGCAAACTGCACACCTCACGGATTTCGTGCGAGGAAGTGTCGGATCAGCTGCCACAACCGGCAAGAGCTGCATGAACTCGCCTGCAGAGTGATGCACCACGTTTCTGTAGACGCAGTTGTTGTCAGCGACCTCCTAATTAAGTTGCAAGGGAAGAAAAACCAACAGTGAGAGAGAAGACACAAGTGCTCGTGCTAGGAAATTAAACTGAAATCATGAGCAAGATCGACCTGGTGATCGCAGTTGCGACAAGCATAGAGAAGGAGCTTTTCCTTCCTGTTTCCTTTAGGGTACAAGATATTGTTGCTGCAGCAAAAGTTCAGGTAAGAGCAATCGGGAAACTGACCTCGTACCGTGGGGGAAAAAAAATTCAAAGGAGACAATTTTAACTTGCCATTCGCAACAAAACTTCATGGCACTCATAGTTGTTCCTGGACCTGACCACCCTCACAGAGAAGATGGTGATGATGCTCCACTTAAAAGAGATAAACCAGAATAATGTGGAGGTAGAATTATTCTAAGGAGATGCTACAACATTTGAGCATTGATTTGAAGAGGGCCTAACCCAATAAATGGTTCCCATCCCAGGAAATCGCATATATTTGATATCATCAACAAGAATTTAATACAAGCTTTATTTAGCACTAAGGAAAGGAATCAAATTGCTGTTTGGCAGATTAGAAAGCTCGTTAGAAGCCCCATTGAAATCAATAAGGATCTCTTCAAAGAAATGCTGGTAGAAATAGACATACTGGGAATAAAGGCTGGTGCAAAAGAAGGCACTAGGAGTGGTGAATGACAGCCGGAGTGTTAGTGTTCCGAAACAAAAAACAACTATTACGAAACATCAGGTATTAAAAATAAGCTTCGGATGCCAAAATATCACAATCCAAAACATCAGAAGATTTAATTTGAGAACAACTGAAGACCTTGGTTTGCTGGGTGACACCTCAAAACCAAGTTACAAATGGAAGTTTGTAACGACATTTATTGAACTTGAAACTTCTTAGAATAGGAGAAAACAAAATGGCAACCAGATGATATTCTCCTCAGCCTCATTAACTCAATTGGCTTGGTTTGCTTTGATCATGGCCCTCTCATGTAGTCGGAGCCTCTCACCTTCGCGGTTCAAGTACCGTTGAAACTTCTCCTGTATGTTTTATGATAAATTTAGCCATGACATAAAATAACTTGTAAAAAGTATAGGTCAGAGAAGAAGGGAAAAAAGAAGAGATCGAGATGTTACAATCGGGATAGCAACAGATGAATCTGTCAGCAACTACTAAGGCCAACGTACTTTAAACATCCACTAAAAGCAAAAGAACAGGATGATGAGTGCTGAGCATCGCTACTATTACTTAAGCATTGCCTCAGAGCTACTGGAGAAGTGACCTAAACTTTGTCATAACTTTTTAAATTTATTTTTTTCAAGAAATGATTTCTTATGAAGTATGATTCTTCACCTTACGTTTGGATTTCAAAAAATGGACAGGAATATAGATATGTTTCACTAAATTATCCATAAAGCAATACAGTGAGAAAGTGACAGGGGATAAAACAAAGAGAAACATAAACTAAGAAACTCATATCCGTGAGAATAATAGCAACAAAGAAGTTCTGTTGGCAAAAGAATTTGTTTCTGCTTTATATATCCTTATCAAAATTCCATGCACAATCAAGCTATAAATCCCCAAAAAACACAAATGTAACAACCAAATTATGATAAGAAAACTTCAACAATGAAGAATAAAGAACAAAATGAAGTAACCTGCATTTAAATTCTTATCCCTTGCATTGCAGAGGAAATAAACCTGGGATATTTTAAATCTAAGAAAAAGGTCTTTTAGGAATGAAGATATATTGGAACTAGAATAATAGGAATATCATCCTAAGATTTTCCTAGATTTATTTGAGCAAATATGATCGTTATTGATGGAAAGCCAAAGCCATAGAATTCTAATTCAATCTCTTCAACATTGGAAGATAATGTTGCTTTCAATCCCTGGAGACATGTATGTATTTTAAAAATATTTTTTATTTATTTTTTCCATCTCAATTTTTTTTCTCTCGCTCACTCATAATCCGTCTATTCCAGTTTAGTTTAATATATTTAGTGACTATCTTCTATCTATCTCACAAGATGTCTTCAGTCACTTCTCTTTTCGCTTAATTGGGATGCCTTTTAAAATGTGTCTTTATAATATAGTAGTTGCCCCCCTTCAAATTGTACACTTTCTTACATTCCATAGTATAATAAGGTTTCCATATGATTCACTCACTTCATACAGTCCTCCCGGTCTCCACCATCTCTTCTAAAATTGGTTAAGTGTAGTCCAAATTTATACAAAACCATTATTTTTTTCTCATGTATTCTAGTAGAAAACAAGCAACTTTGTCTAGAATCAGATCACAAAATCAAGCCAAATTCTAGTGTTTTATAAAGATTCAACGGAATAGATGCCAGTTCAACAGTGAAAGAAATTAGCTTGAAATTTATGTTTCCAATTTTTATCATGAGCATTCAAGACCCAAAGCACTAACAAGGCCAAATAATAAAGGAAAAAGATCATACTAGCAAGCAATTTTACACTCGGATGAAGATCTCATAATACTGGAAAACAATCTGAAACGATCGACAACAATCGACCTCCCTAAACACCCTACTTTCCCCAACTTATTTCTAAACAGCACAAAACCCTAATTTTAAGATTAAGAAACCACGTCGCGGCATAACAATCGAATGCTTAGGTCAAGAAAAACGCATTGAAAAAAAAATTGTGCAAGGGTAATAAATAGATCACAGGGAAACTAGCTGAAGAGCGAGAAGAAAACGTAAGAGACGACGCACTTTACCGCCGAAGAGGAAAGTCCCGGCGAGTCCAGCGGTGGCGACGCCTCCCCATATCACCACGGTAGACGACAGCAGAGACCAGTTACGATAGATCATTTCTCTCCTTTCACCACCTTTACCTCAAATCTCCCTCTCGATCTCTTCTCGATTCCTTTCCGTGTTCCCGTTTCTGGTAATAAAATGACCTAATTGGGCGGTCGATAGTTTAAGGGTTTTTTTTTTATTTCGCCCTCCTAATATATTTTAGGAAATTTTTGAAGAGCACTCATTTTTCAAATTAGTCCTCCTAGTTTACTCATTTTTCTATTCGAGTAAACAGCGGAAAATGACTTGGAATATTTGGGAAGAGAAGAAGTCTATTCAGTTCCGCCCAAGTAAACAAACGGGAAGATGAAGCCTGAGTCCCTTATCCATAAGCATTCGTGCGAACCGCCATCCTGCTCCTCTGCCGTCTCCTCCTTTGTTCGAGGATCTGAGCTCGCTCACAGAAGATTAATCCCGCCCAAAAATGTCAATTTCTTTGCGCGTGTCCTTCGCTCCGCACCTCCTTCTCCATTCCACATTCCGCCGAAATTCCAGCGGCCGTCGATGTAGAGGTTTTACTATCAGGATCCGCAGCTATCAGGCAATGGCGTCTGCTGAAGCCAAGGCGACCCAGCCGCAAACCCTAGACTCTAAGGAGTCTCACTACATGAAGCTCCTCAGCCGCTCCTGCAAAGCCGGAAAGTTCAACGAGTCCCTCTATTTCCTGGAGTACATGGTGGGCAAAGGCTACAAGCTCGACGTCATCCTCTGCACTAAGCTAATCAAGGGGCTCTGCAGCTCGAGGAGCGTCGATAAGGCCGTGCGCGTGATGGACATCCTGGAATCTCACGGTGAGCCCGATGTCTTCGCTTATAACGCGCTCGTCAGCGGCTTCTGCAAGGCCGGCCGCATCGAATCGGCTATCGAGGTCCTCGGTCGGATGAAGAGCCGGCGCTGTCCTCCGGACATCGTCACCTACAATATTCTCATCGGCTGCTTCTGCACCAGGGGGAAGCTCGACCTGGCCCTGGAGGCCTTGGACAGGCTTCTGGACGACAAGTGCCGGCCGACTGTTGTCACCTTCACCATCTTGATCGAGGCGGCGCTGCTGCAGGGAGGGATTGGCGATGCCATGAAATTTTTGGACGAGATGATGTCGCAGGGGCTTCAGCCGGATAACTACACTTACACCGCCATAATCCGAGGGCTGTGCAGAGAAGGAATGGTGGATGCGGCGTACGAGTTCCTCAAGAGCTTGCCTTCGAGAGGATGCGACCCGGATGTAATGTCCTACAACGTCTTGCTCCGTGGGTTGTTGAGTTACAAGAGATGGGAAGATGGAGAGAAGGTTGTTGGTGAAATGCTTGAGACAGGTGTGAAGCCCAATACGGTTACCTATAGCCTTTTGATCAACTCTTTGTGTCATGAAGGTAAGCTAGACAGAGCAAAGCAGTTGCTTGACGATATGATCAGCAGAGGGCTGAAGCCCGATTCTTATAGCTATGACCCCTTGATCTCTGCTTATTGCAAAGATGGTAAATTGGATCAGGCAATAGAGTTCATGAACTTTATGATTTCTAATGGTTTCCTTCCTGATATAGTGAACTACAACACCATCCTGTCAGCCCTTTGCAAGAGGGGAAACGTTGTTCATGCACTGGAGGTTCTTGACAAGCTTGCTGAATCAGGCTGTTCTCCAAACGTAAGCTCGTACAATGTGGTAATTGGAGGGCTTTGGAACAATGGAAACCGATCGAGGGCTCTTGACATGGTGGAGGAAATGATCGACAAGGGAATCAACCCTGATGAAGTTACTTACAATCTCCTGATTTCATGTTTGTGTAGAGACGGGATGGTAAATGAGGCCATTGGTTTGATGAGGGATATGGAGCGCAGTGGACTCCAGCCAATTGTCATAACTTATAACACAGTTCTCCTTGGTTTGTGTAAGGTTCACAAGATTGATATGGCAATCAACGTTCTTGCAGAGATGGTAGACAAAGGATGTCATACCAATGAAACTACATACATTATTCTTATTGAGGGGATTGCTTATGCTAGGCATAGAGCTGTGGCAGAGGAATTAGCTAAGGATCTAGCTATGCGAAACGTCTTCTCTGAGGATTCTTTGAAACGATTGAATCGAAATTTTCCCAAGCTTAATCTATTCAGAGAGATTCCCAATTAGGGGGTTAATGACATCTTGCTTCCTCCGTTTTGTTTGTTTCCTTATATTGTAACTTCCATTTTGTCTTAGCTCCCATTTCTTGCTAGTAGCAAGTTAATTCATCTTTTGCCACTGGATGGCAAGAAAGCAAAAAAATCTTCCTCTGATGCCAATGAAAAATATTTCCTCCCTGCACATAATAACTTACAGACTATACTCTGTTGAGCGAGAAGTGGTTTGCTCTGGTATGCTGATCTCTTAACTTGTTGGCTGATAACTGTGATCTTTCATTTATTATTTTATAATGTGCAAATAACTACTAATCTGTTAGACTGGTTGTCATATTGAATGCTTCAAATTATATTTTTACATTCTTCAATAAATTATATTTTACATTCTTTCCTTTCTAGATGCAATTCATGGAAATTTTTCTATTAATCATTTTCCTATTCACTCATCAAAACATGAAATTTAGATCATCTTCTGAAGTTGCCCACATCACTGGATTATAATGGCATTGTCACATGCATACAATATTCCTTATGCAGAATGCACTCACATTAGGGAGTTGCATAGCACAAATGTAGTCTGCATAATATATGTGATTATACGACCATATATTTGTTTAATCTTCAATTGGCTCACTCATATATAGGCAACCATGTATATCTTTAATCTTCAATTAGTTCACCTTTAGCCAACTAGTTGAGTTCAAGTGAAATTACTACTTGGTAGAATAGACTGCTATAGATGAATGGAATAAACATGAATAAGATAATCTACTTGGTTGTGGTGCATATATAGAATATTGAGAAAATGAGGAGATTGATAAAGAATCTAGCATAGCACATTTCCTCAGAATTTTTCAAACTTTTATTTGTTGGTATGCCCATCATCTTTTCCGGTTAGCATTTAGAAGTTTCAACATAATTTGTTCTTTATCATCCATTAGGTGGGAGTTGTAAATCATTTTAGATTTCTTTGAATTCTTTGTAGCCATTTAAATTATTATTATTTTACGAGTACAAGTAATTTTGTAAGAATTTGCTTAGGTTGGAGAATGGGACCTGTAAAATATGCTTAAGCTAGATAAATAGTAGTTCACTCATCCTAGACTGTAAACTTTTTTCATTTGCTCAGCTCTATATGGGACGAATTTAGAGTGCACTCCAGCTGAAGCTTGGGTCCCCAGCAAGATCCATAGTTCAGCTCATAATCCATATTCATTTCTAATTGGCAAATTCTAGATAAAAGGATGGCTCCATTATCACACAAACAACCTTTTTTGCACATTATGCTGAGGGTTAGGTGCACTTTGATATCATTTAGAAATGCATTTTAGTTGAGAGCTTGACCCGTTAATTTGGTTAGGTTTGATAATTGACCCACCCACAATGCTTAAATTCAATTTAATGACTTGAGTTTGTAGCTATATTTATTAGGCTACAACTTTCCATGTACAAAAAAACAAGGTGCAACAAATTTAAAATAATCTAATAAGATAGTGTGTTGTCAAGTCTTTCAGTAAGTTCACACTCTTCATCCAGATGTCAATTGTTGATAGAAGACCTGAAGGAAATTGTTTCAACAATGTCAAAGATTTGTATTATTGTTATTGTTGTCATTGTTTAGCGTCGTGTATGCTGTTATTAACTAACTGAACTTGCTAACGAAGCCCACTTTCTGAGTTCAGGAAGGATTCAGCTGATAGGACCCAGGTTTTGAAGCTTACGGCCGTCTTTAAAGAGCACGGACTCCATCTTAAATGAATACGTTAAAGTCCATAATGAATTGTCCTTGGCTGACTAAAGTGATCGATATTCACCAAAACCATTTACGCGAGTGGACTAAAGGGAAGCTGCAGTTCAAAGGCTATTAGTAAACATTTGGATTTTGGATCTGTAAATTGGTTGTTCAATGAAGCAGTAGAAGCAAAATCAGATATTTACAGGTCTCACACCAATCAATAAGATGCATAATGTAAGTCTTGGTTTTCCTTTAAATGTATCCATTAGTATTTGATGTATTTTCGCTTACACATTATAATACCGTGGCTCGGCTGTCCGTGCCGACGCCGTGTAGAGCGCTGTCCCCTTCCACCCCAGCTTCACTGTTCGATCGCCATGGAGGATGGCGTACCCAGGTGGCGGCGAAGAAGGGAACAGGTTCAGTATCAACTGCGCCTGTGCCAGCGTGTTTCTGCTCATCGCCACCTGCGCGAACCCATGCCGCGCCATCTCGCCCAGCCAGCTCCCAAACTTCTGCTCTCCGCTCCTCGCCGGGCCTCCCACTGCCACTACGTTGTCGATCTCCCGGCCCAGGATCCCCTGCTCCACCCTGTGCCTCTCCGCATTGTCAGACACCGGCAGCGACTCCCCCAGTGCGTCGAACATCACCGAGTAGTAGTGGAGCGCCCCCATGAAGCGGTCCAGGAATGGCCCCGCGCATGCTGCGACGGCCTCCTGCTCGGCCCTAGCAACTGCACAAGCCGCATCGTCTGGTGGTCGGACCCCGCGGAGTCGTACAGCGCGTGCTGCAGCCAGTGCACCGCCACCACCTCTTACTCCTCCCCCTGCTTCTGCCGCGCGACGATCGCAGACGGGTGCACGTCCCCGGGCCGCTCTGCCACTGGCTCGAACTCGAAAGGCACCCGGAGCCGCCTCACGAAGTTGGTGAGGCGCTTTCCGACCTCCTCCGCCGACGGACCGAACCCGGTCATCCGCACGTGCGGAGGGCCGTCGGGCCTCGTGGCCAGGATGTGGAACAGCGCCGGCCACTGAAGGTCGTGCATGATGTCCAGGTCGATGACGTGCACTCTATCTGCTCGGTGAATTGCTTCCAAGATGGCTTGGTTGGCCGTGAAGTACGCGAACTTGACGAAAGGCGACATGTTGCTGAAGGTCTCGAAGCAAGAAAGAATGGCCTTGTGGGGGATCATCAGCGGAGAGAAGATGCCTGTCCACGAGTTCATCACCCTGGAAACCATGGCCTTGACGAAGTAAGCCACCACGCGCTCGGCGCAGGAAGCAGAGTAAGGAGAGGCTGAGCTGGGTCAGCTCGTGCACCATCCTATTAGCCTCGGCCAAGTCATCGGCGGAAATTGCCACTGCGCAGTCCAAGAGAAGCGTGATCATGCTCAGCCCGTGCTTGCTCTGGGTGTCGTCCAAGCCATCGCTTTCAAGGTCAATGAACACGGATGTGTTGGAGACGGTAACGCAGCTGCCCTCGAGCAGGTGGTGGGCGAAGGGACGGTGGGCGGTGCTGAGAAGGTAATGGGTTGGAGCAAGCCGTGGACGGCGTCTTGGACCAGTACAACGTCTTCTCTCATTCTGCAATCCATAGCATGCATGAGAGTGGAACTGAGTAAGAGAGCATATGTAGCCACCTCCATGTACAGTTTGCCGATTTGGTGGGTCTCTGTCTTGAATTAGTTAAATTGGTTCGGCCGCCGATGGAAAAGAACAGAGTTCCAGGTCAGGTTGGTAGTGATGGCCTGGTCCAACATATGTTTGTTTTTAAGCGCCTGCATTGGGCAACTGATGGAAGGGTTGACATGGCAGGACGCGATTAATGGTGGATGCAACTAGGGCTGCAAACGAATCGAGCCGGCTCGCGAGCTTTTCAAGCCGGCTCGAAAAATATTCGATTCGTATTCGAATTTATCGAATTCGAGCCGAACTCGAACATGTTCGAACTTTTTTTCGAGCCGAACTCGAACCCAAATTATATTGTTCGAGCCGCTCACGAGCCTTAATATTTATTAATATAAGTTAAATATATATTAAATAAATAAATTTCGAGCCTTTCGAACCTATTTTCGAGTAATAATTCGAATAGTTCGCGAACATGTTCGAATATTTCGAGTCGAATTCGAACCCGAACCCTAATTCGAACCGAACTCGAACCAAACATTTTAAAATTTTCGAGCTTCGAATCGAGCTCGAACTCGAATATACCTATTTCAAGCCGAATTCGAGCCTTAAATTTTTCAGCATATTCGGCTCGATTCGATTCGTTTACACCCCTAGATGCAACAGTGATTTCGTCCAAATGGAAAAATAATCAATTCAAAAATTCAATATCTTTTTTTATTACGTTTTTCATTTATAAGAAAAATTCTTGTAAATGCATCGTTATTAGAGTTCGAACCGTGAATGTCTGAATGACAATTTAAATATCTTATCGTGATATCATAATCCCAAGGACATTCGAAAGCACCAATAAGTAGAAGTAGAAAATGGATTGAAGGCAACAGCAAGGACTACATTTGGAAGTAACAAGATGATTTCTCTAGATTTTTTATATCGTCAACCACATCATAATCCAATTAATCACATTATATCGTACAAATTCCTCTTTCCCCAAGACTCCCTACAACAATGGTAGCAACCTCCTTACTCACGAAGGCGCAAAACTTCGCCATGGATTATTCCAGGAAATAAAACGATCATTTTAAAAATATGTCTAAGCAAATAAAGGAAGACACTTATAAATTAATTGTAGTAAGGCATCCAACGATAGGACAAACCCTTAATAATAACAAAAAAAAAATTAAAAAAACTAAGCATTGGCCTGTCTTCGCCAAGCTACTACGATTTTTTCTACTCGAATTATTTATTGATAATTATTTATGCAAATCTCGCCGGAATGAGTCGACTATGGCCTACAAATCGACATCGAAGGTTTTCCCATATAATTAATTAGAAGAACTCATTTTATATTGCTACAGAAGCCTATCGGCTTCGAATAATTACCATCAATTTCCTTAGATTTGATGTCCAAGTTGCATAACTTGCACAATAGGATCTTATTATCTTAGAAGACAATGCTTACCGTGATTGTCTGCCTTGGTTATAGTAAGAGCCACTCTTTTTGACTCTGTCAAGTAATTATCAAATGCTTGGTCGATCATCCTAATTCATGTTCCCAGCTATTAATTATGAAATCCAAGACTGAGACAGTATCATCTCCTTTTGCAATGAACGTAAAGCGAAAGGTGTTACATGTTAGAATGCATTATTTGATGGGTACTTGAATCTTTATTTCCAACCTAAGCAAACAGTATGTAACAAAGTTCTTAAAATTTACAGCATGTACAATAACGAATTCATCAGTTATTTCAACGTATAAACTGAAAAACGTAGAATAATACCTGGTAGAAACTTACGAGAAAAAACTTGAAGAAGAGAAATATACTGGTGCTCATGAAATGACAAAAACTCTAAGCTCCCCTTTATCTCCTCGAGTGATGCGAGTATCTCTATCAACATAAGTGACTTCGAACTCACCACTCCTTGTATTGGAAGGAGGTCTCAGTGAATCTGGAAGACGAGGAATTTCCAGCTGTGGAAGCTGAGAGTAGCTCCCCGTGGGCTTTATAGTAGTGTTGACAAATGTTATCTTTATGTTAGAAGTCCCTGCACAGAGATGGAAGTTAATTCTTCATTGAAGTGGATTCATCAAAAAATCTAGACAGGAGAGGATGGATCAACCTCAATACATTTTTTGTTGCACTCAATTCTAATATTTTCTAAGACCAGGCAGGACAGGATGGATAACCAATTAAACTGGAAACCGGAGGTCAATCTAGTTTGATTGAATAATAAAACCATGATTTAACCGGTTCAGCGAAAAAAAACATCATACAATCCCCATGCTGGGCATGAAAATGCTAGTTGATAGAACAAAAATGGGAGAACCTAATACTGAATGGAAACAATATAGCGGCATATTTGTCTATACAAGGATAAATATAAGAGTCCATCTACCCCTGGATGCACTTTGAACTTAGAAAAATTCACAAAATGACATTTTTAGAACTCAACCTACTAATGAGAAGGTAGGCCATGATTCAAGTATATGCTTACCAATAATTTCAAGTTTGTGAGCTAAAGTAGCTGTAGCCTCAATCGGCGGAAGTGGCCATGGTGTGCCAAACTGAAGCTCCACTATGTTGTCAAAGTCCTTATTAAATATATCAATCCGTTGGAAAACCTGTATGGGAATTTACCTGGTTTGTGATTATTGCTTGCCACACAAATTATGAGTTCATACCATCCATATGAAAAGCTTTCTTTGTAGCATACCTGTCCCAGAGTTAATGGAATTAGCCTGCCTGTTGGAGGTCCAGGACGGCTTCCACCAAGCGTGCGAGAAGAGAAAGCACTGCTAAAGATTAATTTCCATCTTCCTTGAAGTTTTTCTAGGTCTCTTGTTAGATCAACTGTTCCTCCTATAGACTCAAGCTCTTTGGCAGCAGCTTCTGCTCTTCTCAGATCTTCCTCACTAGCTGCAAGGCCTCTATTCAACCCTGAAACTGCACTCTGTATTGAATTATGTATAAGAAAGCTATAAGAGGAACAGAGGATCATAAGATTAACATGCTTTTTTTGAGAATGTTCATGTACAAAAACATGTGTAATACCAAATATATGACTAGAGGCTACAAAGTATTAACAATCTTGCAGATTACATGTTTATGCTACTAATTTTCCTTTAGGGTGCTCATTGGACTTGCTTTATAAATGAAATGAATTGGTCAGGTAATGTTACGTATCACTAGAACAGATGCACATGCAAACAAAATACAGAGTTTGAGAGGATGCACACACATCAAATGGTTGAATCAGTGGACGCAAACAGATCAAATGGTTGAACCAAAGCAAATCCAGAGTTTAAGCTCATTTGCTAATACAACAAATGTTATATGGCTGGTATGGTGTATTGAATCACAGAGATCCAATAAGTAGAACTAGGATACAAAAAGAGCAGGTTAAGTATAAAAAAAAGAAATCTAATTAATTTAATAGAAAGGAGCGCCAAGGGTCCCCTTTTTATTTGATAGTAATTCTTTCTACATCTGGGATTGGATGTCTACTGGTCTACTGGACATTATTGAGTCTTACATTGCTGCTGTGTTTATTGGAATTGACCAAAACTGTGCACCCAGTGCAATGTAGAAATTGTGTTTGGTAAACTTAAAATTCATCAAATCATTTTGATATGGTGTGTTGTAAGTGGACACATAGATGACGTGTCAGTCAAAGTCAAGGTGAGGTAGTGGTCAAAGTCAGGGTGAGGTGACAGTTACGGTCAGATTCACTCAACACTATGGCTCTCAGGATAAAGCCGGCCAGCCCAGTAGACTTGAGCATCAGATTCACTCAACATTATTGAGGTTATGAGAGGTGATATAAAAAGGGGTTCTTTCCGTTGGCGAGGTATGTTGTATGCTTGATATTTTATGTTTTACGCTTGAATACGCAATGTTACGCACTCGCATTTTACTGTTCATCTTCTCCACTTTCGCTCGACCACTGTACTGACTTGAGCATCAGAGGACCTACGCCAGGAACCCCCTCCTGATTTTTGCTCTAACATTCGGTTTGCTCTTTCGAGTGTGCGCAGAGAGGAACTAGAAGGCGTGTCAGGCGTCATCGTTTCTCCCTAGCAAAGTCATCTCCCGGTCAACAGCAGCGCCTCTTTCGAGTGTGCGCAAAGAGAAACTGGAAGGCGTGCCAAGCGTCATCGTTTCTCCCTAGCATAGCCATCTCCCGGTCAACATCAGCGCCACCTGCCCAGCGAACCATCTCCACCGCTTTCAAACAGGATCACATTTCATTGCTTCTGATTCATTTATTCAAGGATGTCTGTTGACACTTTGGAACTTCTATTCACATCCCAATTTTAATTCAATATTAAAGACCAAGTTCAAAAATCAAATTTTCTTTCTTTTCAATGAACACAGTGGTTGAATGCTCGATTGGAGGCCTAACTAATGTGGAGTTCATGGATCAGTTATCAAATCAATGAGGATATTCTCAATCAACCCTAAAATTGCTTGTGCTAAATGTTAAGTTTCCTAAAAGACTGTGAGCCAATTTCTGCATGTAGGTTTACATGTAAAACTGGGAAAGCTCAGACTAGACAATTAGAGTCCACTGGCCAACTGTCTTGAATATTGCTTAGCTATAGGGAAATCAAAATTCCATCCTAGGGGTGGGAGATAATTCCTTGTTAACTACACTAGTGATTCAGAGCAAATAATCTATAGTTGGGGCCAATCTAATGTTTATCTCATATCTTGTCCTCACGAGTAGAGGAGCTATATTTGTTGGATTGGCACACTCTACTGGGCATTTTAGTTTAGTCAAAAGGCATCACTAACTTCTGGAGGGAAACTATAAAAGTCATCATCTCGTTAGAAGTTCTCTATCACAAATGATCTAAGACTCTAAGCAACTCTCTTAATGCAATAATGGGCCTTTTGGTAAGAGGAAAGAGCCCTGTTAAACTTAAAGCCATCTGATAATGCGTTTGCGCATAAGAAACTTTTCTCCTCGTGAAAATGAAATCCTACGGATACTCAAAATATTTTCAAACAATCGGAGAACTACATTCCTACAAGTGAATTCAGTTAGCAGATGCGTATCAAAGCATAAATTTGAACTTTCTACAAGAAACTCGCCAAAAGAAAACAAAGAGAGGGGGATTCGTAATGAGAATATGTAAATCAATCAATGGAAAGTGAGAAAAAGTAGGAATTTTTTTTTAGAAGCTCTCGATGAGGAAAACCGAGATGGAATGAATAGGAAACAAATACCAGACTATGCCAAGAACAAAATCAAGAAACTCTCGATGAGAAAAACCGAAATAAACTTTCTTCAAAAAAACACATAAAACCTACTACAAGTTAAAGATCGCATCAATCGAATGGTCGCACCAAGCATATCAAACAATAAGGAAACTATATTAAATAAGATCAATCCAAATCTGCGAAGCAGATCTACTCACAAGAAGCTTCAGCTTCAAGGACGCGACGGCATCCCTAGGGTCTTGCGACGGATCGAGCACCGGGGCCTCATCCAGCACCGCAGCAGCAGCTGGAACGAAGAACTTCTTCCTACGGGTCGATTTCTGCAGGGCCCCCGTTGATGGGCGAGGAAAAGGGAGAGCCGAAGAAGCAGGAGCAAAGGAACGACGACAGCCGAGCAAGGATGAAGAAGGCGGAAGGGGAAGCGAAGCCATGGGGTTCACCCGACGACACTTTAATTGTGGTGATGAAAATTGTGGTATTCGTTGCGAGTACAAATACTAATTTTCGGATTTCAAAACCAGAAATCGAGTAACAACCAATTGCCACTCGCCACGTCAACGCTCAATTTTATTTTTCTCGTTGTTTCCCTCTGGATGGAAGCTTCATACAAATACAACCCTTTTATTACACTGAGAAAAAGCAAAAAAGAATTATAAGCTTCAAGTAAATCCCGATCAAAAGCTCACAATATTTACACCCCGCGATCAGAAAGAATTTGAGGGTGATCAATTCACACTTCTAAGGAGCATATCGTTGTACTGTATCCACGAGACCTGTCTCTGCATCTTGATTTGCTCGTAGAACTTTGCTATGAACTGTTCGGCCTTGCTATCTATTCCCTCCAGTTCCTCTTCCCCTCGTACATCCTGCTCGTCCAATTCCCTCCACTCCGGCGCCACCTCGCCGTCGGAGCTGGTCTCGCCGTCGTCGATCCAGTAACCGGTCGTAGCGCTCCTGTCTTGCCCGTGAACATTGAAGAAGTAGTCCTCGTCTGCGGCAGGTGCGGCGATGCAGGGGAAGCAGAGGAACCTTGCCGAGGGCGTCTTGAAGCGGAGGATCGGCGTCTCTTCGAACGAGAACTCGCGCTCCCCGAAATGGAGCTGTTCGGCGCGACGGCCGCCGGATTTGAGGCTCTTGATGTAGTCCCCCAGGCGGAGGCCGACGAAGGCGCCGCCGCGCCTGAACGCGCCGCCCTTGCGCGTCCATAGAAGAGCCAGGCGCAGGAGCTTCCATGCGCCCGACGTTGCTCTCTTTGTTACGGCCATCGAAGCGAATTTAGCTGAAGGGAACGAGAAGAGCTTGTTATGTGGTGGTACATGGCGAGGTTGCTCTGGATTTTATAGCTTCCTTCGAGTCTTACTCGACACGCTTTGCTCGACGCGGTTTGAGTTAGACGATTATAAAAAAATTGCATGTATGCTGCGCGCTTCAATTTTATATGACCGTGAAAGCCTCTTGTGCGGTTGTGTGTGTATAAGTACGACTAAATTGGGATCAAGTGCTTTTGTACGATGAGACGAGTTAATTATGACCGATGACAGCTTGTGGCATGCGGAAACATCCAACTGCAAGCGCAAGTTCTGCGTGATTCGGTAGCTGTTGAAACTTGAAACGGTTCAGTTGAATCATTGTTTCGTCTATGTGTAGTTTATTGAAGAGTATAAGCTAAGTAGGGTACTAGTTGTCTACATCTATTGCCAATATCTCCCGTGGGAATTCCCCGTCCGAGCAATTCGCTTAGTTGGGAGGGATGAGAAAAGCGCGTCGACGAAGTACGGGTGTAGTTTCTAGAGGGAGAGAGGACGGACTCATACGTGAATTTACAGGATTATCAGCTCTGTTTTCAGTAGAAATTAGGCATGGCTGCTGCCCCTCGCAGAATGAGTTTACTTAGTCAACTGGAAAAATGAGAAGGTTGATTGATTGATCAATGTGCATTGTACCGTGAGCTGGCCAAGCCGCACAATGGAAGCCTGAGATGGTGCTGCTCTAGCTGAGCTGGCACAGCTGGTCACGACTCCAGTCAGGGTGTACTTGGTTTGCTTCCAACACGATGTGCGCTCAGGCGTAGGTTTTGGTCAGACACTAGCGGTGATTAGTCGGGTTGTAATTTATTTAATTTTTTAATAATTTAAATGTTCAATTATATATATATATATATATATATATATATATATATATGTGTGTGTGTTATTTTGTTCGGAATCTGAGTCAGAATATATATATATATATGTGTGTTATTTTGTCCGAAATCTGAGTCAAAAAAACTGTTAGGTAATATGAATAAAATGTTGACTGTATTACGACGTCTCGGAGGGGGTATGTTGAGATGACTTCTATGTTGACCAAATCGTCAGAAGTCTTCTAGTCAACGCCACTTACAACGAGCAACCGAGTTGCCCTGGTCCCTGGTATCCCGAGGCTCGAGAGAGATTCAACGAATATATAAATAACAAACTAATACTAGAATAATAAAATGAATGGAGAGTGAATACGAGAACGTACCCTGGCCCACGGGATGCCCTCGGATGGGATGCTGCTCGAGTTGTCGTGATCTGGAAAAGCAGATGACTCCGAGCAGGATGAATAGTTGGATCTGACGGCATCTACTCAAACACGACCTAGATCCGGAAGACGACATGCAGCCTGAGAGATAGTAGTGGCACGTAGGCCGATAAATAATAGCGACATGTAGGTCGGGAGATAGTAGCGACATGCAGGCCGGGAGATGCGGCACGCAAAGCGAGATATGACATTGGCACGAAGGCCAGAACACGATAGCAAGGTGCACTACAACGGTTGCTCGGGAGAGGTTGGACTGCATCAACAGCACGTGACGACGCAAATCAAGGGCGGGATCAACGTCGAACCTACAGGCAAGGGTACTGGACTATCGGATCTAGCTACAGGGGCTACCAACAGCGGTAGTGACGTTGTGAGGTCGGGCGACGATTGTGGCTGGCTGCCGTTGGAGATGGCGGCTGCATGAGAGACGGGTAAGGCCAGGGTATACCGGCGGTGCTGGCCTCGCCGGACTTGCGTGGTCGCCGACAGAAGAGCCTCTTCCCTTAAGGAAGAGAGGTGGCGTGCCCGTCCTTTACCGAGAGAGAGCAAAGCCGATTGCGACGTCGACGCCTGGGGCTGGCTGCGGAGAGAGAGGAAGAAGGTGGTGGCGGAGAAGGTAAACCAAGTTGCCTGCGTGAGGGGACGACCAATGGCGAGGCGGCGGCGAGCGATGGTCGATGCGAGGAGGGCGACGGCTTGCCTCAAGACCAAAGGCGGCTAGAGGCCTTTGCTGACGAGAGGAGAGGGAAAGCAAAGGAGGGGAGGGTGGCTCGCTTGCGACGAGGGAGAAGGCAAACACCAACGACAGTGTCGTTTTTCCTCGGTCGCGGTGGCGTGGAGCAAGGAAGAAAATGGTGTCTCCTCTAGTGGCGGAAGAAGCAAAGAAGAAATTCTTTTCCGGTTCGTGGTTACGGTGGAGGTCCTCCGATGTCATAGTGTTGGTGGCGACGGAGGTCCTCCGGCGTCATAGTGCTGGTGGCACCGAAGACATCCACGAAGAAGGAAAATGACCTCCTCTCCATGAGTGAACAATAACCTAAAAGGGGTGCTATAGTGATTTGACCAAATTGCCCCTCCTTTTTGTCCTAATTCCCTCTAAGCCGTTTAGATATATTCACATCATAGATATACAATGTTGTTAACCTGCGCGACTGCTACTTTGGCACGTCGCGACGTGACTTCTCTTCTGCTTTTGTGTTTTCTAACCAAACATGTTTAATTTGATTTTCTTTTTCTTTTCTATTTTTCAAATAACACATGTTTGGCTTTTCTTGTTTGCTTTTGCATTTTTTTCATAGAAAACTTTCTTCTTCGCAACCAAAGTCGATCTCTCTCGTCATAGGTTAACCCAAAAACTAGGGCAACCCTATTTCACTGCCGCGGCGTCGTCCTCACCCTACGTCGTTGGTCCTCGCTCTCAAATCCTCATGCGGTTGCGAAGCTTTTAGATCCTCGTGCCTCTCACCATCTCTCTCGTCAAAACTTCGACGAGAAGCTAGGGCAACCCTATTTCACCGTCGCGACGCTGTCCTTGCCCCTTCTGTGTTCCTCGCTCTCAGACTCATACTGGGTCGTGAAGCTTCCAGAACCTTGCGCCCTCACCATCTCTCTCATCAAACCTACGAAGATAAACTAGGGCAACCCTATTTCGCCGTCGCGACACTATACTTGTCCCTCTAGTGTTCCTTGCTCTCAGATCCTCGTGCAGCCATGAAGCTTCCGGATTGCGCCCTTCAGTACTGCCCCATTATTCTCGTTGTCGACCTCTTGCCGCAGCCTCTCTCTGTGAGACTCTTTGTTCATAGTTTTTCTCTCTTCCCATCTTAGGGCTTAAAGTATTCTGTGATTTAATTACATTGATTATGGTCATTCTCATTTCTATTTCTACAAGCCTTTAGAGGATGAATTCTTATTAATGTGGGAACAATATAGTAAGCTTCTTGAAGTCATAACTTTTGACTTGGGCATTAGAATGAGATGTTCTACATGCCAAATCGAAGTTCATTCAAATTTTTAGAATATTCTGGTGTTGGTTTTAGAAGATCAACACCACAGTGGTACTGATCTTCTAAAACCAACACTACTCCTATAAGTTAGAGTTAGGTCAACACCGCAGTGGTGCTAATCAAGTGCCCGTATTGCTTCCAGGTGTCTGGAAGGTGCCACATTAGCAAACGGTTAGATCGAAGATGAAGGCTATAAAAAGAGCATTGATGCTCGAAGTTGGAAATAACATTGGAAATAACACACTCATTCAATACTTTCGTTTAATTTTGTTTTTACTTGTTAGGGTCGATTTGTAGCTAGGGGGGTGAATAGCTCGTCGCACTTCATTGTCTTGCTTTGATGATGATGATATGCAGCGGAAATACATGCAAAGACCACACTCACAACGCTAACGTTAGGATCACTACAAGAAAATTGGGATTCTACAACACTTAAACGACAACGCTTTTTATAAAAAAACGTTGTCTATTTTTTTTTAACAACGCTTTTAGTGAAAAGCGTTGTCTATTTCATTATTTCTTATTAATAGACATCGCTTTTCTAAAAATCGTTGTCTATTAGTGATTTTTACTGGTCAAAGACAACGCTTCGTAAAAAGCGTTGTCTATTAGACTGATTTTTAGTGTCTACGACAACGTTTTATAAAAAGTGTTGTCTATGTTTAAAATCTCATCTAAATCTTGATTAATACAATCCGTTGGATCTAAATCTTGATTAATACAAACCGTTGGATCTAGGTAAGGAGTAGAAAATCCGAACCCTTCTCCCAACTTCTATCTTCGATCGTTTTTTATCCCGAACCCTTCTCCCAACTCCTCATCTCACGCGGCTCCATCCAACTCCTCTCCGGCAAACTCCTCTCCGGCCTCCAGATCCGGGGCGTCGACGGACTCCTACATCGTCAAATGTTTATTACATCGTCGTCGTCTTAGATCGTTACCATGAGTGAGTATAAAGGGGGAGTCAAAGAGCTGCAAGAGCTTTTCCACCCTTCACATTCGCTTCACCGCCTTCACTGGTGAGTTACGCTGCAACTTCCTTCAATTCGTACGTAGAGAGATCTTAGAATCCTATGTGCGTTTGTGATTTTTGTGTTGTTAGGCGCGTGATGGCACGACATTTTCTCTCTTTCGCCTAGATTTTATTTCTTTTTGGTCGCTCGCGTGTCATGATTCTCGGTGGAGCTGTCAGTCCAATCTAATGTAGCAGGGAGATCAAGTGTTCGATGAAGTGCTATCATTAAAACACTTTCATAACTTCAAGATGTCAGCCTCGTGTATGAAATCAAATTCAGTCAATACGAAAAAGCATATCTTTAGCAAAGTTTGTGTTTATTGCGTGATCTTGTGTCGTGTTATCCATTCAATATCTTATTGTTCATTTGCTTTCCTTGTTTAGGATCAACACAACCTGACTTTCCGTACATGTGTGTGATTAAGTACTAATGGAGTTTTGCTCTTCTCCACTACATCATTGTCTTATGGCAAAAAGGTGGCTTTTCCTCTTGCATTATTATATCTACAGTTTGAACTTAACGGCCATCTAATTAGAGTTTATCAGACACTCTCTCATGCATTTACTCGTCTTCGAGTTATTATTTCTAAGCATCAAAACTCAAGCTAGCTGTCCTTTTTTTGTTCCACAAGTAAGCACACCTTACAATGCAGTTCCATTGAACTATCCAGTAGCTATATTGGTCATGTTGGTTGTTCGGATGGGAGTAACAATGCCTGATGATAATGCTATTAGAAAGAGATAAACTATATATGGATTTGCACAACAGCTACTTACTGAAACAACGATTTGTATTAATATTAGTGATCTGGTATGCTTTTCTTTTTTTCTTTTTTGAAAAAAAAAATGATTTTCAGGGCAGCAGCGGTGTCACTATCAAAAACACCAACCTGGCAAAAACACCAACCTGGCTTTGATCGTCGGAATATACGATGTCTCAAATTATTTGAAATAAACTATTTAAAATATGCAAAGTCAATATTGATTTTTTTTTCCTCATTAATGTTCACAGTTCACACAAGCAGAGTATTCTCGAGAAGAAATTAATGAGGTGCGATCGGAGTTGGCAGAATGTATACAAGATCATATTTATGAATAGGTGCGTTCAAATTTATGTAAGTTCATTACCTTGTTTTAGCTAAGGTTTATATATTTATTTGCATAAGTACCAGAAATATGAATTTCGGGCTATATTGAGTTTCTACCCTTCATTTTAGCTTTTCTAATGACTCCATACAAATAAATTAGAAAGACGCACAGTTTAAGAACGGGAAAACTACCAAATGAGTTTCATGTTGAGCTACAAGTTTAGACATCATTATGTTTGCATTCCATGAAATCATTTGTTGCTATCATATAACACATGCCTCAAATTGAGATTTTTCTTTGAAATAAACGTTATGAATGAGTTTATATATTTTGAATTATAGATATCATTGAGAGGGAGAATGAGTAAGATATCGAAGAGTTCATTTTGTAAACAACTATCCTTTATGCTCATTTACAATTTAGATGTATCACTATAATTTGATATTGAATGTATATGAATTAATTGTCAACACATGGATGAAATGATCATATATTCATAGATGCATCCTACACAAATGATTAGATAATATATTAAAAACAATAAAGGAATACTAACCTCCATAGGCATTAGGAAAACTACCACGTTTAAGTAAATTTTTTAATATTATGTAAATTTAAATTCTTAATTATTCATACTTACTGTCCTTTTTAATGTCTCTAACTTTGTTCTTCTACACATATTGACTATCCTTCCCCATAATTATTTCTTAACTATATCTCAATTTAAATTTAAGTGATTCCTTTTAACAAGTAAAAGATGATTTCGCTCATCCGAACTTTTCTTATTGTGAGCCTATAACGAGATAAAAGGAGATAAATTATGTACCGAGCGACCTCCTAAATTAAACTATTCCTCTTAAGAACATAGAAGACATAGTGAACTTTGTTGGATATATGTATGATAGTTTTTGAATTTTGAATTGGAGTTCCATATTTTTCAATTAGGAAAATATTGAATTGATCCCTTGTATTTTCTATGCTTCATCTTGTTTTTCCTCTGCATCCTGTTTTTTATGATCATTATGCCAGTTATAAGGTATTTCCTTTGGTACGGTTGCATGGATTGGCTATCAAATAACACAATACATTTATTTGTTATGAACATAACTGGTAAGTGGTATATGCTGCTTCCTGACTAGGTCCTAAAATCTCCTTTACCAAACCAATTACGACATTGGCACTCTATCCAGCTCATCTTGTTGCTGTATCATGGGTTTTGAAGACGTCTCCATATATATTACATTGATTTCATGTATCAGCTAAAGTTGACCCAAAAAGATGTCTGTTTACATTTAATTGCTAATATTTTTAAGTGAGATAGTTATTTCACTTTAATTGTCAGAGAGATAGCTATGTGCTTTATGTTATGAACCCTAGAGGAAACCTTGCCCATCTATCAAATCCTTCTAATGCATAAATGACATGCAGGTCCTTTGTTTTCTCAAGAGCTTTAGTTACATGTGCCAAGACACTGCTAATGAAGGTATCCACTCTAATCATTCAGCCACTTGGTTTCTTCATCATTTACTCTTTTATTGACTCTGAACTTACTATCCATTGGATTCCTTCAGAAAAACAGAAACACCTACTGCACATGTTTTGCTTTTCACTTCCCTCAAGTTGACTATAGATTGTCTGATTAATGAACTTCCATGATGATAAACTGTGCGTCTTTGGCTATCAAAGGCCCTCCAAGTAGGAACACTCCAAGTAGCAAAGTTTCACATTTTGAACTCGTTTATTTTGATTTGAAATGTCTACAACTTTTACTAATGTTTGATGGTAAAATTTGGTGTTTGGTTCTTTATGCAACTTTTTGGAAGTTTATGCTCGGAAGTTTCTTATATGGGTTGCTCACCTTTTTGGTACCTCCATTTAGCCTTGTGTAGCGAAATCACTCGTTTCCCTTTGAACATAATTGAAGAAAATTTCATGAACGATGGTTGCTAGTCTTTTTTAATCCTCTCTTGGTTTTCCCAAAAAAACAACAAGGGAATTCAAGTCAGTTGATGGTTTGATACTCTGCTGCTGCAAATGAGAGCTTATAGGCTTCCATTTTCCAGCACTTGTTGCATCTGTGTTATGACTTGTAGGTACTGATTTGTTGAACCACTCGAGATACACACCAAGTTTAGAAGATCTTAAAAGTGCATATGTCATAATTGAAGCCATTGTGGAATCTGAAGTAAAAAAAAAATAGTTATTTTCATAACTTGATAGGATTTCAAAAGTTTATGCAATTTTAGCATCTAATACTAGTTCTCCAATGATTGTTCATCTAATATTGCTTGTGAGTATTCATTCATTCGTCTCCAATGATTGTTTTGTTTCTTTTGAGAGCCGTCAGTAATGCTCATGTATTGACTTGAAACATATTATTGCTACTTTTGTAGGTGGATACAGGACAGTCGAGATCAGTACACTAAGGAGCGTCTGGATTCAGTAATTGATCAGTACACTAAGCGTCTGGATTCAGTAACTACTGTACTGTTTTGAGTAAACAGATTGTTGGCTACTTCTTCAGTATTCAGTAGCTACTTCTTAGAAGTAAACAGATTGTAGCTGTTCAAAATAGATTTTTTGTGCCCTTTTGTTTTATATGTGAATATCACTATATACTTTGAAACAGAATTAGTGGTAATTTTGATATTTACTAGCTTCTCATGTAATTAAATACTAATATTACTTCAACGTCAGATTTCTATTATTTTGAAATCATTAACTGAGTTGATTATATGTAAAATTCGAATCTAGACATGGTAAAAGAAAAATAATAGTTTCGTAAATATAAAAATAATGATTTTTAAATAATTTTTTTTTATTTTTTTTCTTTAAAACGACAACGCTTTTAAAGCGTTGCAAAAAATGTTGTCTTTGTAAAAAAAACAACAACGCTTTAAAAGCATTGCAAAATGTTGCCTTTGCATAAACCGACAACGCTTTTAAAGCGTTGCAAAAGCGTTGTCGTTGCTACAAACGACAACGCTTTAAAAGCGTTGTCGTTGAGCAGACTTTTAACAACAGTGCCTTTAACAACGCTTTTTCAGGCATAAAGACAACGCTTTAAAAGCGTTGTCTATTAGCTTTTTTCTTGTAGTGGATTTACTTGATATTCACCTCAAGAAGTGGTGACTAATTCAAGGATCTGACCCTCACTCACTCATCTATTAATAAAACACTTCTTCTCGGTAACTACCGAAGATGGAGAAGTCTTGTACAACTTCTCAATACAAGAAGAAAGAAAACAAACTTATACAATATAAATCTTACAAGATTTACAAGACCCTAGTTTGCTTCTCCGTCTCTGACTCTTGTTTGAAGAAGGAGATCTTAGTAGTGTGTTTACTAGTCTTGGACTAACAACCTGAGGGTTGTAATCAAGTAAATTATCACCTTTTTTTTATGTTTGCATTTTATTATTAAAGTGTCTGCCCTTGCTATTTCATTAGTAAGAGAAATAATTGTTATTTTAATTGCAGGTATGTTATTCACCTCTCCCCCTCTAGCTCTATGAACCTCTTTTATCGTACTAACAATGCCACCTAGAGTAGACACCAAGTAAGATATTTTTGTACTCGTTGGAAATTAACTACAAGACCTATTGAATAATCATTCATGTAAGTACCAATTTGCGCCAACCCATGGAGGTTGATAGAGTTGCTTCATTTTGTGACAAAATGTGAAACTGTCACCCCCTCTAGGGTGGCCCCACACTTATTGGAAAGAGATAAATCAAGAGGGTTTCACCCAATAATAGTAGCACATGCATGGGTGAGACAACCAGTCGGGCATTCTGCACCCGTTGGGAATCATTCCCGAGCTTAATACCCTTGCATGAACCATCTGCGCCAGCACGACCCCTCTAGGACGAGCCCCACACATTCTAAAAAGAGATAAATCACAGAGGACATTTGCCTTAGCACAACAGTCCTTTACATGGGAAGATCGGAATCCAATGAAATATTTTTGCACCCGCTCAGAATTGACCCCAAAATCTATTGGGGCAAACACCATGCATGTACCAACCACGCCAACCAGTGGGGGTCGACAAAGTTGCTTCATTGGAACAAAAGGTGAAGTCGTCACCTTAGTAGTCTCTCTAGGGTGGTCTCACCCTCTCTGGAAAGGGATAAACCATGAGGGGTATTTGCCCTAGTGCAGTCATTCTTTGCATGGGGAGAGTTGTTTCATTGCAGCAAAAAGGTGATAACCCTCACCCGGGGTCCTTCCAAGATTGCCCCATGCGATTTAGAAGAGAGGTAAATCATGAGGGGTTCATCTATTATAGTGACCTTTTACATGAGGGGTCAGGTGAGCTATAATGCATTTCACACACGTTGAGAATTAACCCCATGACCTTTTGCAACAATACCACATACAAGTATCAACTATGTCAGCCCATAGGAGCAAGGGGCATGTTATTTCATTGGAGCAAAGGTAATATTGCTCATCCTAAGCAGTCTAATATCGTTGATCTCACGATAAGATATAGACGGAGAATTCATAAGGATATTTTACTCTAGTGTAATGATTCTTTATATGAAGAGATAAAACACTCAAGGAGTTATTTTGTACGTGTAGAAGAGAGAGGGAAAAAAAAGAATGTGTTGCTGGTATGAAAGGCAAAATGAGAATTAGGTGCACTAAAATAGTAGTACGCCTTTTAGGCATTCGGAAACCTTAAGTGCACCCTTGACAAATTACTAACTTATTAATGCAACGTGAGAACCCACTTATTGCTCCTCCGTGACATGATGTAAGAGTTAGGAGATAGAGTCCCCTCGGATGGGTCTAGTGGCTAGCGCAAGAGGTGTTGTCACAATGAAATCTAGGGTTTAAATCTCGGTAAAATCGAGTAAATACCTCCTTTATGTGTTAGTCATTATTCCAAAGACTAATAATCGTCTTGATTTACCTTCTCCGTGTTGATCTTGAGACGGATTGACAAGGACATTAGAGGTGAATGTATTCATTATTTTTTTTTTTCCAGAGCTAGGAGGTAGAATTCATTCCCAAGTAATCGAGATTCTCATATAGGACGTATTAGGACGATCGAACTATTGTTGATGTTGGAATGTTACGCAAGAGCCATCTTAGTTTTTGAATTTAATAATTTATTCGATGGACGGAATAGGTGGCGGATTGACCGACCGTTCACCTTATCACATCACAAGAAGGCGTCTGCGGTCTGCCATCTTAACGAACGGTCCAGATTCCGTTCACGTAGCAAGGCATCAAGGACATCTGACTAATGTTTGTTTGAAAAGTAAAAACAGAAAGTCCGAGACCCTAAACCCTAGCGAAGACGCACACCGCACCTACTGGGTTCTTCGAGTCTCGAAGGTTCGTCTCCTCCCCGCCCACCGCCGTCGTCTTCCCTTCCCCTTTATTTAATCCTCAGAAAGCTGCTCTTCCACTTGTTCTTCTCCACGGAATTATCGGATACTGCCGATAGGCCTATTTTGTTCGCTCCTCGATCCGACCATGTATCGCGTCGTTGCCTCCCTCGCATCCAAGGCTAGGTAAGTTTTATTTACCAGAAAGAAATGTACCAGTTTGTCCGTGTTCTATGGTGATATCTAACTTGGCTTTTCTGCCTTTAGGGTTACCGGAGGTAACAGCAGCCGCCAGGTATGAATGTCAGGATTTTCGTGATTGTGATGAATTTTATGGTCATTAATGTTTTCGCATATTGAGTTTTCTTTTTGACAAGGTTTTTGTTTTTGAATTGCGATCATGAGGATATGTTTGGGGGTGATGATTGAAATAGCTGTCGGATTATTGACGATTGTATGAGTATACGATTTATTGTTTGTTGGGTTAGATTGGAAGTAGACTTGGTTGGAGTAGAAACTATGCCGCGAAAGATATCAGATTCGGTGTGGATGCGCGTGCTTTGATGCTCAAGGGTGTGGAAGATCTTGCTGATGCGGTGAAGGTGACTATGGGCCCAAAGGTATTGTTTGTTCTGTCAAAGATCATTCATGTGATCAAGAAGATGTGCGTTTCGTGAATCGTGATACAGTGAGTTAATATTTGATTCGTTTCCCTCCTGCTATTGGTTTGAAGGGACGAAATGTTGTTATTGAGCAAAGCTTTGGCGCACCCAAAGTGACAAAAGATGGCGTAACAGTAGCAAAGAGCATTGAATTCAAGGATAAAATAAAAAATGTGGGTGCCAGCCTTGTGAAGCAAGTCGCCAACGCAACCAACGATGTTGCTGGTGATGGTAAGTGAAATTTTTGTGTGTTCTTTGGTAATGTTGAGTTATTTGTTAAATGATTTGGCTGCATTCTTTTTGGTTGATGTCTTTTTTCCCTCAATGTATACAGGAACAACTTGTGCTACGATTCTTACAAGAGCAATATTTGCTGAAGGATGCAAGTCAGTAGCAGCTGGAATGAATGCAATGGACTTGAGACGTGGTATCACCATGGCAGTTGATGCTGTTGTGACTAACTTGAAAGCCAGAGCAAAGTTGATTAGCACATCAGAGGAGATAGCCCAGGTACTCAGTCTGGTATCTAGAATGCTCTCTGGTATCTAGAATATCATAAATCATAATACTGCAAAAAATCCATGGAAAAGCATCATCGAAACTTTGGAAGGTTGCACCTTCTGATTTTGTACCTTTTTAATTCTGATTACATCATTGGCGGGAGCTTCGTGCACCGGATTGCCCTTTTTTTTATTGCATTATTGACAACTTAATTGATTTTCCTTCAAAGGTTGGCACAATATCAGCCAATGGAGAAAGGGAAATCGGGGAACTAATTGCAAAAGCTATGGAGAAAGTTGGCAGAGAGGGAGTTATCACAGTCTCAGTAAGTGACATATTCTAGGTGGTGAAATTTTATGTTATTTCTGTTTGTTGTCTGCTTGCTTTTTTTGTTTCATTTAATAACATTCAGTTCTGTTTCTCTTCCACTATATCTGCAAGTAATATTGTCAGTTCACCCTCCATCTGCCATTCTCCATATGAAAATGACGGTGGAAAATACTACTGTATTAGATAGCTACTTCGAATGTTATCTGCCATTCCTTTGTTTTATGCTCCAGGAAAATAAAATATTTGTGATTGTGCATTCTGTGGACTCTGTCTGCTTGTTAGTCCTTGTTAAAAATTTTGTTGAGCTATCTTTTTTGGCTTATAAATTGATATGCCTTGTTAAGGATGGGAAAACTCTCTGTGATGAACTGGAAGTTGTTGAAGGAATGAAACTTGACAGAGGATACATATCACCATATTTCATTACTGACCACAAGAACCAAAAATGTGTAAGAAGCATATCTGATCAAGTGCTTTTCATTCAGGTAATGTTTCTTATTGCTTCAGAATCTCATTTCCTATTTTGCAGGAACTTGAAGATCCTCTTATTTTGATACATGAGAAGAAGATCTCAAACATCAATGCAGTAGTTAAGGTGTTAGAATTGGCATTGAAGGTGAAGTATCTTGATTCATAATGTGGTACAGTTCATATGACAAATACTGATGCTTTTCTTCTGTGTGCTTAGAAACAAAAACCTTTGCTAATTGTCGCTGAAGATGTAGAAAGTGATGCTCTTGCAACTTTGATTCTTAATAAGATTCGTGCTGGAATCAAGGTCAAGAATGCACTTTTTCTGTGTATTGGTAATTGAATTCAGTTTTGCTCCTAGATTCATCATATTCCAGCACTGACCCAGTTTTTATTGTATAGGTTTGTGCGGTTAAGGCCCCTGGTTTTGGGGAGAACAGGAAAGCCAGTTTGCATGATCTTGCCACACTCACAGGGGGATCTGTCAGTACAACTTTATGATAGACGTTGTTTTGTGATCATTAATATATAGTGACAGTTATTTACTTGATGGTTTAGGTCATAACGGAAGAACTTGGCATGAATCTTGAGAAAGTGGAACTTGAAATGCTTGGAGCTTGCAAAAAGGTGTTGCTATATATTTTTTTTTCTTTCTTTATTTGTCTATGTCTTAGAGTCAGTACCCTATTTCCTGAACTGGGAACTGATCAGTGACAGTGTCATTAGTAAAGGGGTCCAATTCAAGGTATCTGATTCATAAATGGTTTTAAGTATAGGTGACAATCTCAAAAGATGACACTGTGATTCTACATGGTTTGGGTGACAAACAGGCTATTGAAGAGAGATCCCAGCAGGTCAGTTCCTTCTACCTGATCAATAACAAGGTGAAATAAATTAATGGACTCATGTTTGTATTTAACTAATGATTTTAAACGTCCTTTCATGCCAGATACGATCTGCCATTGAATTGAGCACTTCGGATTATGACAAAGAAAAGTTACAAGAGAGGTTGGCTAAACTTTCTGGTGGAGTTGCTGTCCTTAAGGTAATCATTCAAGTTAGAGAATCACTTCCATGACTTGCACGCTATATATCTCATTCACATATCGTCATTGCAGATTGGAGGGGCTAGTGAATTGGAAGTTGGTGAGAAAAAGGACAGGGTGACAGATGCTCTTAACGCAACAAAAGCTGCTGTCGAAGAGGGCATTGTACCAGGTAACTGGTTTTCCATAATCCTTGTTTTTTGTTCATTCCTAGATTTTTTTTAAAAATTTATTTTCTTCACAATACTTAGAAGTATACTCGTTTGTTGTTTTTAGGTGGTGGCGTTGCGCTTCTTTATGCATCTAAGGACCTGGATAAGTTGCAGACAGCCAACTTCGACCAGAAGATTGGCGTCCAAATAATTCAGAACGCCTTAAAGGTCCTTCACAATCTTTTTGAACTAAACTTTGCGGCTTATTATGCCATATTTCTAACTTTCTGTTCTGAACTTTCAGTCTCCAGTACATACAATTGCTTCCAATGCTGGAGCAGAGGGAGCGGTGGTCGTCGGCAAGCTTTTAGAACAAGATAACGTCGACCTTGGTTATGATGCAGCTAAAGGTCACATTAATTCCACTCAAGTTTCTTAAAGCAGTCTTGAGATGCTAGTTAAAAACTTTGCTGATGTTTCCTTTACATCCAGGTGATTATGTCGACATGGTGAAAGCCGGCATAATTGATCCCTTGAAGGTTATCAGAACTGCTTTAGTAGATGCTGCAAGGCAAGTAAAATGATGTTTGCTCTGCCTTCCCAACCAAAAATCCCACATGGCTCATTACATCCAAACTCATGTTTACATGCGTCTGTTTTATTTCAGCGTTTCTTCATTGTTGACTACTACGGAAGCTGTAGTCGTCGAACTACCAAAGGATGAGAAGGATGATGCTGCTGCGGGCGCGGGCATGGGCGGAATGCCTTACTAATTTCGTCCAAGTATGCAATTTCGTTAGATTGTCAAGTCAGGATTTGTGTCATATTGCATGGCAGCTTTCTTTGTGATAGTAGTTGAGGCTAGTGTTAATGCTGAAAGCCAGTGAGTCGAGCGTCTCTTGTCGCTGCCAAATTATTCTGTTTCAAAATGATTATTACCATTGCAATAATGGAAGACAAAAATATAGACGTCATTTAATTGGAAGGTTGTCGATTTTAGATGGAGATCATCGTTATAAATATTGTAAGAATGGGATTATCCTGAGGTAATTCTATTTTTTTCCCTCAATTTTTCCCTTTTTTTTAATAATAGTTTATTTGCAAAGAGGGCTTTGACAATTTAATTTAGCGCCTGATGCAGTACATAAATTTCCTTGGCAAAACATATCAAAAATATGACGATTGTATTTATTTTAAAATCTTTTTTTTTTTATCGAGTGGACCTGGCGAATTCAGAAAGTATTAAATAATTTTAAAACGAATTTATTCTATAAGTTTCGCTTGGGGTCCACGTCACCTCCATCTCAATCAGTTAATTGTTGAGATGGAATCATGAGTCACCGGCTAATCGCACACAGCATCTTTTATGTGCGTTGAGGCCTTACCTTTTGCTGCCCCCCACCTGATGCCGCTCTTCCTCCCTCCGCCTCCTCTCTTCTGCAACGGCCGCTGGTTCTCCTTCCGGACCGCACTCTCGCTCGCATTCTCCCCTCCTCGTCGGCTGCGTCTCTCCCCCATGTCTTCGGCTGCCGATGACGGCGCGGCCGCTAGCGCCAAGAAGGGGCGACTACGAGGCCTGGTGTTCGACATGGACGGGACCCTTACGGTGCCCGCGATCGACTTCGGGGCCATGTATCGTGCCGTCTTGGGGGAGGAGGGGTACGCCGCCTGGCGCTCCTCCAGCGCCAGCGGCGGTGGCGTCGACATCCTCCACCACATTGAATCGTGGCCGACGACGGAGAAGCTGCGAGCGTACGAAACGATAGCTCACTTCGAGCGACAGGGCCTCGACCGTCTTCAGATTATGCCTGGTTCGTCGAATGCCCTTAATCCAACTGCTAGGATCCGCTATTATTCTTTAATTTGTCGAAGATGGTTGCCCCCGGTTGCGATCTTGGTGTGATTAGTAATTTGTGAAGAGCATTTAGCCATCAGTTTATCTTATTTTTAAGGGTGATTTGAGATTGATCTGTAGCACCATTGATTATACAAGGTTTTGGGTTAGTTATTTTCCAACCTAAGAGGGTTCGTTGGTTTACTATTAAAATATGTACTCTAATTTTTTGCATTTAGAGTTTGAGAGAAGCTGAGAGATCAAGAGTATGCTAGTGTTCTGATACTTAGATTGTGCAGTGCTCGAGGGAGAGTTGCTCCAAGAATGCTTGAGTAGTGGATTATGATGAAAGTATGTTTGGTGCCTCTATACTTACATCATTTGATAGTAGAGTAGGTTGACCTGTTCCATTTCTACTCAACAAATTTTTAGAGACTGGAGAGCACATTGTTGAGTTAATTTGTCTAGTTTGATTGTACGATGTTTTTGTTATTTTACATATGATTCATAAACTTCAGTCTATCAAGCAAGCAAAGAATGGTGAAATCACTCAGGGACCAAACCAAAAATGTTAAAGTAAGATGCAAGAATTTCAAGGTCTTTCTAAAGTAGAGAAAAGGAAGCCAATCCAATACACTCTTATTGAGGGTGCATATGCTAGGATAACTTGATAGTTCAGATCTAGAGGCATTTATAGTGTAGTGGTCTTTATTTTGAGAGGAATTTATTTCTTCTAACTTGTTTACTAATAAATTTTAAAGATAAATTACTAATAAATTTAGGTAAATATTACATCCTAGATTCAAGCTATAATTCTACATACAGAAACTCAATATCCATTTCAATATTTTATTTTTGATAAAATAAACATATTTCAGGTGCTTTGGAACTTTGCAAGTACCTGGATTCCAGGGAGATAAGGTAATTTTTTTTTCTTTCTTGAAGCTTATACTCTTATTTATTCATGTGCCTTATCTTGTAGACCTCCTTTCTCTCTTCAAGCTGATTATTGCTTGAAGTTTTATAGTGCTTTTATGCTTGAATAATGTCAGCATATATTTTTTTAAGGCATATTTAGTATTACTTTGTTTTTAAGGCATATTTTTTAAGATATTTCTCTAAGGCATATTCAGTATTACTTTTTATTATCTGTGTGTTTGACACTTAACCAGTGCTACACTACAGGTGATACTAAATTGAATGTGCCAATGCATGATAGAAAGTGAAGGGACATGTTATTTAAGTAACACTACATTGTCCTGAGTAACATTCATTAGCTGTGCTATCGTTTCTTTTTATGCTTATCTGCATTATTGTTTAGCTAGCTTATTACGTAAAATCTTTTTCAGGAGAGGTTTGATAACTCGGAATGTCAAGGCTTCTGTTGATATATTTCATCAGCGGTTTGGAGTAAGTTATTATTTAGTTTGTATTCATGATTTCCTGTACCTTCATTTTTTACTTGAAAATAAATCTGTCAATGTTTATGTGCATGTTATTAGGGTATGTGTAATGGGTAGGTGTAAAAGGTTTATAGTTTGTCGTAGTCCTATAAAATACCATGAAAAGATGTGTCTTTCAAACATTGATATAATTTAATTCTACGCACTTCTAGATGGTATCATAGCTCCTCTTAGAGTTAGGATTTCTACAATATTTCCCGTTGGCTACTTATTTTTTGTACAGTTGCAGCCTTCCCTCATCCCTGCTTTCTTCTCCTTTTCTAATTCTTTCTCAATTCTTTTCTCTTTCTCCATGCTAGACAACCTCAACAGCACTGCTGCAGATGTGTTCCCTCAGACAGAGAAAAAGTGTGTGTGTGTGTGAGAATTCCCCCTGTCATAAACCTTCTCAATACAAAACTTACCATAATCAACTGTCTTTCTAGATTATTAATTACCAACTTGAATTAGATGAATGGATTGAACACAAATGTGGTACCTGGGCGAGAGTTGAAATCATTCTTGATTTATGGACTACTTTTACCAAATTTTTTAGCTGTCCAAGTCTTTGGTTGATTATATGTAGGAATTAGGATGTTGCCAACTTGTTATGATTAACATGTAGTATGTTAACGTTTACTCATCTGTTGATTTGATTGATATATAGACATATATGTTTTTGTTCATAGACAAAGTTTAACTATGTTTGCTTAAGTTGAAATGTCTTCTAATATTACAATGCAATATTTTCTATGGTGACAGATGGAGTTTGCCCCTGCACTGAGTAGGGAATTTCGTCCTTACAAGCCAGACCCAGCTCCTTTGTTGCATATCTGTTCAATTTGGGATATTCCTCCAAGTGAAGTCATGATGATTGGTGACAGCCTCCGGGATGATGTGAGTGAATTAATTCCTGTAAAATATATCTCAGAATGAAAAAAAAATATACATCAACCGTCAAATTCTCCATCATGCAATTCCTTCTAGTTGTCTTTTTTTACTCTGAATGTTCAATGTCTCATTATGTTTTTTTTTTCAATATGCCCATATGCTATTTTACTGTGATTGTCTTGTTCTCTTATTTTGAGTTGTCACCAGGTTTTCATAAAAATTACTGGTCTATGACATACCTTAATGATCACATTGACTTCCTTGATGTGTAAATTGAAAATGGTTAGTCCCAAAAACTTGTTGGGAGTTGCTAAGGCCTCTTTATCAACTGATCTAGCTTCTCAGGCTTGAGCAGTACTTATAGGGGATATTGCTTCCAACTTTCTGTAGATTATTCATTGAAAACCTTTTCTATCCTTTGGTCCTATTTTATTCCAGCGATTGGATATGAACTATTATTGTTACAATTTGATATAAGAAAGATCAAACATCAAGCAAGCTAAACAAAATGAAAAAGCAGTGAAAAGTAGTCTTTGCATGTCTGTCTGGCATCATTTCTTGTACAATAAAAATTAAGAATAGGTCTCTCCATTTGTTCCCCATGAGGGGATACCAAAAGTGTCATCAGAGTATGATCACACTTTTGCTTCGAACACTTGCCATTTATATATGCATCGTCTTGTAGTCCTGTTTCATTCAATATTTTTATGCAACCACTGGTTGTGTATTAAATAGATTTAATTGCATAATATCTTCGTAATAAATAACTAACTCGAGCTCTTTGGTGAAGTTAATGATGATAAGTGAATTATATTTCACCATTTACAGGTGGCCTGCGGGAAGAGAGCAGGAGCTTTCACATGCTTGCTGGACGAAACCGGGAGGTATGACTCTCTTGATTCCTATGCTGATGATCTAAAGCCAGATTTCAAGGTGTCTTCACTTTCTCAAGTTTTATTGTTGCTGGAAAATCATTTTGAACTGGTGCCGCGACTTCAAACAGCCTAAATGTCTTAAATCTATGTAAAGTTTGTTTTTTTAAAGATGAGACGACTGTCATCAATGTTATCTTGCTACAGTCAATTGTTGATTGGTAATGTCTAGCAAGATTATGCGACTGGTTCTGATGGTTGGGATTCTATCATACAAGGACAATTTGGGTTCAAACATGTAATCTTTTTAAGTCCCAAGTGGTTCCATAGAATAAATTTTCTGAATGGAACCTGTGAACTACGGATCTGTCATTATAAAATTTAATATATGTGACCTTTTAATATCTGTGTGTGTCCTTTTTTTGTATTCTCAACATTGTCAAAATGTTATTTGACAAAATGCTCGACAGGGACTTTATATCATTAGGTCATGTTTTCGTCTTCTCAACATTCCCAATGTGATATTTGACAAAATGCCCAACGAGGACTTTATAAATTGTGGAATTGGAAGCTTTCGTGCCCATCAACGTAGAATAGTCCTTGGTCGGGTAATTGAGAATAACACGGATCACCTAGTGTAAAGCTTTAGTGCTGATGCTATCCCATTCAACATTTTTACTCCGGGTTATAGTATAAGGAAGAGTGCTAAATTAGTATTTAAATATCTGCGGTTTAATTTTTAATTATAATATTTTTTCTTTAAATGAAAGGCGGGTTCCTCGGACCATTTTTTTTTTATCTAGAACATGTCTTTTTTTACGTATGTATTGGTGCGAATGAATGGTCCTTATCTATTTTACAAGTAGAGATTATTCATCCCATCAATATATACAAAGGGAGTATCCTCTGGACCGCAAAAGAAAATATCCTCTGGATCGTAAAAAGTGACCCAGAAGATTTCTTCTCTTACTAGAGGCGGGATCCTCTGAATCATTTTTTATGGTCCAGAAGATATTCCCTTTGCATACATTGATAGAAATGAATGATTCCCACTTATTTATAAGTAGAGATCATTCATCCCCATCAATATATACAAAGAGAGCATCCTCTCGACCGTAAAAAATGATCCAGAGGATCTCCTCTCCTACGAGAGGCGGGATCTTCTGGATCACTTTTGCGGTCTAGAGGATATTTTCTTTATATGTATTGGTAGAAATGGATGATCCCTCTCTATTTTATTTTACAAGGGAAGACTATCTATCCCATATATATATATATATATATATATATATATATATATATAATCACGCATCCTGAGCCCTTCCTAATTTTTATACGGCCAAATCGATATTCTAGATTAGATGTTATTTGATTTATCATAGTGTTAGTGTAAACAGAGAATTATTGTTTGGGCTGCTTTTGTAGTGTAATAAAATAATAAAATATTTAAAACAATAAATAAAGATCAGAATTTAAATTTAGTAGGGATAAATATTTTGGAAGTACACTGTGTTCCCCGGATTTATTGGTGAGAAGATTATCTATTTTTACGATTAATAGAATGAAATTTGGAAATATAAATTATTAAATAAATAAATAAATAAATAAAAGCTTCTAGTGCTGATTTTTCCCCCAATTTGTAGATACAATTTAAAATATCAACTGAAACCAACTTACTGAGCCGCTCGGCTAGATTGAAAATATTGAACCGGATTTCTAACACCATTCCAGTCATTTGACCATTGTTGGTGACTTGGTGGCGAAGCGGTATCCAACTTCCTCTTTTCTTATTTATTTTATTTTATAATTGACTTTTTCCTATTTTGTTCTAAAAATTTAATTGATCAGTAAAAGGAAATATACTTCTCTCTGATAAGTAATAATAGCTTTCTCCCTTGATTCATCGATCTCTTCCCAATCCCACTGCGCTACCAAAGTAAACCCTCATCGCCGACGCCACTCGTCGATCTTCGGCAGTCAATCACTTGCGAACTGCTCGCCAGCGATCGGGCTTGGGGTTCACTCCGCACCATTGCATCCTCTCTCTCCTCCACAACTTTGGTGTGCCTTCCCTTGACACCAACGCAGGTGAAGAATCTCGATCTCTTATACTGTGCACGCACCCAATTAAATTGGACGGTTTGGTGGATCTCACCTTCTTGACGTGAATAGCTTGATTTATCAGCGTCCGAGTCTGCTACTACTAGGTCCGATCCGATCCAGTCATGACGATTGCTTCTCAATTGATCCGTCACTCCCGCAAGGTGCGCTTATGGAATTTAGGTTATGGATTCTGAGTCGATTGTTTATATTGCTTCGGGATATTTAATGCTTCTTGTGGCTTTCTTACGTATTAATTTTTTTTTATCTCGTTGTATTTCTTATTAATCATGATTCTGATTGAAATTTTATGAATTTTAGTACACTCTGAGATGATATATTACACTACAAAAGAAATAAAATGCTTTTGATTCAGAAGGACTTTTAGATGATTTAGTTTTCTCTTTTGTGGAATATCAGTACGTAACATGTGATGAAATAGATCTATTCATATGAGTGATTTGTTTATCTGATTGTTACTTGAATATCCTTGACTTGAATTTGTGCAACACAATAAAATGGTTTTTGTTGAGTAACTCATTCCTTGAATTTATATGAAATGGCTTATCTTTCTAACATGCTCAATAAAAAAGTACAGCAAAATGATAACTTTATCTAATGTTTTGTATGATGACTGAAAACTGGTGTTACATGCTTAGAAGTAGAACCCACTCCTGATAACTTTTGTTGTTGCATCTTTATTCTCGGCGTTGCAAAGTTATATCCTTTCTATATCGGAATATTGCAAAATCACAATGGATCCTTTTCTATCCCTCAACAGGGACTGTCAAGTATGATAATGTTTGAAACTACCGTACCATGGATATGTTTGAGTAGCTTTTGCTATATTCTTCTTTTCATGTTTGACAACTCTTAACCTTTGTATCTGATATTGCAGCTTAAGAGTGCTCAAAATATTCTACTTCAGGAACCTGCTGTTCTTGCAGGTTTCTCTAAAGGTACTAACCCTATTGATATTTGCCTTAATATGCTCTTTTAGTTTCTTCTTTTGTGTAAATATCACTTGCCTTTTCAGTTCCTGCTTCTGTAATTTTAGCAAATTCCAGTATATTAAGCTTGAGGACTTAATCATTGTTTATCTTACCACGATCACTGTTTAGTGCTCTCTATTATTCTTCTGTTAATTATTGAATCATGTCCCTAAACTATATTCTTTAAGTGTTTACATTTTTGTTTCAAAATAAAAGCATTTCCATTCAGGAGGTTGGAATTAGTTTTCTAGTCAAATAGGAAATGCCTAATGCATTGTTCATTTCTCTCTTTCTTCAGCTGCTATATTTCTTCTGCGTCTTGATGTACAATAGTTTCATATTCACTTTATCTAACTACTTGTAGTTCATATGTATTTATATAACTACATGTAGTTCATATTCCAATAGCCATCTTCTATTTAAGTATTTTAATTGGGTGCATCGAAAAACTTATTGTCTTATATTATTGCTTTCAGTATTTACTATTTAACACATCTTTGGCTGTGAAAATCTGCATTTATTTTCAAAATAGTTGATCATAATGCCAGTATCATAGTTATTATTTGTTTATATTTACTTATCTGAATAATGTGTTTCATGCTTTCTACTCAAGATACTTCATGCCAGGTCTTGTAGAAACCTTATAACAAGGAGGATGCATGGCAATGTGTGTTTTTAGTTGTAGGGTCAAAATACATATCTGTAGATGAAAGTGAAATTATACCCTGACGTGATCCTCAAGTACCTCTGGGACAAATGGTTTTTTTGAGTAGGGGATTCAATACTATAGTAATTTGTTTTACATAGAAGGCCTTGGTTATTTACATTGTCGCATCTCTTTCTTTTTCCCTAATCTCAATGTAATGAGATAAATCTTCTTCATGCCATTATTCTTTATTCTTTTTTTAGATGTATCAAGGAATTATGTGGGTGCTTTCGGCAAAGAAAACTATCGAGATTCTGAATCTTATGTTCATCGGATTTGTATTAACAGCAACAATGTCAGTGACAGAAGAAAGGTAACGATCTCAAATCTTGAAAGAGCTACTGATGAGCTTTATCCTTGCAGATGATCTTGAAAATTTTACTTAATCAAAATTATTATTTGTTCAGGCATTTTCTTCAGAATCATCAGGGACTAACTGGTACAAAAAAACACCTGCCAAGAGTTTTACTTTGTTTGGCATGAGATTCAACCATGCTTCATCCAGGTATGTGTCTATACACTAACTATATATACTCTGTTTTTCTTTTACCATAATAAGCTGATTTAAGTATTTTATATTTCTCAGTATACTGACTACACAAAGGAGACTGTTCTCAAGTAATCCAGGTTCAAGTTCTGCTTCTATGTCACCCTTTGTCTCACTTTAAAATTTATTTTTGTCTTTGTTTATGAAACTCTTTGATCGTTTCTGATGAGCTTCAAGACAATACAATGTATTGCTTATTTCTCCTATACTGGTGGCATGAAGCTGAAGAATGTAGATGATTAATGCATATCTGAACTTACCTTTGTTTTATTTGGTTGACAAATGCCCACTGCCACATCCAGTTTGTAATGCTATGCCTTTGTTAATCACATGTGTACAGTGATGGTAGGCCTAAGGTTAGATACTTGCATGAGTAAACTTTTGCTTGTGTAGATGAAAGTTCTTTGTGAGACTTGTAATTTGTATACTAATGGATCATGGTTTGAGACTGTGGTCTGTGCCTTTTATTTGAGCAAAATTGTTCTGTAGGAATGATACAGTTGTCTTAGAAACTGTTAGTTTTGGATGAGGGGCAAATAGCATTCTCCGTTAGTGTTCCAAGTTAGGTAGGTCTATTAACTTAGTTTTGGTAGTATATAAGGAAACATTTATAACACACAGAGACTAATCAATTCAACTGAAGAAAATATCAATTGAAACACTTTTCAACAAATTAATTCCAATTTCAAAGTTTGGCTGGTAGGGATTGGAATCCCTGAAATTGAGAATATGTTTTATAATGTTGTATATGTAGTTTCCTCACATTTTTCTTGTTTTGTTTGTATATTTAAGTATTATTAATTTTACATCAGTATTTTTATCTCTTTGTTTTGTTAGATCTCCCCCCACATCAGGCCCTTGGTATGCCATCTCTTTCACCCACCATGACTGAGGTACATAACCCTTGTGCACATCAAACTTCAATTCTACTAAATATATAGCTTCTATATCACTTGAATGTTCTGCACTGTCCCTTGTAGGGTAACATTGCAAGGTGGATAAAGAAGGAAGGTGATAAAGTAACACCTGGTGAGGTGCTCTGTGAGGTGGAAACTGTAAGTCAAATTTACATGGAAAAACACACACATGTTTTACATATTGTAAAATTGCACAGCATTGACGCCCATTTTCATTTGTCTATGTCAAAAATTGATCAGGACAAAGCCACTGTGGAAATGGAATGCATGGAAGAAGGATATCTTGCTAAGATAATACATGGAGATGGGTCCAAAGAGATAAAAGTTGGTGAGGTAATTATATATATATTGTTCACGTCTTTTTACCTGATACCAAGCTTATGGTTTTACTATTAGCTTGTGAGATTTTAATTTTTTGTTTTATTTAGCTTTGGGTTTTGATGTGAAGATTCTCTTACTGAGCCTTTCATGGTCTTGATGTTAATGTTTTTTTTATTGCTTCCAACACCTCTCCTATTCTTGTGAAGCGCTTTGGTTATTTGATGGATATTGTCATTGTTGTCCATAAAGAACTGAAAATTTTTCATGAAAATTATAGGCATCATAGTTCACATAATTAGTTCCTAATGTTTCATTTGTAGATATATTCAATGTGTTTATTCATTTGTTTTATATGGTTTCACCAAGATTGTTAAACATAGAAAGAGTTATTTCTCTATTGTCTTTCTCTTACTTGCTCAACTTGCATTTTGCTAACTGAGGTTGATGCGATAGGATCAACATTATGAGGGGCCTATGAGACCTCTCCAGGTGTAAGTTGGTAAGTCAGCAGTGTCATGAATCTCATAGGAATAAAAAGATTTCCATTTTACTTATAGTTAGACTATCAACCTTGTCTGTGGGTTGTCGCTATTTAATTAGTCAGTTAATTTCAACATGCAAAGTCTGAAACGATTCTTGTTTGTATTATTTCCATCTTGGTAGTCACACGGACTTTTAACTTCTCAAGGTATTGGTATGGTTGGACTTCTCAAATTCTTTAAGATGGTAAAGAATCTAAGGAATAGAATAAAATCTTCTGCATTTGTGGTTAGGTTGGAATGGCCATCAATAAATTGTATTATGTAGGCATGTTCAATCACTTTCATATTCTATTTTCAAGATACAATATCTATTGATGGGTACCATTCTATTAACTATTACAAGGGTGTGCATTTTGAATGATATAAGGTGCATGAAGAATTTATTTATTGCTATCTCATCAAGAATAATCTGTCATCAGATAATTGCTATAACTGTGGAGGAAGAGGGAGATATTGAGAAATTTAAAGATTACAATGTTTCTGAATCTGCCGGTCCTACTGAAGTTAAGACAGCATCTGAAACTTCACAATCTAAAAAGGAAGAGGAACCCCCTGCTAAGGCTGTTGAACCAAAAACTGTAAAGACTGAAGAAGTGTCTCGTTCAGAAGACAGGATATTCTCTAGTCCCCTTGCAAGAAAGTTGGCAGAAGACAACAATGTGAGATATTTACTTTATTGAGTTATTGTTTTTTTCTTGATCTTTATCAAAATTGAATGTCATTTACTAATGAATTTTGTGAATCCTCTTCCTGAAAGATCTCAGGTTTTTTACTTTCTTTATATTTCTCCTTTTGCAGGTGCCTCTTTCAAGTATTAAAGGTACTGGTCCTGATGGCCGGATTTTAAAGGCAGATATTGAAGATTACTTGGGTACGCATTTCTAGCCCTTTTCTTTTGTTGTCATGCCCTTTTCCGTACTAAAATTTCTGTAGAAGCAGTATTCTTGCTGTCCATTAGTTGTTTCAAATAGGGATTATTTCTATTTGCTTAACTATTATAATAGCAAAATACTTATATAGTAAGGGTTACATGGTCATCTAACTGGCTTTAAAGCTTAACCTAACGATCCAAACGTCAAGTCAACACAATAGCCATGAAATCTAACAACTGTCAGTGACCACTGAATGAGAGTATTTGTTTAACATCCTGATTTTTGGTGTGAACCTACAATGCGGATTTTCTTGTTGCTAGATCTTGTGTTTGAGGCATTCTAAAACATAATATGTGAAAACAAAAACAAATATATGGTTTAGCTTTGTTATTTGCATGCTTATAGTTTTCAAGCCCATTTATTTATGTTTCACTTATGTCAAAACATCTAGTTATTTCTGTATTAGAATTTATAGCTTGGTTAAATCTTAATTCTAGTTCTTTTTCAGTGACTTTGTAGCAACCAATATTGAGATCTTCTGTTATCTAATTTGGAACAAAAAGTGGTAGTTAACATTCATGCTACCATCTACTCAAATTTCTACAGCTATATTATTCACACCGATAGTTTTTGATCATTGAATAGTTATTCCATCTTGAGAACACATCATGGATTTTGGAATGCCTCAACTGGGATTCAGGGTGCAGGGGAATATGGGTGTTTATCTGGGTTAAGAAAATTGTGTGGAACTAGGCAATTAAGAGGCTATGAGACAATATTCTCTTTGGGTTTGGGCCACACACACATCATTTTTGAAAAAAATAAAAAAAGAAAAGTGAAGGCCAATCATTTTACATGCATTGGGGATTCCTCATTCCTCCTTTTTGCTTATTTAGGATTGAGGGAACTATGTACTTGTTTAGAACCCTAATATAATTAGTTGACTTCATTTGATGTTACTCCAGATTTTTAGTGCATTTATAGATGTTTAGTTGTGCAAAGTAACGGGGTTTAGGGAGTTTCTTATATCTTTCTGTATTATTGAATGTAGCATCTCAAACAAAGGTTGTCTCTGCACCACCAAAGGCAAAGGAATCAGGAGGAGGTCAACTATTAGATTATGTGGACATTCCAAATTCCCAGATAAGAAAAGTAAATTAATCTATCCTTTAATCCTGGCACATAATTTTGCCTATAGCTTGTTATTTTCTGTCTGATATTCTTATTCTGCAGGTTACAGCTTCCCGCTTGCTGCTCTCTAAACAAACAATTCCTCATTATTATTTGACAGTTGACACCCGTGTTGACAAACTTGTGGAGTGAGACTCTATTTGCAGTACCTCATTTTTGTCAAATTTGACTTGATTAAGATATTTCTCAAGTATGAACTATTTTGCCTTCTCCAGGTTGAGGAAAGAACTTAATTCTCTCCAAGAGGTTTCTGGTGGTAAAAAATTATCTATCAATGATCTTGTTATAAAGGTTTATTCTCTTTACACCTCAATTACCTCCTAAACCCTGGTTTTTCAAGTTCCATTTAAAAACTTTTCCAGGAATAAAAATTTTAAGTTAAAAAAAAAGATAAAAATCTAGTCAGGTTTTTTTTGGACACCTTGATTTGTTATCCTAGTTTTTATTTGTTGTTGTTGTTTAAACATTTCAAAAATGGTACGTGAGAAGACAAACGTGATTTTCTAGAAGGACTATCAATTTGTATGGAGCACTACCATAATATAGAAAAAGTAGCTAGATAGAGATGCAAAGTTGTATTATATTCGAAAAATTAGGTTAAATATTGATCTGTTTGAATTTTCATCAATTCTCATTATATTCAAAAAATTATGTTAAATATCATTCTTGAGTAGTTTTGAATCTCTTTCCATTCACACAATACTATTATCTGCTTGGGCTGACTAGAATCATAGTTGAGGGATCGTTTTATTTTATAGTTAGGGAGATTGTAGACGTAAGGATAGGCTCGACTGATACTAATAAGGAGAGGGTATATAGATCGAAATCAAGTTAGGAAAGAGTCAATGGAAAGAGTGATTGGCTTTGGGCCAATCACAACTACGGTATGCCTACCATTTAGATATTCGACCTGTTGCTGCATGCCGTTGTAGACCTGTGGCTGTAGGGGTAGGGATAGATTCTTTCTATGTGTGTATTTTGAATCAAAGGAGTATAAATTGCTACTATATTTACGACTATCCTCAACCATTCACTGTTGCTGTCATTAAATTAGTACCAATCTGTATATTCAACAGATTTCATCCTAGTATGCAATGGTTTTGTGCTTGAGAGACTTGAACTAACACCATGGATCCCATGTTGTCTTTCAAATCTTGTTTAGAATGACAATTAAATATATGTAATCCTAAGTTACTTTAAATGGCAGGCAACTGCTCTGGCCCTTCGCAAAGTTCCTCAGTGCAACGGCTCCTGGATGAACGACTTCATACGCCAGTAAATCATTGTTTCATTTTAGCAAATTTTAAGGATACTTTGTTTCAAACTGGTTATATTCCTCCTGGTTTGTTCTTAACCCAGGTACAACAATATTAACATCAATGTTGCCGTTCAAACAGATAATGGGTTATTTGTTCCAGTCATCAAGGTGTTTGTTGGCAAGAACTTTGATCTCAGCTCTTCATGATATCATCATGTAGCACTAATTTCATGTGAGCAAATTATGCAGGATGCGGACAAGAAGGGACTTGCTACAATTGCAGAGGAAGTGAAAATTTTAGCTCAGAAGGCCAAAGAAAACAACTTGAAACCAGAAGATTATGAGGTGCACAGAATTACAACTGTCATTCTTCTAAATGCAGTATTCTGCCCAATAACTCGGTAAGTTGATTTTGCAGGGAGGTACATTCACAGTTTCAAATCTTGGAGGCCCCTTTGGTATCAAACAGTTCTGTGCCATCATAAATCCTCCTCAATCTGCCATTCTGGCTGTTGGATCTGGTATGAATGGATTGTTTTTAAGTAATGACATATATCTGAAATCCAATAATGATTTTGCTGATTCTCAAAATCATTGATGGAACAGCTGAGAGACGAGTGCTTCCCGGTGGTGGTCCTGATCAATTTGAATTTGGCACCTTCTTGTCAGTAACATTGAGCTGCGATCACCGAGTGATTGATGGTATGTGCCAGCTGCTCATCCATTTCGTTTAACATGAACATGTTTTTCATTTCTGAACTCAACTGTAAATTCTCACTATTCAAATTTCACCATGTTAGGCGCAATTGGGGCGGAGTGGTTGAGAGCTTTCAGAAGCTACATAGAGAATCCACAATCCATGTTGCTGTGAAGCAATTCTGCACCCAATGTTCTTTTTTGTAGGATTTGCCAAATAAGTCTCCAGACACTCTCCAGTTCTTTGTTTATTCTCTTCTTTCCTCAATGGTTGGTACATTATCATTATGGCCTCTGGCGAGGACCTGAGCCAACACGAGCTAACAAGATATTTTTCTTGAGGAATTTTTTACTGAAAAATTACCGACATGAAGGAGTGTCGAAGCCAAACGGAGTGGCCAACTGTTAACTTGCTTATTGAGTGCTCAATCTCTGGGTTAATTTTTATACATCAATAATTCTCCTATTTTTGTCTTATTTTCTTGTGTCTCTGACCGTTTGTTGTGAGTTTTATTAGCTTTTGATCACGCAGGCCATATCTTCCACTGGTAATTTTAGTTTTGTAACATCTTCGAATTAATCTTCGAAATTTTGTTATTTTATTCTGGGTGTTGATTGTTTTTAAAAATTAATTTAGTTTAGTTTTTAGATTAAATTGGCTTGATTTTGCTGAGGTTGATATTAAATTTTGCTCATTTTTGAAGAAACTCGGAATCATCATAGAATATATGCCAGATCACAGATACGCTTTCAGTCAGAAGCATCATATGTGGCAAAAAGATGAATATACTCACTCCAACGTCCCTACCAGTCTGTTTCAAGATCAACATGATGATTGAGGAGGCAAGTGGCAAGCGAAATGAGTTATACGCGAATTGTAAGGATTTACGCTCCACCAGTCTCGCGATTGGATCCCGAGATTTCATGTGACAATCAACCTATCACTTGCTACTGCCAGTCTGTTTCAAGATCAACACGGTAACTGAGGAGGCAAGTGGCAAGCGAAACGAGTTATACAAGTTGTAAGGATTTATGCCCCGCCAACCTCACAATTTGACCCCGAGACTTTATTTGACAATCAACCTGTCACATGCCATCTCAACTAAGTCCGCAGGGCTCAGAAGTGTCATATCTGTTAAAGCACTCATGGTATCCTCAGTTGTTTCAAAACAACGCATCACAATCCAACAATCAAAAACCCAAGCAGAATCTGGCACCCAATACTAATGATAATAACTATATACAATAGTTATCTTCAGCTTGTCATGATTATTCACAACCAAAAGAAACTCGGAAGAAAACATAATGATACCACCTTTAGCTAATTTAGCAATAAGAATACATGCCCTTCCTGACTGATTCACAACCAAAAGAAACTCGGAAGAAAACATAATGATACCACCTTTAGCTAATTTAGCAATAAGAATACATGCCCTTCCTGACTGACTAAAATCATGTAGCTATCTAATAACTTTCCTAATATCAATATCAATGATATAACCAACAGGGCTAGACAAAACAGGTTGATTGAGCAAGCATGAGCAATCCACAACTCAAAATGTTCTAGACGCTATTAAACCCTGCATCAGCCTGAACAGGATAGAGCACAGCTTATCTATGTAGCTAGGATTATGAACACTAACTATTAAATAAGTTTGTGATATTATACAAAGCTCTGTTATCCAGCCATGTTATCAAGGAAGTCGAGCTGTCTGCATACTCCAGGATCTAATTTTGTTGATTCTGCTGGTTCTCTCTTCGGGGCAGGCGGGCATGTTTCCGCAATTCCTGTGAGTAAACATAATGACAGTGGTGTATTAGCATATTTGGAATGTTCCTGTTGATGATCTTGATCCAACAACTTGCGTGCAGATATCTCCTGCAACTGTCTTGAAACAATTAGTTCAAAGAATGATTGACAAAGCAACTCCGAAAGCTGGTCTTCTTCAGGAGCATGGCATTCTATTTGAGTGTAATCGCCGCAATCATAAAGCTTCAGCTTCCTCAAATGAGGAATTTGCATACTCTTCAGAGTTCTCTTCACGGGAGCAACGACTAGTTCTTCCGGCGCAGGAGCAAATGGATCAAATATGCTTTTTAACGGGGTTCGGGCACGGGAAATGGCCTCACGTTCCTCAGATTGATCAGAACATGAAAGATCCATACTGTCCCTCTCAGAAGAAGGGGTTGCAGGGCAAACTTCCATTCCATCAACGAATTCAACGACTGCACCATCACAACCTTGGGTGCAGTAATCATCGCAAACTTCCCGCCCAGTGTTGGCCACTTCCCCCACCTTAATTAAAGACCCCATCTCGATAATCTCCATTTCATCTGATTCAGAAGCTCCAATTTTCTCAAAGGAGCGAGCTTTGAGAGCTTCAGAATCCATTAGCATAACGCGAACAGAGAGAAATGCGCTTCTTGCTTCCTACTTCGGGGCCAGCCCTAAGGCAGTTTTTAACACCAAGGCAACAACGGAGATCGCTTCAACACCGGTCGTCAGCCATACAATCTCGTACTAACAACAAAGTCCTTCACGTCCAGAACGCCAGGAGAAAGAACCGCCCTGGCCGGAACGACAAAAGGAGAAATCCCGATAAAACCAAAAAGTTGCAAATTTGATCAAAGAAGGAAAAACAAAAGGAACATTTTTGAACAACAGCGACGAGATCGAAAACGAACCCTAACCTTCGATATCCTCAACGCCTCCCGAGAACTCCTCGAAACAGTACAAGATAAAAAAGAAAAGAGCAAGCACACCACACCGATCGAAGCAGGGAAGAGTCGGCGATGGGCGCAAGGCGGCTAGAGATCGCCGGCGGAGACGCAGCGAGATCGGGTCAGGCGCTTCGCGGGAGAGCGAGGAGGGAAGGAGAAAGTCGCGACGGAATTGGAAGCGGACAAAATTAAATAGCGAAAAGCAAGGAAACGTGTGAACTGTGAAGGCAAACCCTCTGTACGTTTACTTGGGAAGGAAATTATTATTGAAATTGCTCAAATCCTATCCAATAGAATTTAGAAAGTTTTTATTAAAAAACAAGAGAGAAAAATAAGAATATTTTTTTATTTACTATCCACGTAATGTCAATTTATTACTTAAATTAAATTACTAAATAATAATCAGTCAAAACTTATGTTTAACTTGGTATAACTTGAGATCAATCTTGGCTAGTAAAGTAGATTCACGATGACAAAAAGATAAATACGTTCGTCCTAACGTCCCCGTCAATCAGCTCTAGGGTCAATACGGAAAAGTAAAGTAGATTCACTATTATTAGAACAGAGGTGTGAGTTAGAATATCAGATTAGCTATAAATATTGGACTTAACTAGTTTTTCTTACATTTGCCAAAAAGAGCATGATTTCTCCTGTAATACATGTTGTCTATAATTCATCAGTCCTTTTGCTGGACTTCTAGAAAACCACTAATCTCTTTTGATTGCTTATGCACTTCTGCTGCTTTCCTTCTTTGCGGCAAAGAGCTTGCGGAGAACAGATAACTTGCCGCCTCTGCGTGCAGATGTCGCCGTGATGGTGCCCCTTGTGCTCATTGCTGATGGAAAACTGGTCTCCGGTTCTGGTTCTGATGACGGCGGTGGTGGGAGAGTGTAAAGGAAGGCGTTCAGCATCCTAATAATCTGGCTGAAGCTGGGCCGCGTGTTGGGATCCTCCACCCAGCAGGATTGCACTATGAACACCAGCTCTGGCGGAGCATCGTCCCGCAGCGGTGGTCGCATTTGCTGCATCGGATCAAATGGGCAATAAGCTGTGTGACGATAATTTTTGAGGAATTCAGTGAGAAAATTCTCTCTTGTTACTATGATCATGATCTACAAGTTTAGTCAATTCCAGTTACCAGACACTGGAAATGTTTCAATGTGCTTGTATATTATTGGCTACCGAGTAGCTTTTACTACAAAACAATGGTAATTAACAAACCAAAACTAAAAGTGAAAACATTGTCTCCATCCTTGGCAAATCAATAATCGCCTAGAAAGTGTCAGATTGATGCATGTTCAATTGAGATGGTATTTCACTAGTTCATCAATAGCTCAAAGTTTAATTCTACAAGGACTAATTTAGCTAACTATTCTTTCACTTTGATAAAGCACAATACTATATCATGAAAAAACTGATTAGGAAGCAAGAAGGCTAAACAAATGGACAGTAAAATTACAATGAATTCAAGTGTTGAAAGAAGCTAACCTTAAAAGCTGCAGCATATGCAGCCTGCAAGTTAGACATGCCTTCAAAAGGCATTCGGTTGGTCAACAACTCCCATAAGACAATGCCAAAGCTGTACACATCAACCTTGTTGGTGTAGTGCTTCTTCTCACCGCGACGCAAAGTCACAGTACTATATAACTGCATTACACAAGTGAGCTGGTTTAAAGAAATGACTAGAAGACTGCAGGGATGAGGTCTCAGGATAAAGCAATTGAAAAAGAAAACACCCAAGTAAATAGAGTTGCAGGGTCAACAATGAGCATAGAGAAGAACAAACTTTAAAATGTTTTGTCTTGCTCCTGGGCCTAATTCCTTCCCATTCTCTTTTTTTCCCCTATATGTTCCCTCCATTCTGTCTCATGATGAAACATGTAGAATTGTGGGTGATTAGGTTAATACAGACAATCATCCTAACCTAAAATAAAGTAATCAGATTTTGCATAAAAGTGAAACATGAATTGATGGAAGATTCTCGATTATACAAAGCAAAGCTCGACTGTATAATAGAATACCATTTAATCTTTCAGTATAACTAACTGAATCGAGATGTATCACCTCTGGAGCCATCCATCTATAAGTCCCAGTTTCAGCCGTCATCATCTCAGTAACTGTTTCTTCTCTTGCAAGTCCAAAATCAATAAGCTTCACATTCTTCTGATTTGCAGTAAGCAACAGATTATCTGCACGTTATCTTCAACTATTATGACATTATTTAAATAATTATAAAGGAACAAAATCAATGAGAGGCACGCTATATTATCCAACTTGAACATTTCAAAACACAACAGCAAAATACTTGCACATACAATTCTGAGAAATGGCATAGCTTTTGATCCTGTATCCCTACAAATAGTTTGCAATTAATCGCCTCATGTTTACCATATGATTTGAACTAACAGAGAGTTGGTTCATGGTTCGGATTAAATCATTCTTGTTTTTCTAAACAAACATGTATCTCAAGCTTTAGAGAGAAAGCACAGCCAATGTAGTTTACTACTATGGTCACCGACAGCATCATTTACTTTCGAGCAGAGATACGATGCCATGCAGATTTATGAGCCACTATGCTAGTATTTTAGATACGAATTGCACAAGCAACAGCAATATAATATATAAAACTCTACATTGATATATCAGATAAGGTGTATGTATATACACGTAAATGGTATGATTGAATTATAGGACTGCTTATAGATATCCAAAAGGAACAAGGAAAAAAAAGTAAATAAGTCGTTTTCTCTCAAAGACATCTCAATACAAATCTCGAAGACCAATAATTTTGTTACAGTTATTGGTTTTATGGTTGTAGATAAATTGTGCAAGTTGCAACCAAGATCTTGAATGATGCAGATCCTAATGCAAAATTTTAAAAGAAAAAAGGCAAATACGAACCAGGTTTCAAGTCTCTGTGTATAATTCCATTAGCATGTAAGCAGTCCATCGCACGAGCAATATCAAGTGCAAAGCTTATTGCTGTATGAGTATCTAGTTGTTTGGGGCGCATGCTGCTCAAATATTTCTTCAATGACATTCCCGGAAGAAGCTCTGTGGCAATCACCATAAAGGGATCCTTGCAGGCACCAACAAACTTGATGAAAGAAAGAATACTTGTCATAATGTTGAAAAACAAATTAGAAAGCTAGAATCTAAACTTGAGTGTTAAGGTAACTTTCACATTCAATAAAACACTGTCTGAAAGTTGAAACTATACGGGACATGACATGAATAACTAAGAACAATCAGAAAACAAACCTTTACAAGATTATCATGCTGAACCCTGGACATCATATTTATTTCTCGAATAAAGCGAGCCTGAAGAGTCACCTTCTCCTCAGGAGTGCTACCACTATTGAGAACCTTGATAGCAACAATTTGATCGTGGTACCTGATTAAGAATCAATACAACAAATCAGTACAAATGCAACCATAATGCATATAAAAGAGCTTTCGAACGGAATAAGGTACAATAATACTGATGGCCGATGGGCATCTGTCCTCTGAACTGTACGTCAATTGTAAGTATATGTGTCCACTTCTCAGTGCAGGGATTATACCATTTTACTTGGCACAGAAACCCATTTTTAAAAAATGGACTTGGATGGTAAACTTACACAATGAATATTATGTTAGTTAGAAAGTCCATTTTTTAAGTTCTACTTATGAACAACAAAGAAAGAAGTTCAGTTGAAACAGGCCCAAGCTCCTTAAATGAATACCTATTAGAAAGATGCTGAAGAAAAATTCATACTAAATCAAATAATTTCCAATTTATGAGTTATCTTTGCAAATATGACTACTGCATCATATCTTGTCAGTCTGGCAATCCAGTCATTCTGATATACCAACCAGTGGTGAACTTTTCCTCCACCGTTCTAGGTTTGCATTCACATAATGTTTTGCATTCATCCTATGATCATAGGATGAAAAGCCTCAACCAATACCACTAAGCTACATTTGACCAACAAAAAAATAACGGAAAAATAAAATGGTGTTGTAGTAAATTGTGAAACACTTTCTCCTTCATATTCTGATTCAGAGAGTGTTAGCTAGTTTTCACTCTTTGTTTAATCTACGGAAATTTAAGAGGAAATAATAACATGCAGTGAAAAAAAAACATATTCTATACAAAAATCTAACTAGTGAAAAGATATGGATGGAGAATTTTGTGTTCCTATTAGAACTTCATTTTGAATAAATTAAAATCAACCTTACTTTTTTACAATAGTACTATATAAGGAAGACGCCAATCTAATGTCTCAAAATGATAGGGATGGAGAGTGCCTATCACATCTTTACATTATAAATAAATTAAAAAAGAGACTTACTTTCAATAAGTATTAAATAAGGGGGAAAACATATATTATACCTATCTTCTAGGCTGCTGAAAAAAAGTTCAATAAAACAGTAGCTTTACTACTTAATCAGTATAGATGAATGCACAAACTTTCAGAACCATATACTTATGTTTACAGAAAACAATCATAGAGAAAAAATACACACACCATTCAAACTTCAAAAGCTAATTCTGGCATGGTTCAACTGGCAAATAAGTATCCATAAAAAAGGTCCGACCTATTCTACCAGCAAAAGGAATAAAACAATGTAATAAAAAATGATCCAATTAGTTTCTTGAACTTACTTCCCCTCATAGACTTTTCCATGCGCTCCCTCTCCAATCTTGGCTCCGATATAAAGTAATTTTGGATCAATCAATAGCTTCTCATCGATATCAAGCTGTGAAGACGGATAAGTACCATTTTTCCCAAAAGCGTGCCGGCCCAGAGTAAGAGAGTCATCCGCCACTCTGTTCCCACATGGGCGCCGGAACTCCTCTTCATCAATTTTACCGTCTCTACAATTATCGATGCAGCTCATCTTTCAGAGAGGAAAAGCAGAAATTCCTCGAAGGCCCAAAGTTCAAAGAACTCCCACTGCTCGCTGAACCAAAGCGTTTGCTTGACAAGGTATTAAGACAAAACTGGAGATGGGGAATCCCCTATTTCCCTCTCCTTAACAGGGATCTTCAGTTCTCCGCTGTGATATCGTTTCCCTTCAAAAAGGCATCCTATTAGTGCAGAACCAACCGATTGTTTTCTTCGCAGGCCAAAAATCTCAATCTCCCCTTACAAATCAACACACAATCCTAACTTTCCTCACCTAACGAGCTTTCTTGATACTGAAACCTCGTATCAGTTAATCCAGGAGCACAGACCCAAAGCAAATGAAGAGAAAAAACAACCACGCCAGCAGAGCAAAACACGAACTGGAATCTGATGCCGGCCTTCGCACCCAGAAGCCGACATAAATCGGAGGAAAAAACTTACAGGCAACCACCGCGAGGTCAAGCCACTCCAGCAGGGCTAAGGAAGTCCATCCGCGACGACCACCGCATCTACAAAACAAAACACCAAAGAGCCTACGACCAAAGCCTCAGAGATGCACCTTTTCTCCGCTTGAACGCAGGGGAGAAGATCTATGGCGCGACCATGGACCATCTCAGACGGCGGCGGCGGCTCTCCGTTTTATAAGCCGAAGAGCCATGGAAATCGCAGCGCCAATACGACGACGTTTCCCGTTTCCCAATTCCCAATTCCCAATTCCCAATTCCCAATTCCCGTTTCCCGTTTCCCGTTTCCCGTTTCCCGTTTCCCGACGTGAGGATAAGAGAGACGATGGAGATTCCTTTTTATCCGGTCTAATTCAGCTCCAATTACGGAGTGGTTCAAACCGACGGACCGGCTGAACCCGGCTCGATTTCAGCATTTTCTCGAACTCCGTCGACAGGCCTTCAATTGTTTTTCAAGACGGGACAACGCAACAGTCAACGTGACGCCGACCCGGTCCAACCCGTCCGGACGCAGTGATTGGCTCCCCAACGACTGGGCAACGCGGAGCGACCGGCTCCGTTTGGATTTTTTTAATGAATCGATAAACGGCACTCGATCTAGTGGAGCGGAGGCGGGCCCCACCCGGTCGAAATCGACATCAAACTGAATTTGATGATCTAGGTGGGCGAATTCAAGGCCGCCACGGCCACGCTCGGAGTAGGCGAACGCGCAATCACGTGGCGGTGGAATCGATTGTTTATTGCTTTACCACAAATTTAAAAATAAATAAAATATAAAAATATAAAAATAAAAATAAAAAGTTGTTGTAGGAAAGGGATGGAGAGGAGACTCGGTCCTAATCGGCCGATCCAACGGCGTAATTTATTGTGGGGGAGAAAGAAAGGTGATGGCGTCCATGTCCGGTGAGAGTCAAGTCGCACCTTAAAACAAGGAAATAATGAGGAGGCCAAAGGGAATGGGAGCATTTAAACAGAAATTAAATGATTGGATAATTAATTAGAGGATGTGAGTGTTCTAGGGCGGGGATTAAAAACCCGTGACGGCCAAGTGGGCGCACCCCTTCGACAGCATATGGATGGACTCCGTGATTGTAACGGCGTGATTTTTGAAACCTCTTGTTTTTTTTAAAAAAAAAAAAATATATATATATATATATATATATATATATATTAAAAAAAGACTAATTGAAAATTGTCTGTCCACCAAATGTGTAACTTTATGTCGCTGTACATAAAAAAAAATATATATTTTGTATTTTCAGGATTCGATCCTTAGGGTATAATTGCTTGGATTAACATCTTAACTATATGCTTTTAGTTATATATTTATATTTATCTTCCTTCATATTCGTGAAATCGACTCTCAGGACCGTTGATATGATGATTTCATAATTTTTTTTATTTATGTCGCTGCTAATGAGGCGATGAGGCATCCATTTTGATGAAGAAAGATGCATTTGTTAACAGTGCCAATCAGCATCAGTAGTGTTTAAGTTACTTTCGCTGAAAGCAATGAATACTTAACATCAGTAATGCTGACAATTTACTTTTACAAAGGCAGACGCATAATTTCTAAAATGAAAGTATGTGTGAGCTCAGTATCCATCTCATATGCTCAGGATCTACGTCAAGGGCCAAACGAAGCTACACACAATTAATGTTCGACAATCTTTCCAAAAAATTGTGCTAAATACACGACGGAAAGAAGATTTGTAGAACAAATGTGGATTGGAGATTTTCTTATCTGTTATACTTTCGCTTCTGAATTCTCTATTCTGTTTAAGATCATGTTCTCTTTATATAAGAGCATCATCACTTATCTACATTGAATGTCGAGTAAAGATCATTCAATGTCCAAGGCTTAGTGATAGTTGTTAGTCATCAATGATCGACTATTACTATCCGGGGATGTTGGATGTTCTACTTTGGCAAATTTGATCCGGACCGATCCAGCATTCGACATGCGTAGACCGAGCTCACACACGAATCAACTTGGTTCAGTGTAATCCAGGCTCAAGATTTACACCCCTTGCACATCCATGCATGAGAGAGACACTCCCCATGTATTTGTTTATATCATACATATTAGATTTTGAGAGATGTCCTAAGACAATCGTCTTAAGATTTTTACTAAATCTAGATGTTGGACCCCGTGGGTGTTTTGATGTGATCAACCAAGGTAGGTTAGGTCTTGCTTGTTATTTGATCCCTGTGTCTAAGTGTGCATGAACTTAGGAACGCAGGAAATCGAGCGGAAGACGCAGCTAGCGAGAAGGACGGCACGGGAAGGGAGCCGACGGGCTCGGTGCGTCCGAAGGACGAAAGAGCTGCGGAAGAGTACACCGGTGGACGAGAAGAACGTGCACGACGTTCGACGGACGAGAAGCCGAGTCGGAAGCCTACTCGAGGAGAATGCCGGAAATTGGGTTCGGGTGAGCCCTATTTCGGTTGGTCGAAATCACCCAAGCGATCGGAGCTTCGGAAGCTGGAAACTATTTATACCATATAGTATTTATACCATGCAGTCCGAGGTGCCTCAGACCAGTTCGAGATGCCTCCATCACCTTGAAGGCGCCTCAGACCAGTCTGAGGCGCCTCCAAGGTTGTTTGAGGCGCCTCAGACCCAGTCAAAGTTGTTGTTTGGATTCGGATAAAGTTTTATCCGATCAAACTATTGGAGGCGCCTTGAACCCCTGTTGGAGGCGCTTTAGACTCTCGAGATAGACTTTCCAGGAGCTATATAAAGGCCCCTGGAGCTAAGAAATGAAAATCAATCAAGCATTCAACTCTGTATTAAGTTCCTAGCAACCTCTGAGCATTCTAAGTGTGTAAAGAAGGTTTCTCCGCCTACAGTAAAGGAGATATTCTAGTAGAGTTGTTCGACCGCCTTGGATTAATAACCGTCTTGGTTGTAACCAAGTCAAAATTATGTCTCCTCTTTTATTTCTGGTTTTTATTTTATTAGTGTTGCATTTTTTAGTTGAAAGACTTGAGGAGGGTATACTTTATTTTTCAGATAATTCACCCCCCTCTTGCCGGCCCCACTGCACCAACACTAGATTCACTATTTGAGTGCATATTATATGTTTGATTGTCTTAAATTTATTTACTGAATATCCGCACATACTAACCAGTCTCTAAAAGACGTAAAACAAGTTAAAGAATATGATTTTTAGATCAAGAGATAAATGTTTGGTTGTACCATACATAAAACAAATATAAAAATATTTGTCATAATAGAAGCGCGGATGTGCTACATCTCTTATACTATAGTTGAATCATATCTGGTTTAATCATAAATTAGTCATGAACCAACTTGATTTAGTTATGAACTAAATTAAGAGGTTAATGAGCTAATTTTTTATTAAGGGATAATGAATTACATTTGAGCTTTCTAATCCAACTCATTAAAGAGGATTATATATAAATGTAATTAGGAGAGAATTAGATACAAGTTTCATTATTTGGTTGATTGGCTTTCAGAAATCCAATCCTCCTCTCCCTCTCCTCTCTCTCCCGTCGCCAACAAGAGGGTTCTCCCTCTTCTTGTCGTGACCACCACAAGGGAGAAAAACTTTCCCTTATGTGCTTATCTTCTTCTTTCTCTTGATCTCTCTTCTTCGCTCGTGGCTAGTAACTTCCGAAGGAGAGACTTGCACTCAAGTAGTTGTCTTGAGGAGCTTGGCGTGGATACGAATAGAGGCGAGGTTCGACAACACCGCTACAGTTGATGTCCTTCTCGTTACATGTCATTCGTAAGTTATACCTAGCGTAAATTTACTTCCCGTAAAATTTTAATTATGTGATCATATTTGACATGTTGTATCCTTGTATGCGTGTAGTGTGTGTGATGTAATAATTAGGAATTATTATTATTTTATTTCTACTCCATATGTTTACGAAACGTGTTATAGCACGCACCCACATCAGACATATCCCAACAATACATGCATGCACAATAATATAAATCAATAATAATGTCAAGAAACTCCTAATGTGAGACTAAATTCATACACAAAGGAGTTGTTGGAGTTGTAAGGTTGCAAATATAGTCTCACATTGAAAACACATGGGAAAATATCATAGGTTTATAAGAGAAAAGATATCTCTATTGGCTTAAGGCCTTTTGGGTAGAGCTCAAGAGCAAAACCATGAGGGCTTAGGCCCAAACTAGATAATATCATATTATTGTGGAGATATTTAAATTCTTTTCAATCCTACAATTGGTATCAGAGCCCGGACTGCCAAAAGGTTTAACCGCCGACTGTGCACAAGAGTTATGGTCTGATTGAGCCATGTGGGTACAATATTGACCTCGAACAAAGAAAGTGGGGGCTTCTATGTTCAGATCAAGAGGACCAGACACCAAGCAGGAAGTTTTAGTTGCTGCTAGGTAAGGAAGTCCTAATAGGTCGGGTGGACCGAGGGGCAGGAAGACCTGGTGGGTCAAGGATCGAACGTGGGAAGCTTGTGGTCCTTTGTTTGAGGGGGGGATTGTTGGGGTTGTAAGGTTGCAAACATAATCCCACATTGAAAACACATGTGAAAAGATCATGGGTTTATAAGAGAAAAGATATCTCCATTGACTTGAGGTCTTTTGGGTAGAGTCCAAGAGCAAAATCATAAGGGCTTAGGCCCAAAGTAGACAATATCATACCATTGTGAATATTTTTAAATTCTTTTCAATCCTACAGGAGTCTCCTTATACCTCTTATTTTCCATTCACATTTCTAACATTCCCCCACATGAATGGAAATAGAGTATATGATAACATTCAACAGTTGAGTCCTGTATAAGACATGTGGGTTTTATCTTTTGAACCTTACCTTATGAAGACTTGTTTATTTACTAGCTGACAGTAAATACGATGTCCTTGAGTTGTTCTGATGTCTATGTAAGCATTGACATATATCACCCAAGATACTTCCTGATACAACTCAGTTCTCATGAGTATATTTGTTATTGGCCATGAACATACCTGGTTTTGTAAGAAGTTTTAAGAATTGTGCCTCCAATTTTTTTCGAAGCGATCCTACTTATTTCTCGCATAAGTGATCTCTTAAGAGTATTTCACATTACTCTACTAGATCATTAAAATTTGTGTGGTCTTAACCTCCATCCTTGAATAATCTATTGGGTCATTCCCCCACAGTGAGAAATTTTGTCGGTATAGTTAGGTTGTCTCTTTGAACTTAATTATTCGAACCTCCAATCTACATAGATTGAGTTTCCTTTACACCAACATTTATCATCGGTATTAAGTCCATCTTTCACGATGAACTTGCAACTAACTTTTTGTTAACGGATCTGCTAGGTTATTGTTTGACTTCACATAGTAAACAGTGATAACTCTCATTAAGAGTAGTTGTCTAATAGTCTTATATCTACGACATATATGTCTAGACTTACCATTATACAGATGTCTCTATGATCAACCAATTGTTGATTAACTATAGTAATGTATGCAAATTATCAACACTGGTTTCAGTCATCTCGAAACATCTTCCAAGAATTTTCGTAGTCATTCAGTTTCTTCACCATAATTGTCAAAAGCTACAAACTCAGATTCCATCGTGGATCTGGTTATTACAATTTACTTAGAATATTTTCATAAAATGATTGTACTTCTCAAACTGAATACATATCCACTAGTAAACTTCAAACATTTAATGTCAAATATCTAATTTGCTTCCCTGTATCATTTAATTACAACATGATATCTCGTATAATGCAATACATATTCACGAGTATACCTCAAGTACCTTAGTACTCTTGTTATCTCTTTGCAGTGCTCAACACCGAGATTACTTGTACATCTACTCAGTTTACTTACTACGTAGGCTAAGTCTGGTCATGTACAACTCATTAAGTACATCAGACTTTCAATCACTCGAGAATAATCTATTTGAGAGATACTTTCTTCTTAATTCTTCGATAGATGTTAATAAGTATCTATCGACGTTTGTGTTAATGTAGTATTAGTCTTCGTGAATTTCTTAAGAATCTTGTTCATGTAATGAGACCGACTAAAAATAAATCCTTCTACTATATAAGAATTTTGTTTCTTATAATCACATCAGGTAGACTCATGTCTTTCATGTCAAATCTTTAGTTTAATATATTTTTAGTGGGAATCCTTCTACTGTTATAAGTATCTATCGATATTTGCCCCAATATTTTACTAACGATTAAGTACGATTTTGATATGCCCAAAAGCGGAGAAGGAAAAGAACTTGAGAAGCAGTGGTGGACTGAAAAGTAGCGCAACAATTTTATGACTAATGGTAAGGTTAGTTCCACCTTCTGAGCGTTTTGCCCGCCCAGGATCTCAACAGAATCAACAACTATAAGAGTGCAAAAGAACTTTGGAAAAGTTCTTGAAACTCTACAAAGAACCAAAAGAGGTCAAATCCAACTCTTCGATGAACACCGAGTCGTTGTCAGAAGAATCTGAGACTGAGGAAATTGTCGAAATGATATTTATAGCCAAATACTTACATGGAAACAAAGAAAGCTTGTCCAAGATGAGCATTAATAAAGAGAGGGGGAGTCTTCGAAAGAAAGCAACGACGAAGAGGGAGCATCGGACAAAGAAATAATAACGGTAAGTAAGGTACGTTCCCGATCCCCTGAAGAATTATTTGGGTTCATTAAAATACTTTCTAAAAATATGATTAATTTAGAAAAAGAAAATGTAAAGTTAAAATTAACTTTAGCAAATGCATGCAGACTAGGAGATTTTGATAATTTGAAAATTAAAAATAAAAAAATCGAAAGCACAAATAGACAAAATGAAAAATGACTATGCATGTTCGAATATTTCTCGAAATACAAAATTTAAAGGACTAAACTGGTACTTACGATTTCATAAGGGTCAAATTAGAAAATTATCATCAAAATATAACCCTAAAAAATTGTTGATTAATTATATTAGAAGGAACTTATACTGGATTCTAAAATCGTGTATAAATTAATTTTTTACACATACCTTATTTTTTTAATTGAATTAAAGGTTTTTTTTGTCTAATATTTTCAAATAAATTTCTTTGCATGATTTCTGCTAGAAATTAATTAGAATTTAATTTTTTCAAGGAAGAATATTTCATTACTCATCTAGAGAAAAATCTTTAAATTTTTTGTCCGTTGCATTATTTTCTATGATTTCTTCATTAAAAATTATATTTCTCAATTTAAAAATATTTCAAAGTGATATTATTTGAAAAGTTATTTTTCTGTGAAACTTTTTTGTTTTCTCCATCAAAAGATAATTTTTTTAAAAAAAAATTGACTATTATATCATATTATACGAATTTTTCTAACCAAGAACATATTTTTTAACTTAAAAATATTTTGCAGAGGTATTTTTTTAAAACATTATCATCTTCTCTATCCATGGAAAAATTTTGTTACCGTTATTGAATTTTATATAAATGATTTATGTTAACTTTTAATATTAAAATTTTTTAAAAAGTTAATTTTGAAAAATGATTTTTTCCTATAATAGTACTTGCTCTAATCTATTCGAAATTTTTTGAGATTTAAAATTATTTTTAAATAATTTTTTAAAAATTTAAAAGGGGAGAATTTATTACTCTTAGATTTAAAATTTAAAGTTCTTAATGGATGACATTATAGTATTATCCCTTAGACTCTATTATGTTCATAACTTTCCCCTATTTTTAATGTGATCAAAATGAGAGAATTAGAGATTAAGTCTAGGGGAGGATACATCTTGATTTTTACAATTTTTTAAAATTGTAATTTATGTACTTGCTATTTTTTTGTTAATTAGTTTTGGTTTACCTTAACTTGGGGTTGCTTACATAAAAAAGGGGAAGATTGTAACTATACCGTAGTAGTTTTAATATGATCAACCAAGTTAAGTTAGGTCATGTTATGTTTTGATGCCCTGTGCTTGAGTGTGTACGAACTTAGGAGCATAAGAGGTCGAGCGAAAGACGTAGCTAGCGAGAAGAATGACACATGAGAGAGACGACGGGCTCGGTGCGTCAGAGAGACGAGACACTACGAAAGAGTGCACTGACTGACGAGAAGGAGACGTGTGACATTTCTAAGGGACTAGAAGCCAGAGGAAAAGATTGCTCAAGAAGGCCGAAATATGAGTTCGGGTGAGCCCCATTCCAGATGGCCGAAATCACCCAAGCGAGCAGAACCAGAGCGAAAGCCCAGATCGAAAAGTTAACAAGGAAGTTGACTTTGGTCCAGGTGCCCATACCCCCGAGGCCAACTAGGGCGCCCTGGGGTCGAGCCCTGGCTGGGGCTAGTTCAGCCTGGTCCGAGCACCTAGACCGGAGTCCGAGCACCCAGACCCGGTCTAGGCGCTCGGACCACAAAATCTATGATTTACCGTGTCGTCTCAATCCGTCGTGCCTTGGATAAAATTTATCTATGCACCCAGACGCCTAGAACCCTTCCAAACACCCCGATCATGCCTATAAATACAACCGCCTTAATCCTAGTTGCTAAACATAACACTTGTAAACATTCTATCTCTAGTTTAGCTTTGTAATTCAGTCCTTTAACTTATATAAGAGGTTTCTCCGCCTGAATGAGACTTTAGTGAGCTTTCAACTTCTTGAATTGGTAATTTTCTAATTGTAACCCAAGTAAAATCTTTGTGCCTCTTTCTCTTATTAATTTACTTGCTATTTATTTTTTGTACAAGTGTTTATGTTGATAATGTTGGTGCAAGTTGCACCAGAATCAAACCTAAGTTTTGATGTTGTCAAAGGTTCAAGTTAAGTCTTGTTGTGATCTAACAAGTTGACTAAGTGTACATGCTGTTTACTAAACCGGGAAAGACCTAGTTGGAGGCTAGGCAGGAGAAATCTTAGTAGATCGTGGAACCCAGGTGCAAGTCCAAGTGGGTCTAGGGGACCCGATGCTTGGCGGTGTGATTAAGAGGTCTGGAGAACCGAAGATCAAGAGAAAAGTCCTGGCAAGCCAATCAAAGCTAAGTAAAAAGTCCAAACTAGATCTGGAGGATCTAAGTTTAGCAGGTAGGTTGAGGTACACAACTGGAGGATCAACAGTGAGGTCGGGTTCCCGAAGGGAACAACCTTAGGTCGCTGATCCAACTAAAGAAACCGGGAAGATTTCCAAGTTGAGATCAAAACAATTCTACTGTATTTTATATTACTCATGCATTATAATTGATCCGGTTGTAAGAACAGGGAACCCCCGTCCGGTGGGGTCTGTTGGGATCCTTCGTACGGCTAGAGAGGGGGGTGTGAATAGCCGACCCCAAATTCTCACGTTTATTCCTACAATTCGTCAGCGCAGCGGAAAAACAAACAAGGAAACGAAAACAAGAAGATCAAACCTCAACGCGTCGATGTAACGAGGTTCGGAGATGATACTCCTACTCCTCGGCGTGTCCGTAAGGTGGACGAAGCCTCTCAATCCGTCGGTGGATGAGTCCCCGGAAAACCGGCTAATACAATATACTCCTTGTGGGTGGAGAAACCTCGCCACAATATTCTTGCAACAGCAAGAAAGGAATACAACAAGAGATACAAGAAGACAAGAACAATGAATGTAAAAACACAGGTTTTCTTGCCTCCTTGCCGACTGGATTCGTTGAAGCAGCAGCTCCTCGGAACACCTACATATCTCAGTCGAGAAGCTCACGCGAAGCTTGCGAAGAAGAGCTCAACAAAGCTCAAGCACCGCAACACAGCAACAGGAAGGAGAAAGAAGAAGAAGTTGCAGCAGCCCTCGACCCCTTTATACTGCGAAGAAGACGAAGAAACTAGCCGTTGCGTCATAACGGAGAACCCTGATCGGTCTACGGACCGATCAGGGCCGATCGGTCCCGGACCGATCGGTTAGTCAGAACCTTCGTGCGTGCTCGTCGATGCGTGGACCGATCGGGCTCTGTCTTCCGCGACATCGTCTCTGATCGGTCCCGCCGATCGAAATCTGATCGATGCGTGGACCGATCGGCCGCTTTCTTTTCGCCTCTGTTACTGGCGATCGGTCACGACCGATCGATGAATCAACAGAGTTTCGATATCGATCGGTCACCGGACCGATCGAGCAAAGGTATCATCGGATTGGTCTGGTGACCGATCCAGAGCTTGGTTTTTGCCCAAACCAAGTTCCAAGACTTCCAAACCAATATCCGGTCAACCTTGACCTATTGGTACTTCATCCCAAGCATCTGGTCACTCCCTTGACCTGCTAGAACTCCCTGCCAAGTGTCCGGTCAATCCCTTTGACCTACTTGGACTTTCCAACACCAGAAGTCCGATCATCCCTGATCCATCTGGATTTTCCCTTGCCTGGCTTCACTCACCAGGACTTTCACCTGGCTTCACTCACCAGGATTTCCACACTGCCTAACATCCCAGTTAGGACTTTCTCACTGCCTGGCTTCACTCACCAGGACTTTCCCACTGCCTGGCTTCACTCACCAGGACTTTCCACACTGCCTAACATCCCAGTTAGGACTTTCTCCGTGCCAAGTCTCCATACTTGGACTTTTCCAGTGCCAAGTCTCCATACTTGGACTTTTCGCGTGCCAAGCTCCCTGCTTGGACTTTTCCGTGCCAAGTCTTCATACTTGGACTTTTCCCGAATCAGGTCAACCAGGTCAACCTTGACCTACGGTTGCATCAATAATCTCCCAAACATCTATTCTTGTCCCACATCAAGAATAGAACTCTCTCACGAGTGTCAAACATCAACATGCAACACAACTAGGTCAACCTTGACCTAAGGTTGCACCGACAATCTTCCCAAGTCAAACATCAAAATACAACTCGAGTCACGTCAACTCGAGTCGGGTCAACCTTGACCTAAGGTTGCACCAACAATCTCCCCCTTTTTGATGTTTGACAAAACCATAATCAAGTTAAGTTAACCCGATAACCTAACTTAGGTTTTCAATCATCTTCCAATGTCCAATGTTCTTTCCTTGAACATTCTCTGGACATTCTCCCCTTAGGTTAACCCGATAACCTAACTTGGGTTCTCCAATAATTCTCCCCCTTTTTGACACACATCAAAAAGAACAAGGAGGGTATCAAGGTCAAGAGTTTCTTCCTAATGAAAGTCCCATACCTTTCATTTGAAACTCTTAATTTCCCCCTTGATACTAAACTCAACAATCAACTTAGTGATAATCCCATATCACTAATCCTCAAGAGTCTTAAGGAGTACAAACTCCCCCTAAAAGTCAACTCCTCTTGACAATTAGGTAAAACTCCCCCTAGAGGTCAACTCCTCCTTGACCATTGCACCAACAATGTCTTTGAGAGTTCCAAACCTTTAGAAATCCAAAAACACCACTTCCATAACTGAAATTTCAGACAACAGCTGAAAAATCAGAAATTCGGCACGCCTTGATCGGTCCCCAAACCAATCAGCCCTTCACCAGATCGCACTCGTGCTACTGGAACTCACTGGATCGGTCTGCAGACCGATCCACAACTCTCTGGATCGGTCCGCAGACCGATCAGATCTTCCCTGGATCGGTCCCCGGACCGATCCAGACACTGAAATCAGAATTTCTGATTTCTCCTTCCGGAAATTCAGAAACTCCTAATAAATTCAAGAAAATTCCAAAAATTACGAAACTTTGAGGATACATTCCTCATATCATACACTATCATGGAAAAATAGTTTTCTATGAAAATAACTTCCATTTTCAAATCTTGATACAAAATTCAAAAACTTTGAAATAGTTCAAAGTTAAGTCCAACTTTGTATCACTTTGGTCAATGATGAATGCTATCACTAGGAAAGCTTCATCAAGGTTTTTCAAAACAATTTTGAAATGATTTCAAACTCTTTAATTTGGGACCACAATCTTAGGGCTATATGCACATGACTTGTACACAAGCTTTCCCTATGATCCCCATTTTCTTGAATTAGGCTCATCTAGGTACAAAAACTATGCACCTTGATCCTAACTCATGATCCTAATATCTCACACACATCTAAAGTGCATCAAACACATCCAAGTCAATTTTGATGTGAGATATGGGTTTAGATATCTTAGACTAAGGTCTCATGCATTTTCTAAACACAAATTTGATCTCAATATCAAAGTGTGTTTTTCATCCTTAAATCAATTCAATTGATTACTAATGCAAGAGATGATGACATGGCATAAAATGGTATCATAAATGAAAACATGTGCCAATGTCATGATGTCATGGCATAAAGTTTGAAACTTAAATAAACATGACATAAAACTAGCCTAAGCATTATTATGACATTTCAAATGATCATAAATTAAATATGATGTCATGACATGGCATATGGCAAACAACCATGGTAAGTTAACACAAATAAAATACCTAGATTACCTATCTAAGTATCCTTAATCACTTAGCTAACTTAAATTCTAATCCTAGATTGCCAAAAGTGCTCCAAGAAAATGTCAAAACCCAAATTGGCATTTCTTGATCTCTTGTTTGATTTATACCATTTAAAATTCTACAAGAGTAGCATTTCTAAATTAAGGCCCGGATTGCCTTGATTACCTAAGAGAATATCAAAATCCCAATTTGATATTTCTCTAGGTTTTTCCAAATTGTGTCAATTTAAAGTAAGATTAATATATTCTCACTTTGGCACACTTTACTCTTCCAAGGAGTGAATGATAAAGATTATTCCATTTCATTTTCAAAGGTTCCCAAAAACCTTGAAAATGCTCTTTGAGTGTCAATTTCCTCAAAGTTGGGTTAACTACCCTTCTTATTGGAGTTGACACTCTCTAACCCATCTATGGGGTAGAGAAGATGCTCCTAGGAACCCAATACCTACTTGAGCTCATTGGGTTCACTAAATATTCACTAGGGATGACTTCCCTAGCAACCCTCCTAATGACCCTCTTAGGCTTTAAAGCCTTGGTCATTTGGGTCTCATCAAGGTCAACTATAGGGGTGACTCCCCTTGTGACCTTGGTAATGGTCTTCCTAGCCTTAGGTTTTGTTCCATAATCGAATGGAACATTATGATAGGTGGGCTTGACCATTTGGGACTTAGGTTTGTGACCCAAACCCTTTTTGTCCTTGGACATTGGTTTTTGACCCTTAAACCCTAGAGATGACTTCTCCAAGTTTTTAAGAGCCTTTTCCAAAGTATCAAGTCTTGACCTCAAGACTTGATTCTCCTTCTCTAATACCTCAATTTTTGATTTGTCATTCTTCTTTGAGGCATTCCTAGGCATGTGTCTAGTTGATTTGGGGTTTCTACCTAGGTTTTCCTTAACCTTAGAAGTGTTAATCCTAGGGTTAGTATTCCTAGTAGTATCCCTATCTAGGTTGACATGTTTAGCACCTAAGCACATGTATTGATTTCTAGTGTTAACATGCTTATCATTATTGACTAATGCAATAAAATTACTAGCATGTATCCTACTAGACTTGCACGAATGAGCCTTAAAAGATACCTTAGGGTTTGCCTTAGCTCCCCCTATCGATGTGCCCGGTCTCTTGCCCTTGTGAGGTTGCCTCCCCCTCGGACAATGGCTCCTATAGTGTCCCCGTTGCTTGCATTGAAAGCACACCACGTGCTTCTTGCCTTTGCGTGTTGGGACTCCGGCTACCTTGACCTTTGGCGCCGGTGGAGTCTTCCTAACTCTCTTTGGACATTTGCTCTTGTAATGTCCATACTCCCTACACTCAAAGCATAATATATGTAATTTATTTGAACCTAAAATGCTTGAGTTACCTAGGATTTGGGATGGATGACTCTCTCCTTCATCCCTTCCGGAGGTAGAATCTTCTTCTTGCTCCGATCTTGAACAAGAGGAACTCTCCTCCTCTTCTTCCTTGGATGTTGAGTAGCCCTCAACTCCCAATTCGCTCCCTCCATGATGTGAGCTACTTGGCTCACTAGGCTCCTCTTCATGGCTTGAAGTGGAGCTCTCCTCATGGTACTTGGCCAAGTTATCCCATAATTCCTTGGCATTGTTGTAACCTATCTTACACAAGATGTTAGTAGGCAATGAAAATTCAATTATTCTCGTTACCTCTTCGTTGATTTCGGATTTGTGAATTTGTTCTCTTGTCCACTCCTCCTTCTCAAGTGGTTTTCCTTCCTTATCCACCGGAGGAGTAAAACCTTCTTGTACACAAAACCAATTCATTATGTTAGTCATAAGAAAGTACTTCATCCTTACCTTCCAATACGCGAAGTCGCCGCATTCGTAGAAGGGTGGAATGGTGATGTCTTCTCCATAGAGATCCATCTCTAGCCCGTGCTCCCCCGGGTGTTGATCCGTCGAAGAGCGGCCTCGCTCTGATACCACTTGTTGGGATCCTTCGTACGGCTAGAGAGGGGGGTGTGAATAGCCGAGCCCAAATTCTCGCGTTTATTCCTACAATTCGTCAGCGCAGCGGAAAAACAAACAAGGAAACGAAAACAAGAAGATCAAACCTCAACGCGTCGATGTAACGAGGTTCGGAGATGATACTCCTACTCCTCGGCGTGTCCGTAAGGTGGACGAAGCCTCTCAATCCGTCGGTGGATGAGTCCCCGGAAAATCGGCTAATACAATATACTCCTTGTGGGTGGAGAAACCTCGCCACAAGCAACAGCAAGAAAGGAATACAACAAGAGATACAAGAAGACAAGAACAATGAATGTAAAAACACAGGTTTTCTTGCCTCCTTGCCGACTGGATTCGTTGAAGCAGCAGCTCCTCAGAACACCTACAACAGCAGGATATCCCAGTCGAGAAGCTCACGCGAAGCTTGCGAAGAAGAGCTCAACAAAGCTCAAGCACCAGAGCTGTAGCAGAAGAGAAAAGGAAGAAGTTTTCGCGCAGCAGCAGCCCTTTACCTGCGAAGAAGACAATGAAGAAACTAGCCGTTGCGTCGCAGCGGCTACCCGATCGGTCTACGGACCGATCAGGGCCGATCGGTCCCCGCATCGGTTAGTGCACGTAACCTTCGATCGATGCGTGGACCGATCAGCTACGTGCTTCCGCGACGCCGTCTCGATCGGTCCCGGACCGATCAGAAGTCGATCGGTAGTGGACCGATCAGCCGCCTCTTTTCGCCTCTTGCTGATCGGTCACCGATCGATCGAATCAACAGAGTTTCGATATCGATCGGTCACCGGCATCGATCGAGCAACAAGGTATCACCGGATTGGTCGGTGACCGATCCGAGCTTGGTTTTTGCCCAAACCAAGTTCCAAGACTTCAAAACCAATATCCGTCAACCTTGACCTATTGGTACTTCATCCCAAGCATCCGGTCACTCCCTTGACTGCTAGAACTCCCTGCCAAGTGTCCGGTCAATCCCTTTGACCTACTTGGACTTTCCAACACCGAAGTCCGATCATCCCCGATCCATCTGGATTTTCCTTGCACGGCTTCACTCACGTGACTTTCACCGCTTCACTCATCGATTTCCACCGCCTAACATCCTTAGGACTTTCTCCCGCTCGCTTCACTCACCAGGACTTTCCCACTGCCTGGCTTCACTCACCAGGACTTTCCACACTGCCTAACATCCCAGTTAGGACTTTCTCCGTGCCAAGTCTCCATACTTGGACTTTTCCAGTGCCAAGTCTCTATACTTGGACTTTTCGCGTGCCAAGCTCCCTGCTTGGACTTTTCCGTGCCAAGTCTTCATACTTGGACTTTTCCCGAATCAGGTCAACCAGGTCAACCTTGACCTACGGTTGCATCAATAATCTCCCAAACATCTATTCTTGTCCCACATCAAGAATAGAACTCTCTCACGAGTGTCAAACATCAACATGCAACACAACTAGGTCAACCTTGACCTAAGGTTGCACCGACAATCTTCCCAAGTCAAACATCAAAATACAACTCGAGTCACGTCAACTCGAGTCGGGTCAACCAGGTCAACCTTGACCTAAGGTTGCACCAACAGGGTCAACGCCACGTGGAAGTCAAAGTGGCAGGTGGCCGGCCGGAGAGGTGTGGGCCGACCGGCCGGGCGGCTAGCTGGTATTTAGTGGATGGTCAAAGGCACCCTGACGAAAGTCAGGGTTCCGGCGCTCAACGGACAATATCACAGAGCCGAGCGGATCGCTTGGTTGAACACATGAGGTAGCATACTGTTAAGTCTCCACAAAGCACACCATCGAGAATCTTCCTGGATCGTTATATGTATGTGCCTGATCGGACGTAAGGCGGAGGCGAGCCGGCCGGACGCTCGGAGGCAGGCCGGCCGGACGCTAGTTCGGGAGCCAAGGGAAAAAGGACAAAGGACATCTTTTTCTGACAGCGGGTATGTTCCACATGTAGGTCATACTCCAAATCTTATGACAGGGGGTTCTACTGTCCCATCGAGGACATGCTTTGATTGTAGCAGTATGGGTCAGGTAAGCTCACTGACAAGCCCTTACTGGGGCATGGCCACGGACACGTGTACACCTCAATATGTGTACACATGCTTCTCCGTTGCCCTATATAAAGGCTCTCATCCTTCGCCGGAGGTACGCGCGCGTTCTAATACTTTGAGGGCCACTTTTTCACTACCTGCTTGCCTGACTTGAGCGTCGGAGGGTCGCCGCCGGGAACCCCTTCCCGGCCCGACTTCTGTGCAGGTTCGCCGGAGACTCGTTCGGCCAGACGGGGGCCTACGTCATCGACTAGGAGAGCGCCACGTGCCCAACGTCCGTTGGTTCGGCGATTCGGACAGGATCAATAATATTATTGTGCTAACATCTGTTTTATCTAATACTATTTTATCAGACCGGTTGGATCGGTCGATCGAACAGGTGAATCGATCGACCGAACAAGGAGAGATCAAAGCAGTGATCAGATCAAACTAGAACTGATCGAGTCCGATCAAGTCTTGATCGGTCGATCGATAAATAAGATTGGTCGACCGAACCATGATGACTCAGCATAGGCCAGTTCATCAACAACGATCAGAAGAAAAAGGAAAAAGAACAGATCGGTCGACCGAACCCATCGATCTTAAAAATAATGGAAAAAATTATTTTAAAAAATATCTTAAAAATTATTTTAAAAAATATTTTTTAAAAATATCTTAAAAATTTATTTTAAAAATTATTTTAAAAAAATTATCTTAAAAATTATCTTAAATTTATTTTAAAAATTATCTTAAAATTTATTTAAAAATTATCTTAAAAATTATTTTTAAAATTATTTTAGAAATTAGCTTAAAAAATATATTTTAAAAAATTTATTATTTTAAAAGTTAACTAAAAAAATCTAATTTAAAAAAAATATTTTAAAATTAACCTAAAAATATATTTTAAAAATTATTTTTAGTTTAACTTAAAAACTATATTAAAAATTATTTTAAACTAACTTAATCAAAACTGAAACTAAAAATAAAAATCAAATTTAAAATCAACTTAACTAAAAATTAAATAAAATAAACTAATTAAATTATGTTAAACTTAAAACTTAAATTAAGTTAAAAATTAAACTTTAAACTTAAAATAAAACTTAAACTTAAACTTAAACTTTAAAATTAAAGTTAAATTTAAATTAATTTAAACTTAAATTAAACTCAAACTTAAAGTTAAATTAAAATTTAAATTAATTCTAAGTCTATGTTACTTAACTTAAATCTCAATGTAATTTAACAGCTTAAAATTAACAACTTATTTAATTTACTTAATTCCTAATCTTATTTTTTTAAAAATTATTTTTTTTTCTAACAGATTAATTAATCTACTAATTTATTTTCAAAATGACCTAAATAAATTTAACTTTGAATTAATACTAACTTCAAACTTAATTAATCCTACTTAAATTAAAACAAAAAAATGAAATAAATATTATAACTAAGAATATCATTAAATCAACTCAATCAATACAAAATTTAAGTTGTTTTAATCAAATAAGTATTAAATTGAGTTAATAACAAATTATTGCATTTAACTTGAAACTTAAGTGAATAATTATAATAAGGATATAGAAATACTTATGAAAATAGTATACTAAACATGAGTGTTACTGATCCCAATTTCCTTAACACACTTAGGTAGACAAATATGCTAAAGCCTTGAAATTATGCCCAAACCCTAGTATTGATTTCAGGGGGAGTGTTGACGTCAAGGGAGTTGCTTTTGAGAAATATATTTGCAAAATTATTTGAAAAATTATTTTTATAAAAATATTTGAAAAACCTTCTCTCACTTTATTTGAAAAATATTCTTAAAATATTTTCAAAACTTTTTTAATTATTTTGAAAATTATTTTACAAATTTATTTTATATAAAAAAACACTCTATGCTTTTCAAAAATTGTTACGACTTAACATATTTTGAAAAATTATTTTGTTACTTAGTAAACATTTTAAAACTTATGTTGACAAGGTCTTCTTAAAATGTTTTGGTACACAATCACTTTTAATTTTTTTTTGCAAAATGTTTTGAAAACTCACCTTCAAACTTTGTGTTCTTTTAATTTGGATCAACCCCCTAGACACATAGAAAGTTTTACTTGTGGTTAACAAGAGTCCTAAGAATATGTCAAGTTAAGGGGGAGCCCTAATTAAAAGATTAAAAGTAATTTCTCCAAATCTTTAAAACTAAGTTTGAAAAATTATTTTCATAATCTTTTGTAAAATACTCCTCGCTTTACAAATTTTTGTGGAACACCTTGTAAAATTTTGAAAATGCACTATCAAAGAGTTACTTAAACTTTCAAAAGTTGTTAATTGTGAAAACTTATTTATAAATTTATTTAAAATTACTTTTTAAATTTTTAATTTTTACTTAAGTTTTCTTTTATGCTTACTTAGAAAGATGTTTTTGCAAACACTTTAGAAAGTTTTTTCGCACATTGTTGGTGCAAAACCTAATAGAACCTTAAGTTTATATCCTTTTGATGTGTGCCAAAGGGGGAGAGTGATGTCTTAAGTTAGAAAAAAAATATCTAAAACCTCCTCTCAAACTTTTAAAGACCCAAACCTAACTTAAGAAAATTATCAAACATCAAAAATGGGGAGATTATTGGTGCAATTGACCTCTAGGGTTTCGATGTTTGACAATATGATCAAGGGTTGACCCAAACAGGACTTGATGTTTGGGAGAGAGAAGTCTAGTTAGGACTAGATGACTAGCAAAGGTAAGTTCTAACCAAAGGTTAGACAAGGTGGAAGTCCCGGTGAGTGAAAGCGGACCCTAGTGAGTGAAGCTAGGTGGTGAAAGTCCCGGTGTGTGAAGTCGGTCCCTAGTGAGTGAATCTAAGTGGGGGAAGTCCCGGCGAGTGAAGCCGGGCCCTAGCGAGTGAAGCTAGGTGGAGGAAGTCCTGGTGAGTGAAGCCCGACCCTAGTGAGTGAAGCTAGGTGGAAGAAGTCTTGGTGAGTGAAGTCAGACCCTAGTGAGTAAAGCTAGGTGGAGGAAATCCTAGTGAGTGAAGTCAGACAATGGAAGTCCTAGTGAGTGAAGCTAGACAACCTTAGGGAGGTAACCCTAGGTTTATTGTACTATTTTTTATCTACTGTGCTAACCCAGTGTTGCTAGGTCGACGGGTTAACCAGGTAGCTGACATGAAGTCCAGACGGGTCGACGGGTTGACCGAACGTCTGGCAGGTAAGTAAAGGTAAGTCACTGGAGGGGAGTTACTGTGAGGGTTGTTAGAATGTATACTAAAAACCTAGCTTTTTGTATAAATATTTATTTGGAAATGAGAATCACATTGGTCAAATGTCTGCATTTAGTTAAATGCAGTTGTCCATTTAATTTATATTGTAGATAACATAGTGTGTGGTGCCACACAAAAGATCATGTTATCAGTTCCTTATAGATTATAAATAGAAGCTCACAACCAAGATGGATTGGGACAAATCATTGGAATGGTTGTAGTGTAATTTGATACTAGTTTATCTTGACTATAAAATTACACTAGTACACTATGTGTGTATAGAGCAAGACCATTTGAGGTTGTTCCTTTTATACTGACTGCATAAAAGAACAGAACCTCTGTTATTATGAATATGCGTACTCTTAATCCCGATATAATAACAAGCACATGTACTTAGTATTTATTTCTTTAATTTATTAAATGGTGAGATTTATTCGTTAAATCAATAGGCCCGATAAGTTAAGAAATAATATTATTTATATGGTGCATTGTTGATTCTAGAAGGAAACTGTGTCCAATTTATTAGGATGATGATGCCCCCTTGAGGAGCTCATAAGGATTGTCATGTAAACCCTGAGGTGGACTTAGTTCTGACATGACAATGAAGCTGAGTGGTACTACTCTTGGAGCTAGATGTTAATTAAATGAGTTGTCAGTAACTTATTTAATTAATGGACATTCGATATCTTAAACACGGTGAGATTAACACACTCATGATAAGAAGGAGCTCATAATGTAATATGGGATTGGTGCGGTAGTTCAATAATAACTCTTTAGTGGTATGAGTTATTATTGATGAACTTGAGTTGGGTGATCGGGTCGAACACAGGAAGCTCAAGCTCATCAGGAGGCCAAAACCAATTCCTCCTCTAGGTCCCTGTTGTAGCCTCTATGTATAAAACCTCGCATCCACCCAAGTCATCCTTATGGCCGGCCACATCCTTGCTTGGTGCTCAAACAAGGGACTGGCCAAGATGAGTTTAAAAGTGGATTTTTAATTTTTTAAATCTTTCTTTTTGTAGCCATCTACAATGTTTTAAAAGAGAGATTTTAAATTTTAAAAACTTTCCTTTTTTGAAGTCATCCACATCGTTTTAAAAGAGTGTTTTAAATTTTAAAAATATTTCCTTTTATAGCCATCTACAATGGTTTAAAAGAGAGATTTTATTTTTGTTAAAACTTTCCTTTTTTGTAACCATGATTTAAAAAAAAGATTTTAATTTTAAATTTTTTTTCCTTTTGTAGTCATCTACAATGTTTAAAAAAGAGATTTTTTATTTTAAAACTTTTCTTTTGTAGCCATCCACAATATGAAATTTAAAATAAAGATTTTAATTGTTGTTAAAATCTTTCCTTTTTAGCCATTACCAAGGATTATAAAAGAGGATAGATGGTGTCTTAGAAAGAATAATCATCTATATTATTTCTATTCCTCTTTTATTCTCCTTATGGTCGGGCCCCTCATATTCTTATTCCCCCTTTGCTTTTTCACCTAAGGCCGGTGGCATCAAGAGGCTTCAACCATCTTGTGGCCGACGGGTTGCAAGGAAGAAAGAAGAACAAGAGGTGGTGTTCCTAGCTTTGATCCCTTGGTGACCGAAAGTCTTGGAAGAAAGAATGACTTGGGTGGTTTTTGCATCTTGGTAGATCGTCACCCACAAGACGTCCAAGAGGACGAGAGGAGTACAACAGAAAATCAAGAGGTCTTTTAGCTACAAAGAAAGGTATAACTAGTTAATTGTTTCCACTATGTACTAGTTTATTTTTCCTTTGTATGGATCCTGAAGTACCAACACAAGAGGCTAGCGATCTTGTGCTTCGATTGAGGCCTCTGTAGTTTAACATAGGGTTTACTGTAAGGAGTTTAAATATTCAATTTCTTTGAAAAACTTCGACTAGGAAGTGGTGGATGATCCCATACATAAGAAGGTTGAGTGTTTTGTTGGTGCAATTTCCAGTAGGTCAAGGTTGACCTAGTTGACCAAGCGTAAATCTTGGTCATGGTTTCGATGTTTGACAATACAGAAAGATATGTAGACATGGACAATGCAGGTGCAGTTGTCCATGCGGAGAGATACTGATCAGGGTCTGATCAGGTTGGATGAAGAAGAGTCAAGTAGGTCAAGGTTGACCGGATACTTGACTGAGAAGTCCTAACTGGGATGTTAGGCAGTTCGGAAAGTCCTGGTGAGTGAAGCCAGGCAGTTCGAAAAGTCCTGGTGAGTGAAGCCAGGCAGTCGGGAAGTCCTGGTGAGTGAAGCCAGGCAGTTGGAGAAAGTCCTGGTGAGTGAAGCTAGACAGTTGGGAAAGACTTGGTGAGTGAAGCCAGGCAGGGGAAAGACCTAGTGAGTGAAGCTAGGCAGTTCGGAAGTCCTGGTGAGTGAAGCCAGGCAAGGGGAATCCAGATGGGTCAAGGTTGACCAAACATCTGGTGAAAAGTCCAAGTATGGAGACTTGGCACGGGTAAAGTCCAAGTATGGAGACTTGGCACGGAAAAGTCCAAGCAGGGAGCTTGGCACGGGAAAAGCCCAAGTATGGAGACTTGGCACGGGAAAAGTTCAAGTATGGAGACTTCGCACGGAAAAGTTCAAGCAGGGAGCTTAGCACGGGAAAAGTCCAAGTATGGAAGCTTGGCATGCGAAGTCGGAGAGGGCTCGGTAGCTCGTTCTCCGGACTAGGTCAGAGAGGGCTCGGTAGCTCGTTCTCTGGACCGGACGTGGAAGTCGCTGCACTCGTTCTCCGGACTAGGTCGAGAGGGCTCGGTGGCTCGTTCTCGGACCGGACGAAGTCGGAGAGGGCTCGTAGCTCGTTCTCGTGACCAAGTAGGGTTTAGGGGGAGCTCTAAACTGGATCGTCCGTGACCGATCGATGTCTGGGTTATCGATCGATCGGTGACCGATCGGTAACCAAACGTGTGTTTCTGTGATTATCTGGTAGACCGATCAGTGATCGATCAGAAGGAGATCACCTTCAGGAGGGAAAGGTCCTGATCGGTCATGGGACCGATCAGGGAAGGACCTGATCGGTCATGGGACCGATCAGGGAAGGACCTGATCGGTCCACATGACCGATCAGGGAAGGGCCTGATCGGTCTTGTGACCGATCAGGACCCTTGTGGACCGATCAGGATGAAGCCTGATCGGTCCACGTCCTAGCCGTTGCGTAGCAACGGCTAGTTTCTTCTGTGTCTTCTTCGCAGGTTATAAAAGGGGTTGAGGAGCTACTGTTCCAAAAAGTTACTTCTTCCTTTTTGCCCCTGCTTCTTGTTGCACTTGAGCTTTGCTGAGCTCTCTGCTTCGTGAAGCTTCGTGTGAGCTTCCCCGGCTGGTCAGCTGCTGCTGTTCTTCCGTGAAGTTGCTGCTTCGACAACGGAAACCAGTCGAAGGCAAGCAAGGTGTTTTACATTCATATTGTTTGTAGTTCTTGTTGTATTTCTATCTTGTTGTTGCAAGTTATTGTGGCGAGGTTTCTCCACCCAGAAGGAGTTGTTATTAGCCGATTTTCCGGGGTCTCATCCACCGACGGATTGATAGGCTTCGACCACCTTACGGATACGCCGAGGAGTAGGAGTATCATCTCCGAACCTCGTTACATCATCGTGTTTGAGGTTTGACTTCTCCATTTACGTTTCTGTTATTATTTTTCCGCTGCGCTAACCTTGATTTGTAGAAAGAAACGAACGATTTGGGGCGGCTATTCACACCCCCCTCTCTAGCCGCGATCATCGATCCTAACATGTTTTGCCAATGACCTGGAAGCCAATCCTTAAAATAGATATTTAATCAACTTCTGTAATATGGTTTAACTTTTGATGAACACATGAGTTGAATTTGGATTAATAATGTCAAGTTTCGTTTGCAATCCAAGTTTAACTTCTGAAAAGCACATGAGTTGCTAGGAAAAGTTTTGTGTTTGTAAAAATTTTTGTACAGAGAAAATAGAATGGAATTCCGAGTAGCGCAAACAAGAACGCGTTCCCGGGAAGGGAACTTAGGCGCCAATTCAACTTAGAACCATTTCGGAACTCTAAGTTGAGATCTTGACTAGATTCCGGTCTCGGTGAGACGGAATCTAATTACTACTTGTTCCTTATATAAATTATGCTAACACTTTATTTTGCAGGGTTGTATAATTTGCGTTCCACCTTAGACTAACGTTTTCGTGCAGGTAGCTGGAAAATGGAGGTCCGAGCGCTCAAAAGGGATCCGGGCGCCGGAATGCAAACTTTATCCTTATCGCGCGTCACCACGTGGAGCTCTATGGTTGGCTGGGCTACGTCACATTCCAGGCGCCCGGAAGGGATCCGGGAGTCCGGAGCCTCCTATATAAGGAGGATGCGTCCTGGAGCAAAGAACAATTCATTACAATGTCATCCAACATTTGCTCTACCGTGCTGTGCTCTTGCGACGTTGAAGCTTCTCTGACAATGCGCTATTTTTTTTTAAATATTGTCGGTACTTAATTCTTTTTAGCATTCCTGTACTTTCACCGTGTAAGAACTTTTTTGAATTGCTAGTGGATTGCCCAACGAAAGCACTCGACGAGTGCGACCCTTGGAGTAGAAGTCGATCAGGGCTCCGAACCAAGTAAAAAATTACTTGTGTTAGCATTGTTCTGTTTTCGATTCTCTATTTTCGCTGCATACTCGATTTTCTACTCAAATTTCTAAATCGTTATTCACCCCCTCTCTAGCGAATTACTCGATCCAACAAATACAACGATAGAACTATGTACACAACCAAACACTGGTTCTTCATGATGAATTGTGAAAGTACCTGATTGTTATCATGGGTAAACCAATGAGAAAAAATGCATGACAGAGAGAAGATTTGGGGAATGAAGGTAGATGGAGATTCTCTTATTTGCTATAACCTTCACTTCTACGTTCTCTGTTCTACTCAATACCATGGTCTCTTTATATAAGAGCATCATTACTCATTTGTATTGAACGTTGAATAAAGGTCATTTAATGCCCAAGGGTTAATGATAGTCATCGACTATCAATGGTTGACCATTTCTATCCGAGAGTTTATGAAATCACCATTAACAGTAGTTAATATTTCAATTACCCCTTGAGCAATAAGCAACAAGAATCCATATGGTAAAATGTTGGTTGTTCCACTTTACTACAAAAAAAAATTCTAATTTGGGACACATTTTAGGATGAATTTATAAAAATATTTCGCTGAAAAAAAATTTAGGACGAATTTTAGTACGAAAAATTTTCATCCCAAAATTGTCGTCCCCAAATTTGAGACAAATTCTGGGATGAATTATCTTTTTGTCACCAAATTAAACGTAAATTTTGCAACAAAAATGAAATTCATCGCAAAAATACTACAATGAATCTTAGATTTTGTTGCCAAATTTAGCAATGTAGTTTCGATTTGTCGCCAAATTTGTTGCTTATTTTGCAACAAAAAAAATTCGTCGCAAACTTTTTGGGGCAAAATTATTTTTTGTCCTAAATTTGGCAACAAAAAACATTTCGTCCCTAAATGTGGGTAGGCAAAATTTGGGGAAGAATAATAATTTCGTTGGTAAATCAACAACGAATTAATTTTCATCCCAAAATTCGTCTCAAAATCTAGGACGAATATGTGTAATAATTACAGATTCTGAGATGAATCTGTGGATTCGTCCCAGAATCTGAGACGAATTGATTTTCGTCTCAAAATTCATCGCAAAATCTAAGACAAAAATCAATTCGTCACAATATTACTGTTACTTAGTATTTTCGATAAATTGACAATAAATTATTTTCGTCATCAAATTCATCCCTAAATCTGGAAATTTTGATCGGATTTTATTTGTTTTCACAATTTATCATGTTAATACAATACCATACACATGTTTACAATAGAAACATACTACACATCCAATTTAATATATCACACATCCTAATTAACATTTCACGCATCAAATTAATCTACAAAATGATATCAAATCTTAAACTAACATATCAAATGCATACAAGTTCATACAACAAAGTTTGTTGTACCATACAACAAAGTACCGTAAAAATCCATACAAGTCATGATAAAATACACATCTAACAAGTTAAGTTCACAATAAGTTACACATAAAAACTTAAACCATCAAATTTCTTCTCAATCCAATATTCTTTTCCTACATCAAAACTAGGGTTATAATCGAGTTGAGTTGGTTCGCAAACTTTTCGAGCCGGCTCGTTAAATATTTGATTCGTATTCGAACTTATCAAATTCGAGCCGAACTCAAAAATGTTCGAACTTTTTTTTAGCCGAACTCGAGCCCAAATTATTTAGTTCGATAGTTCGCGAGACTTAATATATTATTAATATAATATAATTATATATTAAATAAATAAATTTCGAGTCTTTCGAGTACTTATTTTTGAACAATAGTTCGAATAGCTCATAAATATGTTCGAGTATTTTGAGCTGAACTCGAATCCAAGCTCTGATTCGAGCTGAATCTAAGCAAAAAATTTTAAACTTTTTGAGCTTCGAATCGAGTTTGAACTTGAATATAACTAATTTGAGCCTTAGATTTTTCTTCATATTCGACTTGATTCGGTTCGTTTACACCCTTAATCAAAACAAACAAATAAAAAAAACATTTCTAACAAGAAAAATAATGACTTAAACCAACAAGAAAAATATTTATAATATGTAGAAATAAGTATGGCATTCACAAAAGATATTGAAATAAACAAACAAACAAACAAAACATTTCATTTCTAATAATATTACTTAAACTAACAAGAAAAATAATTATAATATATAGAAACAAGACATGTGCAATAAATTTCTTACATGTGGAAAAAACTTAATACTTATCTTCTCCTCTGACATAGATTTCGCCTCACCAACCTTGTTCAAAATAAATAAACAATATTAATAAAAAATTAAATTAAAAGGTTCACAATCCACGTATTAATGTTTAAAATAATAATTATGAGACAAATAACATTCATACATAATGACAAGCATGATACGGGAAAAATCTATAGGAACTTTAATCTTGTAAACATTAGATCTATTACAATTAATCAACAAATACATAATTACTTGTGGTTAAATCTGTATAATAAAAATTAATTGTATAATAATGAACAAAGAAATACCAAAAATAGGTGACCGACTACCCTAAACTCTCGATAAAATGAAACCTGCACAAGCACAATTTGGAAGTTAAAAAATTAATTACGAAAGCTAAATGAAACAGCTAGCTGGCACGGGCGGCCGCAATTGGTCCACTATCCTAGACAAGGCCAGTTGACCTGCCAGGGACGGCCGCGGCCAGCCGTGGGCGACCATAGGCGATCGCGGCTAGCAACGGGCGACCACGGCTAGCCACGGGCGACCACAGGTGGTCATAGCTAGCAACGAGCGGCCACGGCCAGCCAAGGACCGCCACAGCTAACCAGGGCTGGCCGTGGCCATCCAGGCCCAGCCTCAGCCAGCCAGGGCTGGCCATAGCCGAGAGAGGGGAGAGGGGGTACTGAGTCAATTGACGGAGATTGTTGTCGTCACCGCTGCAGAGAGAAGGAAAAAAAGGGTAGGGAAAGGGGATTGTGACTTGGATAGATTTTAGGATTTTTTTAGGAAGGATTTTCGTCGTCAATTTCATCCCAAAATCTGGGACGAATCTAGAATTAATCCCAGAATCTGGGACGAATCCAGGATTCATCCCAGAATTTGGGACGAATCCAAGATTCATGCCAGAATTTGGGACAAATTCTAAAACGAATCATGGATTTATTCCAGATTAGAAAAAAATTAAAAAATCTTAAAAAAATGGGAATGTCAAACTATGGACATAGAGATATCAAAATTTCATGAAAGATATTCCTATGGGTTCATATTATTCTTCTGATCATAAAAATCACCTCATCCATAATTTTGATATAATAAATTGAGTGTTGTAACTTTTTATTTGTATAAGACCTAATTTGCCTTTAAAAAAAATACCACACTCAATTTATTAGGTCAAAATTATGGATGAAATTATTTTCATGATCAGGAGAACAATACGAACCTATAAAAACTTGTTTTATGAAATTTCGATATCTTTAGGTATATTTAGGCATTCTAATTTTTGTTCAACTCATAATGTATCTCTAGGTTTCATGAGCAATCACTTAGAGTTTTGTTCAACTCATAATGTATATGCAAAACCCTAAATGTGGATCTAGAGATATTAGAATTTCATGAAACAAGTTTCTATGGGTCCTATTGTTCTTCTGATAATAAAAATAACCTCATCCATAATTTTGAACCAATCAATTTAGAGTGATAATTTTTTATTTGTAGAAGACCTAATTTGTGTTAAAAAAATACCACATTCAATTAATTGGGTTAAAATTATATATGAGGTCATTTTCATAATCAAGAGAATAATACAAACCCATGTGAACTTGTTTCTTAAAATTATGATATCTTTAGGTTCATATTTAGACCTTCTATTTTTTTTAATTTTTATTTTATTTAAATTTAGGACGAATTCTACTATTTTTTTTATTTTATTTGAATTTAGGACGAATCTAGGATTCATCCTAGATTCAAATAAAATAAAAAAAATTACAAAAAATAGAAGGTCTAAATATGGAATTAGAGATATTAGAATTTCATGAAACAAGTTGCTATATGTTTGTATTATTCTCCTGATCATAAAAATAACTGCATCCCTAATTTTGATACAGTAAATTGAGTGTGGTAATTTTTTATTTATATAAGACCTAATTTGTGTTAAAAAAATATAACCACACCAAATTGATTGGGTCAAAATTATGGATGAGGTCGTTTTCATGATCAGGAGAATAATACAAACCTATAGAAACTTGTTTCGTAAACTCCCGATATCTCTAAATCCATATTTAACCTTATCATTTTTTTTTTAATTTTAATTTTTTTTTTCCAATATGGGACGAATCCAGGATTCATCCCAGATTCAAATAAAATAATTTTTTTGACAAAATAGAAGGCCTTAATATGGACCTAGAGATATCGAAATTTCATGAAATAGTTCTTATGAGTTTGTATTATTATCCTGATCATAAAAACAACCTCATCTATAATTTTGACACAATAAATTGAGTACAGTAATTTTTTATTTGTATAAGACCTAATTTGTGTTAAAAAATTACCACATTCAATTTATTGGGTTAAAATTATGGATGAGGTCATTTTTATGATGAAGAGAGCAATGTAAACCTATAAAAACTTGTTTCATAAAATTTCGATATTTTTATGTCCAAATTTATGGCTGAGGTCATTTTCATGATCAGAAGAATAATATGAACCCATTGGAATTTTTTTTAATGAAATTCTGATATCTCTAAATCCATATTTAAGCCTTATATGTTTTTATTTTTTTTTATTTGATTTGAATCTAGGACGAATCCAAGAAATAAATTCCTATGGGGTCGTATTATTATCCTGATCATGAAAATGACCTCATCCATAATTTTGATATAATAAATTGAGTGCGATAATTTTTTATTTGTATAAGACCTTATTTGTGTTTAAAAAAACTACCCCACTCAATTTATTTAGTCAAAATTATGGATGAGGTCGCTTTCTTGATTAGGAGAATAATACGAACTTATAGAAACTTTTTTTTTTTAAATTCTGATATCTCTATGTCCATATTTAGTCCTTTTAAAATTTTTAAATTTTTTTCAATATGCTTGTATTCGTCATAGATTTTGGGACGTATCTTGTACTCGTCCTAAATTTTGGGATGAATTTAGTTGGAAATTTTTAATGAAAATATTTTGTTGTAGATATCGTTGCTAATTTTGGTCGATTTTTGTTTTTGTCGTCAAAGTTGTTATGATTTTGAGATGAAAAATATTCGTCCCAGATTTATACCTTGTACACCCATATATGAGACAAAGTATCTCCCCATTTATTTATTCACATCATCATATATAATAATATAAACTAATAATAATGTCACGAGACTGAACTAAATCTACAGATAGAGAAATCTCTTTCTATTTGTTTTTCATTCACATTTTTCTATATGTTTTTCATTCACTGTTTTTTAGGGTTCAATGAACAGAGATGAAAAGAGAGAAACTAGGGAAAAAGGAAGCGGGATTTGTGATTGGGTTCATTTTAGCCGCACTACAAGGAATACCTAACGCACGCATGGATTCATGTTCACGTAATTCCCTTACTTGGAACGACGCTGAAAAAGTGAGCAAAAAAAGCTGGACTAGCTGCGAAAGTGACACACTGCACTGCAATTAGATTGACCCACAAAATGTATAGTAAGGCAGATTTCTGGAGTTATCATCTATAAAGGTAATGCATTTTACTTTGCTTTTTTAAGTTTCTTTTCAGTAATGCATTTTCTCTTTGTCTGTGTGGAAAGTACTCGTAGGTCGGTGAATTTTATCTCTCTTTTTTCTTCTTACCTTACTAGCAGAGATTCAGAAAAGGTTGAAACAATTTTGAGGTTTGTGAATGTTATGAGTCGAAAGAAGTTTTTTTTGGTCTTAAAAGAAGTTAGTTTTTTAATAACAAAACATACCAAAATGTTTCTGGAAAATGGTCATCAAAAAGCATTCGTCTATTATTCAATCTCAAACGTACCTGAACACACCATTTAGCTAGGAATTTAATTCAACAAAACAGAGATATCTGCCCCTTTCGAGAAGAACTCGATAATAGATGCTTATTTGAGAAATGTGTCGAACATGAATCAGGCATAGGAACACATCAGACGGAAGAAACATGAAAAAGCTCAAAACCAGTAAATTAGTTGCCCACCATGAATAGGTTCCTTCGCCGGGAAGAAGAGAGTTTATACATTTGCATGTTTCTTTTGGAAGTCCGTGTCTCTGATATGATGCGTCAAATCCCAACATTACTCCAAACCAGTGTCTCTGCTGTGCAGATAATATTAAGGCTTAGGTGATAGGTCCTTTATGTAGTCCAGATTAAATATTTCAGATTCACTCGATGTCTCGAAAGCTTCAGAAAACTGCAGGTTGTATTAGAAACCATGAAGAGGATCTCTGTACCTTTTACGTTTCACTGAAACCTTCTGCCAGCATCATGGTCCATGAAACGCTGCCGTGTCCAGAAACTGCATTCGATTGTTATGGAAAAAGAAACTTTAATTGCAGACTTAAAAACATGCACACCCATTAACGTGCAGAGTTCCATTGTGCAGTCCCCTCCTTGCAAGATTTAGTTAGATTTGTGGCAGAATTTGGCCAGCTATCACTTTCAGAAACTGTCCTCCTTCTTAGGTTGCCTGTTCATTAAGCAGTGGTAACAAGGAACGTCAGTGGATTTATTTCCCTCGGTGTTCTTCTATGAAAAGAGGGCATTTATTTATTTTTAATTATACTGTCGACTCTTGCCTCTTCTACTATCTGTCACATATACGGGACCATTAGAATGAGCAAATTGAAGCTCTTTTCTTGGTGCTTGGATTTTGTAAAAGATTTTGTTGTCACCATCATTAATAAGTGATAGTGATAGTGATACTCGTTAGTTTTTCGTTTATATACGAATTGTTTTTTTTTACGGAAGCTTTCTGAATAAATTTAAGAGTCATATCGTTGAAGACTACATAATCTCCTATAAATTTCAGGAACGGATTCGATCTACAACTCTCTCGTGATCATAGAGATTAGTACGTAATTAATTGAGATCGAACCAAATTTGCTTGAACACGTTGACGATGAGATCGTGGTACTCGTCGGAGTTGAGCGACAGATAGCAAGCGAGGAGCTCCTCCAAGTCCTTGGAAGCGCGGATGTTGTGTTCCACGATCATCTCCATCATGGAGTCCCGGAAGTCCCTCTGCGGGTCCGACGACGTCTTCACCACCGCCAAGGCACTCTCCGGCAGCGCCTTCTTCTGCCTCCGCGCTGCTCTGCTCCGGTGGGCCAGCCTCGGGGAGTTGGCGCGCACCCGTAGCCGGCGGGACGACGACAACGACGGTCGCCTCTGTTCCTGCGTCTCGTCAGACCCCACAGAATACGTGCCGCCTTGCAGTACCGGCTTCGTCGCGACCGGCCGGAGATTGAGCTCGACGGAGTCACCGGCGCCCAAGTCGATGATGATGTCGGTGGCAGAGGAGATGACTCTGCAACAGCACGGGTCGGACTCGCCGCCAGCGAAGTCGGAGCCCTCGCGCGGCGTCTCCGGCGGTGCTAATTCGGCGGCGGCGGAGGCGACCAGCCGCGGCCGCGCGGCGGGGGGCTTCTTCCTGCTTCCTCTCTTGGACTTCCGCGGCTGCTCCTCGAAACGGTCGGCCAGGGCTTTGCTTTTGGTGGGGGAGAATGAGAACCTCTCCGCCTCGGCTCTGCTGGAGTAGTACAAGGAGGCTCTGCCCGGGAGGAGCTTAGCCGGCGGCGGCGGCGGAGGCGCCTGCTTCTTGCTCCTATTTGCTATGTGACTCATGTCCTTGAGCTTGTAGAACCAAGCATTGGGCATCATGTCAGACAGCCGAAATCTATAGTTCCCCATCAATGTAATCTCCCACTATCTAGCTCAAGAACACATCCTTTTTGGAGGTGGAGGAGGAGATAAATAGGGAGAAGAACAGGAGCAGGGGAGTCTGGGGAAGGAACTAGACTTTTGAGACGAAGCTTTTGCACGCACGCAGTGCAGTGTGTGGGGGTCACCGACCGTCGTGTCCTGTGAAGAGATAAACGAATGCGTGCAAACTAAAATAAAGGCCAACGCAGCTACGCAACAAGGGAGAAAGAGCGAGAGTGATGGGATGAATTGTTTATTGGGCAGATAAAGACGAGAGTATTCTATTACTAGAAATGGTCGCGTTCCCAGGATGGACCAACCAGGGTCCTCTCTAGCTGTTTCCATGGCGAGCCTGATCGATAGTCAGGTACGCGAGAGGCTGTTGAAGTTTTGACTCCGACGCCTGTATTCATTACGTGCAACTGGATGCTCCGACGCCCGTCTTCGACGAGCATTTCACTACGTGGCAATGAGTTGCATCGCGTTGCGTCTTCCACATCATTCAACCTGTCTTTTCGTTGGATCCTCCTTCGTTCCCATGCACACTGCTGCTGATTAATTTTGTCTGCCACTTGGACGATGCCACCGCTAACTGCTGCTTTACGATCGTCGTTACTTTGATCTGTCGGCATATTGGTTAATTAAGACATTTTGCCCGATTCATGTCTGTGTCTTCGTAATACAACTCGAATTGGTCTTCTAGTAAGTCAGTTGGGCCTCCAACGGCCTGCACGAGCCGAGAGCGAACACACTCGATTTTAACTACGAGACAGAGGACTGAGCAAATAGAAGGCGTACCAATCTGATTGGCCGAGGGAAAAATACAAGGATCATCATGAAAGCCTTCCCATTAGAGCATCCGAGGATCCGAATCTAGACCAGTCCCCCACGCTATGCCAGGCCAGGTCGACACTACTTTCCCTTGGCTAACTGACAAGTGATCCGACTACAATGTTGTTTTCACCTGTTCCGTGACGTACTCAGGTCGCCTGCTGCTTTCCTTTTGTTCCCTCTCGACCGTGTCGAGTGGAGCTGAGTCAATTGAGCACTCCGTCGGCTCAGATCGAACGAACGAACTTGAGTTCGATCGACGCCGATTTGGCGGCGATTTCCATGTGTGGATTTGAGGGTGGCACGCTGGAGAAGAGAGCCAGGAAGGGGGGACCGATCGCCTGTCGGAATCCAGTTATTGCTCGTTGGACACATGCGATTTGCTGAGCTGGCGAGCAACTCCACTCGCAACTTCCGCCCTCGCCTCATGACATGAAGTGCGAGCCAACCGTTCATCCAATCGCCCATCATCGCCCCCACTCTCGCATCGGGCGGACGTCGGCGTTCCATGGCCGGGCTTAAGCGAATGGACGGGTGGGATGGTCGTGGGTATTTTGGGAAGGCAAGGATTACAGCTAAAAGGCAAAAAAAGGCAGGAATGGTTCAGACGGATGCAGAGCGCGGTGGGCGGCTTAATATATATATTTTTTAATTTATTCACTTTTTGAAGTTTCCTTTTATAACTAGTTTATTATTATTTTTGTTAGCTCGAAGAAATAGCTAGCTGCAATTAGTTGTTTTTTTTTTTTTTACCATTTTTCTTTTGTTTTTCTGCTGGTTCACCTCTCTTTCCTCTTGCTATTTCGCCCGCCTCCACGACCTCGCGAGGGGAAAAAACCTAGACCTAGGGTTTGCGTCCGCCACCGCAGCGAGCGTCGAGGACAGAGCTGGATTGCTTCTCCTTTCTCCTCCGGATCTCCATGCGCCGCTGGGACAGCGGCTTCGTCGATTAGGCTGAGCGTCGGATCTCCGTCGATCGGAGAGGGGGGAAGAGCCGGCGCGGTCGTCGAGTAGGGCTTCCGCTTCCGTGATGATGGCGGCGGCCGGGCTGGGGGACCGTTGACTGGATGGCATTGGGAGATCTGATGGCATCCAGGTTGTCTGTGTCGTCGCCGTCCGTTTCGAATCATCTGGATGAGTTCTCTGGCCGGGAGGATGGGGGAGCGCCCGTGGGAGAGAGGGAACAGGAGGCGGTGCATGCGACTGAGAGCAACTTGCCGGTGACGGCAGCTGCGGGAGCCACCAGCATGGCGTACTTGCCTCAGACGGTCGTGCTCTCAGAATTCCGGCATGAGGGTTTTGAGGATTGCGCCGAGGTGGGGCCTTCAGATAGTGGGTTGGTGTCGAAGTGGCGGCCCAAGGACCGGGTAATGTGTTTCTGTATTCTTTCCCGTCAGTTGCTTGGAAATGTTACTCCGCGGCGAAAAGATCTGCCTAATTCTATTTGATGGCTCATGACGTTTTAGTTTTCCTGAGGAAAAACACTAGTTTTTAGTGTGACTGGAACAGAGAGAGCAAGATTTGCGCTGGAAAGATAAATGATGAATGCAAACTCACTGTTTTATTTTCTTACTAGGAATTTAAATTGTTATTTGACCGAAGTCAATTATAAATTATGTAAGATTGTGGATTATTTGTTAGTTTTAAATTTCTTGGGAAATCTTCTGCCTGTTTATGCTTCAACTCACATTTTGTTGCTGAAGGAATAGTTTGAATTTGCAGTGAACATGAATGGTGGGCAAGTCATTTGCTATTGAGTTGTAATTTTGTATATTTGACAATGTCAGTGTTAAGCTACCAAGTTATCCTTGATTCAGTATTCTTTCACTTAAAAAACCAGTTATAGTATTACTCACTTGATTATAAGATTAAAATCAAATTTTCTTCTTCTATTTTGGATTATGGTGTAAATTGCTTACCAACTAATTGTATTATGAAAACACCATGGTTGACCTTTGTTGCAAATATTATTACAAATATATAATCCACTTTTGAATTAGAAGATACAATTATAATTATGCTTATGTATGTTCTTAAGTGAGTCAATTATCTTGATGGTGGATTAGGTAATAAAGTTTGTCAACTGGAAGGATTCATAGATGTTGAAATTGTATAAATAAAACCGTTAGAAGACAAGTTGAAATTACAAAGTAGAGTAGCCATTTTTTTGATGGATATGATTTCTTGTATTATACTAGTATTTTTCTGCAATTTATTCCATTTAGGTCTAAGTGAATCTGTTATAGTATATTGTCTGTTTCAATGGACTTTGTGCATAAATATGTTGAAGTCTACATTAAATGATTCAGCATATCATTTCATCTACTTGATTTAGGTTGCCATTAGTACTGATCAGACACTCCATAAATTAAGTTCCATTACCTTCTTGTTGCCTTCATTCAGCCATCAAACAAGAATAGGTTAGACGATGAACATGATTATTGGCATCATTAGTTTTTAGAACTAGCAAATGGATTTTGATTGCAAATCTTACAATACCCAATTGGATGCCAAATTCGTGAATTAGCTAGCTACATGTCAAATTTTAGTAGAGATGATGACTATGAAATAGATTTCCCAATTCATGGTGTCACATTATGTAAAAATAGTTCCTCTGTTCTTAAACTTTGTTGGAGACCTTATGGCTCTCCTTTTGGGAAACAATGGTGTTCTTGGGTATAAATTATCCAAGATTCAAATTTCAAATTAAGCTGATAGCAAGGAAAAAAAATGCATGGATAACAAAATATGCATTTTAAATGCTAATTATTTATGAGTAAAATGGTTGTGTTTATCTGTGACTTTTCTTCATTATATTCTGGATTTTTTGTTCATTATACTTCTCACGATGTATTTTATTGGTATTGTTGATAAAGGGCATTATTGTTCCTGTCTCTATATTTTTTAATTCGAATGTCTTCGTATATATTAATTTTATGAGTTTCGTAATGCAGCTTAAGACAGGATGCGTGGCACTCGTGTTATGTTTAAATATTGGTGTTGACCCGCCTGATGTTATTAAAATATCTCCTTGTGCCCGGATGGAGTGTTGGATAGGTGAATTGGGGCTCTAACTTTGTTATTTTTTGTCGATTACATTGAGTTTAGTTTATTGTAATATTTTGAAGTCATTGGCTATACTGAGAGGTGGATAATTTATGAAGTATATTTCCCATGCCTGTGTGATATAAATGTTTTATTTTTTAAAGTCTGCTTTACAAGAATAACTTAGAATGAGAATCACGTTTTCCCTAGATGGTCTGAGATTGACTTTACAGGTGTTTCATGCTTTCCTCTTCTTATGAGTTGATAATTAGGGAACACGGAACATAAACAAAAAGGTTAAATTCATTATATTCATTGCTAAATCATCAAACTATAGCATATCTTCTACCAAATTGTTTCAATTTCTATATGTGCATTTTTCTAGGTTAGTCTACTCAATTTCTTATAGTGAACTTGTAATTTTAAATGAGATGCACTATTATACAGAATGGAATTAGAGTCCCATTTTGTATGGAGGGCTGCAAGTTTTTTGTAAACTCCAAATTAGTGGTCTGCTGGTGCTTGTTCTAGTCAGGCTGCATTCTTTTGGTTGACTTTAGAACTTTTTTACATGATTTAGTTTACTGTGTGTTAAAGTCAGATGAAAAGACCGGTTAAATTCTTAGTACTAGAAGAGCTGATACAACTATTTCAGTGCTACTGATCGTTGTATCAACTCGTCTAATACTAAGAATTTAACTGGTCTTTTCATCTGATTTCAGATTGCTGTTTGATGTTTGAACTTGAAATTTACCTTTTTTTGTTGCTAACAGATCCACATTCTATGGCTGCTCCAAAAGCTCTTGAAACAATTGGAAGGGCATTGCATGCTCAATATGAGCGCTGGCAACCTCGGGTATTGCAATATTTAACTTCTAAATGCTTTATCTATTAGCTTCATTCAATATTATTATAATCTTAACTGTGCAACAGGCTCGTTATAAGCTCCAACTGGATCCCACCGTGGAGGAAGTGAAGAAGCTTTGTAATACTTGCCGGAAATATGCCAGGGCGGAAAGGGTTCTATTCCATTATAATGGGCACGGAGTGCCTAAGCCTACAGCAAATGGAGAAATTTGGGTCTTCAACAAGGTTTTTCTGTGGTTATAATATGACCCTTTAATATTTGAGAGTGTTGTTTGGCATGGTAATTATTTATAATTTTCCATTCTTAGCAGAGCTACACACAATATATTCCATTACCAATCAATGAGCTTGACTCGTGGCTTAAGACACCTTCGATCTATGTGTTCGACTGTTCTGCAGCAGGGATGATTGTCAAAGCCTTTCTAGAGGTTTATATCTTACCCAACAGATAGTATACATTTGATTGTTATATTGACAAATGATTTGCTAATAGCTATGATGCATTTACATCTTGTATGTTCTCATAGCGCCAAGATTGGAACACTTCTGGTTCTTCTGGTTCCTCATCAAAGGATTTTATTTTGCTTGCTGCTTGTGAAGCCCATGAGACGCTTCCACAGAGTGTTGAATTTCCTGCTGATGTGTTCACATCCTGCCTCACTACACCTATTAAAATGGCATTGCGTTGGTCAGTTATCTTGAGACTTTGTGCTTCACTTGTTTTTCTTGGGAATTCATTTGCTCATGAATTTTATACTCTGTAGATATCATTGTTCAATTATTGGTGCAGATAGTCTGTTAAATTAATGTTAGCAATAGCAATGTTGTATTCATTCAATTGTCATTTGAGCAATCTGCTGACTGCATCAAAGTACTCAATAGTGGATATTTCATTTATGTTTGCAACAGTAGTCTGGAAAGTAAGGTTTAGATAGAACTGAATTCACTTTTGTCTTACATTAGGATAGACACATTGCCCTTGAAGTAGAATTTAGGCATTAAGCAGATTGTGCAACCTAGCTTCAAAAAGGATAATAGTGGTTGAATTTTAAATCTTTACTGAGATATCAATTTCCATTTGAATAATCTGCTAACTGCATCAGGTTGTGCAACTTGGCTTCAAAAGGGGTAATGGTGGTTGAATTTTAAATCTTTACTGAGTATTCTTGTTTATTTCTTTATTGGGTTTATCTTTATCCTATTGAACAGTCGGGGCTTCATAAATCTTGTTTGATGAAGGTAAGAAATTCATTGAATTATTGTGGCCTTCTATTGGAATCAATGTCTTGATCTTGTACTGATTGGATTGGCAGTGACCTGGTTTTGGAATGTTTTATCTATAATCTCACATTGTTTATTTTACTACAAAATATTTTTTTTTATTAGTTTGATATTTATTTTTTCACAAGATTTCTGCCAGAAAAATCTTAATCTTGACAGAGATTTAGGGTGAATGGTTGATATGAGGTGTTGGAAGGGAATATAGGAGGTTTGATGAGTCTTAACCAGATGAAAGGCTTCCTTGGGTAAAATTGTTGGGTTCATTCTTTATCTTTACCTACCAGTATCAGAGCCTGTATTAGACTTAGGATGTGACGCAACCAGTGCTCACTTATACATCTCTATCTCCATGCAATTGCATTATCACACTGGGTTTATGTCCTTTCTTATGGCTGAGATGAGTTGAACAAATCGAGATCCCACTCCTCACCCGTGGATGTGGTGGTTAAATCTTATAATTTATGTGCTCATTAGGCTATTGCAACTGTAGCACTGTACTGGCTTAGGAAGAGTTGCAGCCCCTGCAATTCGAATGAGATTAGCAATCACTTTTATGGGAAACTACATGAAAAGACGTGCAAGTTACTCTAATTGTTGACAAATTTGGCTACTTGACTTTTTTGACTCTGCCAAGCAGCAGCTTAAATAACTGATCAATATACAAAGTGATAAATTCATAGGACCAGGTAAAGTGGTAAAGAACTAAACATGTTCTAATAGTAATGCCATATTTCTATTGAGTCTTCATTAGGTCATTTTGAATTGCACATTAGTTTGCCTTCTTGCTAGCATGCTACATCTCAGAAATGGATTTTTTTTTAATCTTATTGAATTATTTTCAGTTAATGACATCATCTTGGCGTACACATGAATGGACTTGCACTTTCATAGATAGTTCTTGGATTGTTTGTAATATATATCATATAGATTTTCTAAAACTTCCAATTGTTACACTTTTATTTCTATATGAGTTTATTTATTGTATAGGTTAAAGAGCCCAATTTTATCCTATATCTTGTTGCCTGGGTCTAATGAAGGGTTGAAGAATCTTTCATCTATATTTATATTTGCAACTTCTGGAAAGTCTTTAGGACTTTGAATTCATTAAAATTTCACAATCCTTGTCATTCAGGTTTTGCTCTCGATCTTTGCTTCGTGATTCACTCAACTACTCTCTTATCGATCAAATTCCTGGCCGTCAAAATGACCGAAAGACACTTCTAGGGGAGCTGAATTGGATTTTTACTGCTGTCACTGACACAATTGCATGGAATGTCCTTCCTCATGGTATTAGAAATATTGTAATTTTTAGGTTTCTTGAAGGTGAATGGATTGTACAATAGGGTTAAATTCATCTGTGCAGATCTTTTCCAAAGACTATTTAGGCAAGATCTGTTAGTTGCAAGTCTCTTTCGCAATTTCTTACTTGCTGAGCGAATTATGAGAGCTGCAAACTGCTCTCCTGTTTCATATCCATTGTTGCCGCCAACTCATCAGCATCATATGTGGTAGGTAGTTGGTGATTGTCCTGGCTTTCTCCTTCTCTCTTTTGTATGAATGAGACCTACTGTGCTCCTATACTTAGCATATGTGTTATTTATTTCAGGGATGCATGGGACATGGCTGCTGAAATTTGCTTGTCTAAACTTCCACAGTTGATTGCGGATCCTAATGCTGATTTCCAGGTACCCTTCTTTCAGTATAGATTTACATTCTTTAGGTTTTATGCGGTTGTTAGTAGATTGCTGGCATACTTTATTTAATTTTCATTTTTATGTCATGTCTAGAGTCTCTTCACTGATATTTTTTACATGTCTAAATCAGTCAAGCCCATTCTTCACCGAGCAACTCACAGCTTTTGAGGTGTGGCTAGACCATGGTTCCGAACACAAGAAACCACCAGAGCAGCTACCAATAGTTCTTCAGGTGAGCACTTGGACATAGTGGTAATGCTCCAACACCCTTAGTCTAGTGCCTTCTATGTTGAAGTATCCTTCTGCTGTGCCATTAAAATTTCCTAATTCAGGGAATGGTTCAACAGTGAAGTGAACCATCAAATATATTAGTAGATGGCTACATCCATAGAGCCTTTGCCATCTAGACTATCTTCATAGAGCCTACCAATAGTTTCACACAAAATTAATCATCTGAGCATTAATCGTAGAGGAGTTTCTTGCCCCCTATTTTATCGTGCTTTCACTTATATTGTAGGTGATAACCCAAAAATTTGATATATTACAATACAATAGAAACTTACACCTACCCAATTCTTTTCAGGTTTTACTAAGCCAGTCTCATCGATTCCGGGCATTGGTTCTCTTAGGAAGATTCCTTGATATGGGACCTTGGGCTGTGGATCTGGTCGGTGAATGCTGTTTGTTGACTTTGTTCTTTTTTAATTCTCATGACTGATAGCGATGAATTTGTTTAAATTGGTTCTTACTGATTTTTTTTTACAGGCCTTATCTGTTGGCATCTTTCCTTATGTCCTAAAGCTTTTACAAACCACTGCTACTGAATTGCGACAAATACTGGTGTTCATTTGGACCAAAATTCTTGCCCTTGATAAGGTATATGGTTATAAGTAGTGTGTTTTTTTTGTTTTTTTGGTGTGTGCGTGTGAAATTATTTTGTAGAATAGAGCAAAGGCATCCACAGTTTGTTGTTTCAAATTTATGGATATGCCAGCTTCTGGATAATAACTAATTTGTCGCTTACATTGTTTGCTGTGAGATTAGTCTTGTCAGGTAGATCTGGTAAAAGATGGCGGCCACACATATTTTATCAGGTTTCTCGATAGCATGGATGCCTATCCTGAGCAGCGAGCAATGGCTGCTTTTGTCTTGGCAGTTGTAGTGGACGGACATCGGCGGGGACAAGAAGCATGCATTGAAGCAAATTTGATAAATGTGTGCCTGAAGCATTTACAAATTGCTAATCCAAGTGATGGGCAAACTGAGCCTTTACTTCTTCAATGGCTTTGTCTATGTCTGGGAAAGCTATGGGAAGATTTTCCAGAAGCACAAGTCATAGGTTTGCAAGCTGATGCGCCAACAATAATTTTACCTTTATTATTGGAGCCACAACCTGAGGTAGAATTTCTACACCTTTGTAGTCTATATTTTACTTGGAAAATTCAATTTTCTAGTCCAACATTTGTTTGGCAGGTTAGAGCTTCTGCTGCTTTTGCTTTGGGAACCCTTATTGATGTTGCATCTGTCTCATTTGGTGATGGACATGGCGTTGATGAGGACTTTGATGATGACGAAAAGATAAAAGCTGAGCTGAATATCATTAAAAACCTTCTACAACTTGCTGTGGATGGAAGTCCTTTGGTGCGGGCTGAGGTTGCTGTAGGTATGTGCAAACTATTAAAGCTTTATGGATTTACACATCAAAATGTCATTCACTTCTTGAGGCTTTTCTTTGCTGTGCTTTTTGTTGAGATTTCTACCTTATCACTATGGGATAGATTGTTCTCTTTTTATTGGATTCTCAAGTTTCTGCTCTTAATTTGATTTCACAACTCATATGTTATTAACTAAGGCTCAAATGTTTTACAGCTCTTGCCCGCTTTGCCTTTTCTTACAACAAACCTCTCAAGTCAACTGCTGTTGAAAATTGGAAGCCTCTGACCTCTCAGCCTTCTCTTGCCAGCATAAATCATCTTAACAACTATACACCCAGCCAATTTGTGCAGGTGGGAAGCTCAATCTCACATATTGGTCCTGTATTAAGAGGAAATAGTGAGAGTATCACTGCTGGTAGAGAAGGAAGGATATCCTCAAGTAGCCCCATTGCATCAGTTGGCATAATGCATGGTTCTCCACTCTCTGATGATTCTTCTCATCATTCTGATTCTGGTATACTGACCAAAGAAATTGGTAGTAATGGGGTCATTAATTGCTCTAGAGCAAGACCTTTTGACAATGCTCTATGTTCTCAGTTTACTATGGCTTTGTTTAATATGACAAAGGATCCTTCTCCTCGTGTTGCAAACCTTGCCCGAAGAGCACTTTCCATAATTGGTATTGAACTAGTGGTCACAAAAGCTCCAAGGTTAGGCATAAACCATGGCGATTCTTCTGTTCCATCTCACACTTCTAATCTTCCAGGATTGGCACGCTCATCTTCGTGGTTTGACTTGAATGCTGGTACCCATCTGTTTCTGTTTTTGTTTTTGTTTTTGATATGTAAAACTTTAAAATTTTCTGCTGTACATAAACTTTCTGGATTTTATATTGTTATTTTAAGTTATGAAAATTTGTTTTTTTTGCTTCTCAATTTTTAAATATATAGATATTAATTAATGCAGGTCACATATCTGTGGCATTCCGGACGCCTCCTGTTAGTCCTCCT